>NC_083239.1:7323225-7623225 GCF_032191835.1 Heteronotia binoei | reverse complement strand
GCCACCGTCCCTCCCCTAAGCTCTACCCCTGAGCCACCGTCCCTCCCCTAAGCTCTACCACTGAGCCACCGTGCCTCCCCTAAGGCACACAGTTATGCTGTGTGCCTGCCAAAACATAGAGTGAACTGAGAAACTGAATGACTCTTTTATAAAATGACTGATGCTGTGGATAGTGTGGATCTACCAGTAATTTCTGTGAATGGAAGAGATTTCCATGCACGCAGCATTACTTTCCCTGCTTTCCCTTCCTCCAGCAGCCCCGGAGTAATGGAAGCCAGGAAAATGGCAGAGAAGGAGCCTCAGGTTCATTCCCTCCGAAGACCGACACGACGAGTCCCCAAGATAAAGTGCTGAGTACCAGTTCTTCATTCTCCAGCCTCAGCTCATCCACAGTATGTGCATTAGGGGCTGTCTTTGGGGTAGCTGTTAATGTGCTGAAATCCTCTTAACTTTCCTTCTCCTGAAAGGGATGCAGGCCACCCGAAAGGAGGGCTGTGTGCAAAAGGGCCCAGGTACCATCCGCTAAGCCCCATAGCTAGGGGTTACAGCACGAATGCTTCTTTCAATGCAGAGAAAACGGGGGGAAGAATCTTGGAAAGCGTTTATGAACCTTGGGGTGCTTCTGCTTAGAATCCTGCACTTTCTTTTCCTGCGTGGTTGCATCTGGATTCTGTCCCTAGCAGGGCTGGCGCTAGACTGTCTGGCACGAGGCAAGGCTAATGTGCGGACGGCCCCCCTGCACTGCTAACATCACCAAGTCACATGGGGGGGGGGCGCTCAATTTGGTGCCTCCAGAAGGCTGGAGCCCTAGGCAGTCACTCAGTTTGCCTAGTGGCAGGCCCAGCCCTGATCCCTACCAAAGTAAAGTAGTCTTTAATGTTGGACATAAGAACATAAGAGGAGCCATGTTGGATCAGGCCAATGGCCCATTCAGTCCAACACTCTGTGTCACATAAAAACATAAGAAAAGCCATGTTGGATCAGGCCAGTGACTCATCCAGTCCAACACTCTGTGTCACATAAGAACATAAGAGAAGCCATGTTGGGTCAGGCCAGTGGCCCATCCGGTCCAACACTCGGTGTCACACATAAGAACATAAAAGAAGCCATGTTGGATCAGGCCAGTGGTCCATCCAGGCCAACACTCTGTGTCACACATAAGAACATAAAAGAAGCCATGTTGGATCAGGCCAATGGCCCCTCCAGTCCAACACTCTGTGTCTCATAAGAACATAAGAGAAGCCAAGTTGGATCAGGCCAACGGCCCATCCAGTCCAACACTCTGTGTCACATAAGAACATAAGAGAAGCCATGTTGGATCAGGCCAATGGCCCATCCAGTCCAACACTCTGTGTCACATAAGAACATAAGAGAAGCCCTGTTGGATCAAGCCAATGGCCCATCCAGTCCAACACTCTGTGTCACATAAAAACATAAGAGAAGCCCTGTTGGATCAGGCCAATGGCCCATCCAGTCCAACACTCTGTGTCACATAAGAACATAAGAGGAGCCCTGTTGGATCAAGCCAATGGCCCATCCAGTCCAACACTTTGTGTCACATAAGAACATAAGAGAAGCCCTGGTGGATCAGGCCAATGGCCCATTCAGTCCAACACTCTGTGTCACATAAGAGGAGCCATGTTGGATCAGGCCAATGGCCCATCCAGTCCAACACTCTGTGTCACATAAGAACTAAGAGAGGCCATGTTGGATCAGGCCAATGGCCCATCCAGTCCAACACTCTGTGTCACATAAGAACATAAGAGAGGCCATGTTGGATCAGGCCAATGGCCCATCCAGTCCAACACTCTGTGTCACATAAGAACATAAGAGAGGCCATGTTGGATCAGGCCAATGGCCCATCCAGTCCAACACTCTGTGTCACAGAAGAACAAAAGAGAAGCCATGTTGGATCAGGCCAATGGCCCATCCAGTCCAACACTCTGTGTCACGTAAGAACATAAGAGAAGCCATGTTGGATCAGGCCAGTGACTCATCCAGTCCAACACTCTGTGTCACATAAGAACATAAGAGATGCCATGTTGGATCAGGCCAATGGTCCATCCAGTCCAACACTCTGTGTCACATAAGAACATAAGAGGAGCCATGTCGGATCAGGCCTATGGCCCATCCAGTCCAACACTCTGTGTCACATAAGAACATAAAAGAAGCCATGTTGGATCAGGCCAATGGCCCATCCAGTCCAACACTCTGTGTCACATAAGAACATAAGAGAAGCCATGTTGGATCAGGCCAGTGGCCCATTCAGTCCAACACTCTGTGTCACATAAGAACATAAGAGAAGCCATGTTGGATCATGCTAACGGCCCATCCAGTCCAACACTCTGTGTCACATAAGAACATAAGAGGAGCCATGTTGGATCAGGCCAATGGCCCATCCAGTCCAACACTCTGTGTCACATAAGAATATAAGAGAAGCCATGTTGGATCAGGCCAATGGCCCATCCAGTCCAACACTCTGTGTCACATAAGAACATAAGAGGAGCCATGTTGGATAAGGCCAATGGCCCATCCAGTCCAACACTCTGTGTCACATAATAATATAAGAGAAGCCATGTTGGATCAGGCCAATGGCCCATCCAGTCCAACACTCTGTGTCACACAGTGGGAAAATATTTTATACATACACACACACTGTGGCTAATAGCCACTGATGGACCTCTGCTCCATATTTTTATCTAAACCCCTCTTGAAGGTGGCTATGCTTGTGGCCGCCACCACCTCCTGTGACAGTGAATTCCACATGTTAATCACCCTTTGGGTGAAGAAGTACTTCCTTTTATCCGTTTTAACCTGTCTGCTCAGCAATTTCATCGAATGCCCACGAGTTCTTGTATTGTGAGAAAGGGAGAAAAGTACTTCTTTCTCTACTTTCTCCATCCCATGCATTATCTTGTCAACCTCTGTCACCCCGCAGTCGACGTTTCTCCAAGCTAAAGAGTCCCTAGGTCTGGGAGATGAAAGTTCAATCCCTGCTCAGTCATTTTGGACTAGTCGCACTCTTTCAGCCTGACCAGCTTCACAGGGTTGTTATGAGCATAAATTAGAGGGAAAGAAAACTAATGCTGCCACCCTGAGCTCCATGGAGGAAGGGAGGGACCAAAGGGCAACTGATACATTCAGCTGACGCTCACTCTTGTTTGGTTGCAGATGAGCAGCAGCCTCATGAGCGTGTTCAGCGATAATGAAGCTGGGACCGTAGACGTCCGCGGCTGCATCCAGTTCTCCTTGCAGTATGATGCCAAAAAGAAGGAACTGCAAGTTCAAATCATCCAGTGCCGAGACCTTGCAGAAGCCAGGAAGCAGCGGACAGACCCGTGAGTTTGGGATTGGGGGCTGCTTGTCAGGGCCGTAGCCAGCAGGGGGGGCACAGGGGTGATGCCTCCTATAAAATCTGAAGCTTCCTGGAAGATCAGGTGGGGGTGCTGCAGATTCTATAAGGGGCACTGCCCCCGAGCCCCACTGCTGGCTACGGCCCTTCTGCTTGTCATTTTCGCTTTTTGTCTTGTTGTGATCATGCAAGGGGGGGAACAAATGTTCTGCTAAGGACTCCTGCCAACCGCAAATACCCCTCTTTTGTGCAGATATGTGTGGATTGCAACAGTGCCTTCCATACCTTCCTGCAACACTTCTGTATAATTCCTTTGGGTCTTAACTTTCACATAACACATGAAGCTACTTTATATCAAGGTATTCGCTGGTCTTTCACATCAGCCCCTACCTGATCCTTTTAACTGGAGGCGTTGTTTCTTGAACCTGGGACTTCCGCATGCATAGCAGGTGCTTTGCCACTGAGCCACCGTCCCACCCAATCTATCCTCCCCTTTCTTTCTCTATTTCTTACTTCCTCTCTCTCCTCGTTCCAGTCCTCCTCTTTCTTCCTCCTTTGCTCACCTGTTGACGGTTGTGGTGGTTCACTTCAAAATAACGTGGAGTCCCAGTTGTGGGTCAAAGCTTGCCAGCTAGGGCGGTCAGCCCTGGAAGTGTCCCTCAGGGTGGGATCCATGTTTCCAGGCTTCAAATCCCTCTCATTCCCAGGTATGTCAAAACCTACCTTCTTCCTGACAAATCCAACCAAGGCAAGAGGAAAACAGCCATCAAGAAGAGGAGCCTAGACCCCATCTTCAATGAGATGCTGAAGGTGAGAACCAGCGTTAGCAGCACTTCTAAGAGCTGAACTTTGTGCCACAGGAGGTGGTGGCGGCTACAGGCATGGCCACCTTCAAGAGGGGGTTAGATAAAAATATGGAGCAGAGGTCCATCAGTGGCTATTAGCCACAGTGTGTGTGTGTGTGTGTATATATATATATATATATATTTGGCCGCTGTGTGACACAGAATGTTGGACTGGATGGGCCATTGGCCTGATCTAACATGGCTTCTCTTATGTTCTTATGTTCTGCTTGTTGCCTGGCTTCTGTGACTTCCCCCAGAGACAGGCAAAGGAAGCTGGAGGGGATCGCCAGCAAACACACTGGCTTCTCCATGACTGCCTCTGCTAACCCTTCCCTTTTATAGTGGACTTTCCCTGGTTGTTCTCTCTACAGGGACTGTTCTCCATTTCAAAGGAGAGAGAAGCAGAGGAAAAAGCTGAGAAGGGGGAAAGTAGTCAGTCTTATCAATAGATCTAATTGTCGATGTGGCCAGATTTGTTGATATTAAATCCAAAGTTTGGAACAAGGAACAGACAAGACAGATCTTTCGACAAACCTGGAAAAAAACCACTGCAGCTTTGTTGAAGTATCTGAAATCATTAAAAAAGGGGGCATTAACCTCCCAGCAGGAGCAGTCCCTGTAGCTTTAAGAAACGAGTGCCCTCTCAGGTTCCATTTTGAAGGTTTCTAGGCAACCACAACAGTATTGCCCGCTTTCAAATCTTCGTTGCTGTCAGGCAGGGACCTTTCTAGAAGTCATTGGAGCTGGGCCCAGCAGCAACCACTGGGAGTCTAGCTATCGTATGACTTGCGTGGTTCATCCAGGCCTAGGCCCTTGCTTCCATTCATCAACAGCCACCTCATAAAAGCGAGTGTTAAAAGTTTTGGTTAAAAGAATGATAAAGGCAATATATTCTGAACAAAGGGCAAGGTTGTGCGTTAATGCAGATCTTACAGATGAAATGAAAATCAGCAAAGGTACTAGACAAGGTTGCCCGCTTTCACCATTGTTGTTTATAATGACTCTTGAAGTTTTATTGAGGCAGATTCAAGAAGAAAAGACTTAGAAGGGTTACAATTAAAAGGATATACCTATAAATATAGAGCATTTGCTGATGATATAATGTTTATAAATGAAAATCCCATACAAGCTACACCTTTGTTATTAACAAGAATACAAGAGTTTGGAGAGTTGGCGGGACTCTATATAAATAAAGAAAAATCAAAAATTTTGTGCAAGAATATGCAGGTAAATAGACAACAAGAACTACAAAGACTAACGGGTTGTGAAGTTACCTCTAAGGTAAAATACCTAGGGGTAGAGATAACAATGAAGAATATTGATTTGTTCAGAAACAATGATGAGAAATTATGGCGTAGAATAGAAGAAGATATGTTAAAATGGAACAAGCTCAACTTGTCATTGTTGGGCAGAATAGCTGCAATAAAAATGAATATTCTACCACGGATTATGTATTTGTTTCAAACTATTCCTATTGTGAAAGACGCTAAACAGTTTGATAAATGGCGAAGGAAAATTTCAGAATTTGTGTGGGCTGGGAAGAAACCAAGAATTAAAATGAAAATTTTGACAGATGCAAAAGAGAGAGGTGGATTCCAACTACCAGATTTGAAACTGTACCATGAAGCAGTTTGTTTAGTATGGATGAAAGAATGGATAACGTTGTTAAATAAAAAACTTTTAGTGTTGGAAGGTCATGGGAAAAAATTCGGCTGGCATGCATACTTGTATTACGGAAAAAAGAAGATGGATGGTCTTTTCTCTCACCATTATATAAGAAGCAGTCTATTAAACGTATGGATAAAGTATAATAAATATGGTGATGAGAGGAGGCCTTTGTGGATAGTGCCAGCTGAAGTGATAAAGTTAACGGCTAAAACAGCCAAAGAAAAACAGCTATCATACAACCAGTTGCTAAAAATACAAAGTGGGAAAATAGAACTGAAAACTGCAGAAGAGTTGAGTTACAAATATGATTGGTTTCAAATGCAACAAATAAAAAGTCTGGTGGAGAATGATATTAAAGCTGAAGGAATAAGGAAAGAGCAAACAGAAATGGAAAGAGTTCTGCTTGGAGATAATGAGAAATTAATTTCAAAAGTATACAAACTACTTTTACAATGGTCTACAGAAGATGAAGTAGTGAAATCGCAAATGATAAAATGGGCAATCAATGTAAACAAAGAAATAAAGATGGAATCTTGGGAATATCTATGGAAGAACTCTATGAAACTCGCAACATGTCATAGTATTAAAGAAAACTGTTTTAAGATGATGTATAGATGGTATATGACTCCAAAAAAATTAGCAAAGATGAATAATAAGATGCCAGATAGGTGTTGGAAATGCAAAAAACATGAAGGTTCTTTCTACCATATGTGGTGGACTTGTGAAAAGGTTAAAATGTTTTGGCAGATGATTCAGCAAGAGATTTCTAAGATTTTGGGATATGAATTTAGTAAAGAGGCAGAGGCTTTTTTGCTGGGATTACAAATGGAAAAATTTCCAAAAGAAGATAGAACTTTAATATGGTACCTGCTGTCAGCTGCTAGGACATTGTATGCGCAGCTGTGGAAGCAAGAAAAAATACCAGAAAAATGGGATTGGATTACAAAAGTTATGTCATGGAGTGAAATGGACAAATTAACAAGAAAACTAAGAGACTATGATTTGGAACTTTTTAAGTTGGACTGGAAAAAATTCAGAAGATACGTAGAGAAAGAGTGGAAAATAAAAGGACATTGGGCAATCTTTGATGAGGATTAAGACGTTTAAAATAAGAATAAGAATATAACCATTGGGGGGGTCTTTTTGTCCTTTCTTAATAGTTAAGGGTACCTTTAATACTTGTTTATTTTTTAAAAAATAACACTGGTGGGGGTCAAGTAACAGAGGGAGGGGAGGGGAAAGTAAGATATGGGGTAGAAAAAATTTTCTTTTATCTTAAGTTCTTTATAGGTTGTAGATATAATTCTGCTACCATATGTTACTAATAAAATTGTTTACCACGAAAAAGTTTTGGTTAAAAGTTTCAGACTACTTTATGGGAGACTAAGATTCAAATGCCCAGCTTATCATGGAAGTTCACTTCAGTGACCCAGGGCCAGTCACAAATACTCAGCCTAGTTTACCTCACAGGGTTGTTTTGAGGATAAAAAGGAAGAGAGAAGACTGATGCCACCTGCTTTGGGTTTCCATTGTGGAGAAAGGCGGGGTATAAATGAACTGAAGAAATCATAGATATGGCTGAAAATGCTTGTGGTTGTCTAGTACAGTTGCCTTATACAGAATCAAGCCACTGATCTATTCAGTTCAGTCTTGTCTGTTCAGACCAGCTGTAGTTCTTTGGGTTTTCTCTGCCATCTGCTTCCTGAGATCCTTTGAATGGAGGTGCTCAGATTGTACCTGGTACTTTTTGCAGGCAAAGCAGGTCTCCTTCCATTGAACCACAGCTCCTCTCTTGAATCTTGGACCTATCCTGAACGGATATGTCAGTTTCTGATTTCTTTTTAAAAATCCTCTGGTGGCAGCTGTGGCAGATTCAGACAAGGAAAGTGTAGGGGAAACCAGAGATGGATGCTCCACTCCTGCTACGAATGCGAGCTCCACAGAGAATCAGGGCCATATGGAAGGGATGTTAAATTCGGAACTATTCATAATGATTTGCATTCTCCTTCAGTGTGCATAAAGTTGTGCATGATTTGTGGATCACTGCACCACACAGAGTGGTCCTTTGAAGAAGAAGAAGAAGATATTGGATTTATATCCCGCCCTCCACTCCAAAGAGTCTCAGAGCGGCTCACAATCTCCTTTCCCTTTCTCTCCCACAACAGACACCCTGTGAGGTAGATGAAGATATTGGATTTATATCCCGCCCTCCACTCCGAAGAGTCTCAGAGCGGCTCACAATCTCCTATTCCTTCCTCCCTCACAACAGACACCCTGTGAGGTAGATGAAGATATTGGATTTATATCCCGCCCTCCACTCCGAAGAGTCTCAGAGCGGCTCACAATCTCCTTTCCCTTCCTCCCCCATGACAGACACCCTGTGAGGTAGATGAAGATATTGGATTTATATCCCGCCCTCCACTCCGAAGAGTCTTAGAGCGGCTCACAATCTCCTTTCCCTTCCTCCCCCACAACAGACACCCTGTGAGGTAGATGAAGATATTGGATTTATATCCCGCCCTCCACTCCGAAGAGTCTCAGAGCGGCTCACAATCTCCTTTCCCTTCCTCCCCCACAACAGACACCCTGTGAGGTGGGTGGGACTGGAGAGGGCTCTCACAGCAGCTGCCCTTTCAAGGACAACCTCTGCCAGAGCTATGGCTGACCCAAGGCCATGCTAGCAGGGGCAAGTGGAGGAGTGTGGAATCAAACCCGGTTCTCCCAGATAAGAGTCCACACACTTAACCACTGCACCAAACTGGCTCTCCCTCAGCCAGTCAGCTCTTTGAGGGAATAGACTTTAATGCCCCAGTGGAGCATGGTACCTTGCTCTGTGAACATTAGGGACAGGCAAAAACTGGGAAAACAAGGTTTGATTTGTGGTTTGTGGTGTGCCCAATTCATGAACCATGAACTGTCACAAACTTTTAGGGGCGAAATGAATCAGTCCGGTTCATGATGTGGTAGAATGTCCCTCCCCCACAGTGTGCTAGAGACACCAAACTTGCAAGGCATCTCTGGCTGACTCTCTTTGTCATGAGCCCTGACGAGGAGGAGCTGAAAGAGTTAACAGACCTGGAAGAGTTGCCAGCCAGTTCCTCAGCTGAACAAACAGCAGTTGGCCCATCAATCACTCTCCAGGCACCAGTGTCAGCTGCTGACGATCAATCTCCTCCGAGCTCCTCCTCCCATCTCAAGAGTTTGAAGCAGGCTCCGGAAAGAACTTTCAGAGCGAAGACATGAGGCATGCCGATGCTTCGGATCTCTCAGCCCTGAGTTCTAGCAGAGTCACTGCCACCCAGGGAGCAGGCTGATTGAGGCTCCCATATAGCTCCCACCCAGGACCTGGTAACCTTGTAGAAGCAACTAGTCTATTCTCTGGCTTGCATCCACGCTCCTTCCTGATCCTGACCTGCTTGATTTCCTTGGCACCCTGACTTTTTGGCTTTTGGACATTGACTTCTGATTCCGGTTTGTGATTCTGCATTGGTGACTTGGCTCCTGCTTGACTTCCTGGACTTTGACCTTGGACTGGCTTTGGACTCCTGCCTGCCTGCACCCTGAGAACGTGACATTCTTCTACATGCCTGCCAAGTTTGGTGAGGGTTGATTTTATGGTGACTGAGTTACTTCCCCCCCCACGCAAAGAAGGTGTCCCCATGCTCCATTGTTTCCAGTGGAGAGGGGGAAGTAAAAAAAAAAGCAAAAGCAATAGAAGCTCAGCAGAACATAATCAAAGTCCCTGAGAATTTCTGCAGTAGAAACTGAAGCTGAGCAGCATTTTTGCAGATCCAGTGCAGTGTGTCCAGCAGAACCAGTGTCACTGTGGTAATGCAAGACTAAGATCAAGCCAGAGAATCTCTGTAGTAGAAACTAAAGGGGAGCATTTTTGCAAGCCCAGCAGAATCAGTGCAACGTACAGAGTACCCACCAGTACCAGTGCAATCAAAGAGTGCCCAGCATGGTCCAGTGCCTTTGTGGAAATGCCAGCTCAACAAAACTGATGTGAAGTACTGAATTACAATCCAAAGCTGGTGGGGGCGGGGGGGGGAGGGTTGCAAGCCCAGCACAACCAGTTCAGTGCACCGAATGTCCAGCAGAACCCAGTGCCACTGTAGCAATGCATGTAAAAGAGGACTAATGTCAAACCAGAGGATATCTACAATACAAACTGAAGGAGGGGACATTTTTTTCAAGCCCAAAACCACTAGTTCAGTGTACAGAATGCCCAGCAGAACTCAGTACCACTGTGGCTTAAAAGGACTGATTTCAAAGTACAGAGTCACAACATATCTGAGGGGGGATTTTCCAAGCTTTGTGCAAGAAAATAGGAAGGAAACACAAATAATACTGGCGAAGCTGGGAAAACTCTCTTGAAACTGATGCCCCTGTTGCTTCAAAGTTTGGTGAGCATTTAGACTGAATGGATACAGTCTGTCTGGAAATTTATCCCCTTCAGAAACTGTAAGGAACCTCCATAAACAGCTTGAAAGTTTGTGCCGGTTGACCTGCCACAAACTTCACTTCATCTAGTTTGTGAACTGGCTCATGCCCATCCCTAGTGAAAATATCCATGCAAGTTGTTGAAGGAGCCCCATATGGCTTGGCATATGTGATTGGCGCCTGCATACTTCTGAGCAGGGAACCGGGGGAGGTACACAACGCTATGTTATCGTTTGCAGCTTTTTCCAGAGAAGATAAATTTCCCCATTGAATCTCATGTCATACTCCACAATAAAAGTGAGTCAACAAACGTCCACAGATTGTGAGTTTTGCTGATCATGTGCTTATTGTGCAATTGCATTGTTGAAATAGGGCTGGGAGGTATGCTGCAATTTGGCTGGAGTGTAAGAAAAGCACAAAATGTGGCTTTGGGGCTTTGAGTCTATTTTTCTGAGATTCTCAGTGGTTTTTATTTAAAGCAGGGTCCTAGTCCGTATGGTTGCAAAGCATATGCTTGAAAGCATGTGAGCAACGATTTCAGGTTTTCACGATTGGTAACATCATTAGGGTTTGTAGAATCTTTCGGGATCAAGTGCCGTGTTCTACTGGAGAAAGTTTTCCTTCCAGACGTTTCGTTCTCAGCTGCAGAGAACATCCTCAGTGGCGTTGCAGCCGGAGCAGGCGCTCAGACCTTCTTGGCTGCTGTGCATTGAGTGGGACCCCACTCTGGCCCCACTCAATGACTCATTGAGTGGGGCCCCACTCTGGCCCCACTCAATGCACAGCAGCCAAGAAGGTCTGAGCGCCTGCTCCGGCTGCAATGCCACTGAGGATGTTCTCCGCAGCTGAGAACGAAACGTCTGGAAGGAAAACTTTCTCCAGTAGAACATGGCACTTGATCCCGAAAGATTCTACAAACCCTAATCATGTGAGCAACATCTGCTGAAATGTCAGAAGTCACAGTGGAGATGAAATAAAATGGCGAGCTGAGAGTTTGATACCCAGCATAGCTCTTTGGCTTTCCTTGGGACTAGAGAAGCTGCAGTACATTCTACAGAATAAAAATGTCCCAAACTCCCTCATGTGTCATGTTTTATATGTGTTAATTTTGCTGGAAAGCTGCCTTGAGTCTTAACAGCAAGGTGTGATGTGCATAAATTTGAAGAATGAATTTATTCGCACGTGCTCAAGACAATTTAGGCGGAACAATTGAGCTGTGTGGCAGAAACGGGCTCTTTACAGTGCTCTTGAGAATGGTGCAGGGGGTCCTATTTGAGACAGTGAACATTTGTGGAGGTTAAAGTGCCGAAAGATTAACTTCTTTCTCCCTTCCCTGCACAGCCCCAAGAAAAACTGAGGCTGCAGGAACCTGAAATTTGTGTTTCATGAAGGCAACAAGAGGCAGGTTCTTTGAGCCCTATGACTGATTTTGGGATTTGGAAAACTGCATGTTGAGTGGGATGGAGGGGAGGGGACAAAAGGAAGAGCCCTGACATTTGGTGGTACAAGTGAGGTGCTACAGTCACTGGTCCTTTGGATCCAACTGGCTGTAGGTGTGGACTGTAACCATGTTTGTTTGTTCTGTCATTCCCTTCTTCTCTCCACTTGGCCCTCTCCATCCTCTTTCCACTCCCTCTCCTGGGCTGCAGTACAAGATTGACAAGGCTGAGCTCCAGGGCCGCATCCTGAACTTATCTGTCTGGCATCATGACTCCTTAGGCCGAAACCTCTTCATGGGAGAAGTGGAGCTAGAGCTGAAGACCTGGGACTGGAGCAACACAGGGCCCCAGTGGTTCAACCTACAGCCCAGGGTAAATCTCTTTGGCTTAAACCAATGGGCTAGGTCCAGACTAAATTTTCTACTAATCGAAGGGGAAGTATGATTTCCAACAACTCGCCCTTCCTGCTGCAGAGCCCCTATTTGCCCCTCATGACATCTTTAATGGTCCCCTGTCCCCTATGGGGCAGCATTTGGGGGAGATTAGTGGGCTGCAGTGGGAAGCAGGAAGGTTCATAGGGCTCAAGGATGCACCTTCTGCTAGTGGGAAACAGTCTGGATTGAAAAGAAAAATGGTTTTCATATTTTGGCTTCTGAACTGCCTTTCAGTTCTTTCTCAAAGCTGTTTCTGAGAGGAGGCAAAACAAGCAAAGAGAGACTTTGCTCTTCGTCTGTCCCCTATCAACTATTGTGATGTGAATGGCACCTAAAAGGGCATTTTTTTCCTCCAAATAATTGTTGTGAGAGCCACGCTTCAATACCGCCAAACTTTGCAAGCTGAGAAGCAGCCACCCTTACCTTCACTTGCCCAGAGGACTCGCTGTGGCTGCTGATGAAATCAAGCTGGGAGCCATATTGTGCACAGCCCCGCACCCCCCCCCCCCCGGGACTAGTTGTTCCCTTTCACATGTGGTGTTTCCTTCTGAGCATTTCACAATCTGCTTCACCCAGAAGAATGGCAGGGAGAGATCTGGGCTCAGATACTGCCTGTGGCCTGGCAATCCCACCATCGTGTGCCTGAACATCCTCCAGAGCTCTCATTTCATTTTTTAAAAACTAAAAGGTAAAGGTAGTCCCCCGTGCAAGCACCAGATTGTAAAACTATGAGTCTGCAAAGTGTATTTCACTAAATACTTGTCAGGATTCAGCTTTAACAGAGGCCAGCTTTTGGAATCCTCTGTCTCAAAACTGGTTACCCACCAGCCTTTGCAGTTGTCAGCCAATGTTCCTGGGAGCACATACGGCCGGGGCTGCGCGGACTGCACTGGCTGCCAATTACCTACCGAGTCCAGTACAAAGTGTTGGTTAGCACCTTTAAAGCCCTATATGGCCGAGGACCAGCCTACCTAAGGGACCGTCTCTCCCCATATGAACCCCAGAGGGCACTGAGGTCAGTGGGTAAAAACAAAATGACCATCCCTGGGCCGAGAGAGGTCAAACTCCAAAACACCAGAACACAGGCCTTTTCAGCCGCGGCTCCCGCACTGTGGAACCAGCTTCCGGAGGAAGTGCGGGCCCTGCGGAACCAGTTCCGCAGGGCCTGCAAGACCGCCCTTTTCAGACAAGCCTACACTGATATCAACTGCTGAGTTGCTTGGAATAAAGAGCCGCCATCCATAATACGATTATGGAACCATTTAAACTGGCAGAACCAGCGCCAAAATAATTTTATTGCTGCCAGGTACATTTAATGCAATTTGAATTATGTATTTAATTTAATTGACTGGTTTTTATGTTTAAAAATTTTAATTGTTAAATTTAATGTTTTATCTATCTATGTTAATTGTTTTAAATGTTGTTAGCCGCCCTGAGCCACCTAGGCGGGGAGGGCGGGATAGAAATAAAATGTATTATTATTATTATAAGCTGCAGTCTTGTGAGCAAAAATTCTACCGTGTGAGCTACTGGTTATTAAAGTTGTGAGCTACTGGCCATTAAAGTTGTGAGCTACTGCATAAATTATTGTGCTCTGGGACCATTTTCCTGAGCTAAGACAAAAATGTGTGAGCCGGAGGCTAAAAATCTGTGAGCTAGCTCACACTAACTCAGCTTAGAGGGAACACTGTTGCCAGCCCAGCAGAAGGTTGGGGTGGAGCAAATCTGTGGGAACAAACAAGACTTGCAGGCAGGCCATTGCATGGTTTTCCATGACTTTGTCTTCCAAGTCACCCCTTAGAATTCTAGTTACATTTTTGGTTTCTGCCAGGTACCTTCATTTCTGTTTTGAAAATGTGTTTAATGGTTTTGTACAGCTTCATTACTTTGTGTTTATAAAGTTTATAAAGCACTCTAAATGCCAGTTGGTAGGTGGGATGTATATAAATATTACTCCTATCAAGTGCCAAAAATCAATAGTGCAGGCAACGCCCAGCTAGTGTTCTCACTAACTAATGCTCACCCTCCCTTCCACCTTGACAGTGTATTCCTGATGTTTATCCAACTGCATTCTCCCTTTTGAGATCCACCTTTCTCTCTCGTTCTCTCTTTCTCAGACGCCAGTCACCCCCGATGCTTTGCTCAGCCGGGGCAAACTCAATCTAGCTCTGAAGTTCCTTTCAGCTGGCTCAGAAGGTAGGAGCTGCTGCTGCAATTTCCTTTAAGGCTTCTCCCTATTATTAGGGTTTTAAATTGGATGACATTTTGAGTCTCACTTCAAACCCTCACAAGGCTGTTGGCTAATTTGATCAGGAAGCAAAATCCCAATCAAAGATTTCAGGTTTTCACGGCTGGCATCATCATTAGGGTTTGTAGAATCTTTCGGGCTCAAGTGCCGTGTTCTACTGGAGAAAGTTTTCCTTCCAGACGTTTCGTTCTCAGCTGCGGAGAACATCCTCAGTGGCGTTGCAGCCGGAGCAGGCGTTCTGACCCAATCCCAATCCCCCTTCCTCCTCGTGAATACAGCAAGCAGCCAGTGCCCAAACTGGCAATCGGAGTGCTGTTGAGTTGTCTGTTTTAAAATGTCTTTATTGTTTTATTACATGTCGTACTCCGCCCTGAGCCCTACGGGGAATGGGCGGAATAGAAATTTACTAAAATAAATATACCCAAATACTCCCAATAAGTGTTGGAAATGCCACAGAGTGAAAGGAACCTTTTATCATATCTGGGGACAATGTGACAAAGCTAAAGAATTTTGGGGACAAATTCATACTTGGCTTCAAAAAAAGTTGAAAATGAACATACAGTATTTGCCTGAATTGTTTTTATTAAGTTTATGCCAATGCTCTCTACCCAAGCCAATAATCAGGTTCCTAATGCATGCTGTAACTGCGGCAAGATTAACGTATGCGAGATACTGGAAATCGCAACAAATACCTAAGAAAGAGGAATTTATTGGGAAACTGTTTGAAGTAGCAAAAATGGATTATTTATCAATAAGAACGAAAGGGGGGAATATACAAGAGTGTGAAGAGACCTGGAAGCCCTTGTGTAATTGGCTGAAGTTGATAGGATAATGGTATGACAAACAAAATTAAAAATGAAATGCCTAGAAGTATTCGAGAGGAATTTGTAACTGGTATAACAGAGTATTAATAGTGGATAACTGCAATCTAGAACAGAAATAGAGAACAAGTTATTGATGGAACGCTAGGTAATTGATAGAGAGAATCTTTATATTCCAGTTTTAGAGTATGTTTTTGTTTTGTGTGTCTTTGGGTGTTGTATGTTATATTTTTCAATAAAAAGTTAAATCCCACCCCCCGCCCCCACCCCCCCAAAAAAATCAACAGAATTTTAATTTGCGATGCAACTGAAAAAGGCCAAGTGTTTTCAGTCATTCCAGTATCTTTACACGCACTGCTCAGAATGCTGGAGGCAGGAACAGTTTTACTTTATACAGAGCATTCAAGGACAGTAAGCAACAGGGTTTAAGATAACTTTAAAAAAAACCCCAAAACAAAATGATGAATATTCAGGAAAAGAACCTATAGTGCAAACCTATTCTGAGTTACTCCAGTCTAACCCTATTGAATTAAATGAGCTTAAAATAAGTAACTCTTTATGGGATCTCAGAGCTAGAATAATAGAAAGCAATGGCTCTCACACTCTTTGATGACAGTCCCGACTTTCATGCTGTTTTTGAGTTGTGGAAGGATCTGTGGCCTGTGAAGATGGGAAGGGGAAGGGCAATTTGGACTGGTGTGTGGAAGATGGGAGAGTCCATGTGAAGGCAGGGTAGAAGGTGAGGCCTCCCTACTAATTTTAGTTGATGTGGCTTTCTTTCAGGGGAAGGGCTTCCTCCCACTGGTGAGCTGCACATCTGGGTGAAGAATGCGCAGAACCTGATTCCTTTTAAAGGCAGTGCTGCGGACACCTTTGTTCAGTGGTGAGAACTGTTCTTGTTTTGGGAGGTGAAGGGCCCAGAGTTGACATCAGTTATGTCATCTCTCCTCTGATTTTTTCTACTGCCGCTTATGGGATGGAAGTGGGAGGCAAGGACAGGGGCTTGCCTGCAACAGATGGGTGCCTGGGGACCTTAATTCCTCCCCATCTGAGTGCCCTTTCTTCTTTTTCCAGCTACATCCTCCCTGATGACAGCAAGGTAAGCCGGCAGAAGACCCGCACCGTGAAGAAGAGTCTCAGCCCGATTTTCAACCACACCATGGTCTATGATGGGTTCCAAGCCAAGGACTTGGCTGAGGCATGTGCGGAGTTCACCATCTGGGACCAAGACACCTTCTCCAGGCAGCGTCTTGGAGGTATCCGACTGAGTCTTGGCACAGGTAAGGCCTTGGTGGAGTCCTCGGGAGGGCTCAGAATAGTTATGGGTGATTAGGCCACTCCTTCCATGAGTCTTTCTTACCTGCTTTTAAATCCATGTTTGTGGCCATCACTATATCTGCAAATTAATTACTCATTCAATAAAGTACATCCAGTTTGGCGTAGTGGATAAGTGCACGGACTCTTGTCTGGGAGAACTGGGTCTGATTCCCCACTCCTCCACTTGTACCTGCTGAGATGGCCTTGGGTCAGCCATAGCTTTCATAGAAGCTGTCCTTGAAAGGGCAGCTGCTATGAAAGCACTCTCAGCCCCACCTACCTCACAGGGTGTTTGTTGTGGGGGCGGGGTGCGAAGGTAGAGGAGATTGTGACCGCTCTGAGACACTGAGATTCAGAGTATAGGGTGGGATATAAATCCAAAATCATCTTCTTTTGGCCATCCTGAACCTACCAAATTTATTGGGTGCCCAGGAGTGTGTGAGTTCTATCTATTTTTCCCACCCCAAGCATAATTTTATAAAGCTGTCACACACCCCTTAGTTGTCTGTTTTCTAAACTGAAAAGCCCTAGAGTCTTTCCTCATAGGAAGCCACTCTACTGGGCACAAACCAGGAAAATGGAGGTTTGTCCTGGTTCATGGGGCTTCATGAACCACAAATCTTCATGAACCTTCCCACTTAATGAACCGGTTCATGAGGTTTGTGATGTGCTAGAACACCCCTCATGGGCTAGAGACACCAACCTCATAGCAAGTCATCAGCTGACTCTCCTCTACGTGCTCTCCAAAGTTTGGTGAGGATTGGCTGGGGCGGGGGGGCTGAGTACTGCCCACCTCCTCACTGAAGACATTATTGCTGGGCTTTGGTGACTGGGTTTTGGGAGGTGGTCTGCTGCATTCCTTGGACCTGGGAAGTGGTCACATGGTTCTGAAGATGGATTCTGGGGTGACCAATCCTTCCCTTCTGGGCCAGGTGGGGGTCAATGCAGCCCTTCTGGGTGATTGGGTCTTGGGTGGCCCACCACACTCTCCCTTGGGTTTGGGAGGTGGCCACTTGGTTGTGAAGATGGATTGGGAGAGAAAGGTAGAGCTGCTGCCTCTGCTTGCCGTTATTTTACCACTGCTCATCTTTTCTTGCTTGAGCTGCGTGTTCTTCCTGCTCCTCCTCCCTCTCCCATCCCGAGAGCAATTATGTGAGAAGTCAAGCACATTCAGCAACTGATGGAGGCAGGCGGCCACTGACTGATCCCTTGGGTGTGTATGGATCCCATCCAGGCTTTTCTGCCCTGCTTTGGGAACCCACAGCGGCTTATAGTATCATTCTCCCCTTCTCCGTTTTATCCTCACAACTACCCTGCAAGGTAGGTTAGGCCGAGAGAAAGCTCAAGGTCACCCTGTGATCCCCCATGGCCCAAGTGGGGATTAAAACCAGGTCTCACAGCTCCTAGTCCCACTTTGTAATTACTCTACCACACTGTGTCTTCTTCATTCTCCCACAGGGTCCTGTCGGACCAAAGCTGCCTTGAAACATAAGACATGTTTTAATAAATAAATTCGCTTGCGGCTACTCTTCTGGCATGTGGGACGGGCAGCCAAGCTCTGCCCAGAGTAAAAGCAGGCCTTGTGTCAGTTAGCCCTTGCCAGTCCTCAAGGGGTTTGGCCTCAGTCTCCTGCTGCAGGAGACCAGTGATCCGTCTAGTCCAGCACCCTGTTTCGCATGGCGGCCAACCAGTTGCCCTGGAGGTTTAGCAAACAGGATGTAGAAGCCAAGGTCCTCCCCTACTGCTGCTGCCTCCTAGCACCGGTATTCAGAGGTCGACTGCTTCCAAACATGGCAGCTCCCATCACTCAACCTGGCTAGTAGCTGTTGAAGGACAGCTTGGTGTAGTGGTGAAGTGTGCGGACTCTTATCTGGGAGAACCGGGTTTGATTCCCCACTCCTCCACTTGCACCTGCTGGGATGGCCTTGGGTCAGCCAGAGCTCTGGCAGAGGTTGTCCTTGAAAGGGCAGCTGCTGGGAGAGCCCTCTCAGCCCCACCCACCTCACAGGGTGTCTGTTGTGGGGGAGGAAGGGAAAGGAGATTGTGAGCCGCTCTGAGACTCTTCAGAGTGGAGGGTGGGATATAAATCCAATATCTTCATCTACCTCACAGGGTGTCTGTTGTGGGGGAGAAGGGAAAGGAGATTGTGAGCCGCTCTGAGACTCTTCGGAGTGGAGGGCAGGATATAAATCCAATATCTTCATCTACCTCACAGGGTGTCTGTTGTGGGGGAGAAGGGAAAGGAGATTGTGAGCCGCTCTGAGACTCTTCAGAGTGTAGGGCAGGATATAAATCCAATATCTTCATCTACCTCACAGGGTGTCTGTTGTGAGGGAGGAAGGGAAAGGAGATTGTGAGCCGCTCTGAGACTCTTTGGAGTGGAGGGCGGGATATAAATCCAATATCTCCATCTACCTCACAGGGTGTCTGTTGTGGGGGAGAAGGGAAAGGAGATTGTGAGCCGCTCTGAGACTCTTCAGAGTGTAGGGCAGGATATAAATCCAATATCTTCATCTACCTCACAGGGTGTCTGTTGTGGGGGAGGAAGGGAAAGGAGATTGTGAGCCGCTCTGAGACTCTTTGGAGTGGAGGGCAGGATATAAATCCAATATCTCCATCTACCTCACAGGGTGTCTGTTGTGCGGGAGGAAGAGAAAGGAGATTGTGAGCCGCTTTGAGACTCTTCGGAGTGGAGGGCGCGATATAAATCCAATATCTTCATCTACCTCACAGGGTGTCTGTTGTGGGGGAGGAAGGGAAAGGAGATTGTGAGCCGCTCTGAGACTCTTCGGAGTGGAGGGCGGGATATAAATCCAATATCTTCTTCTACCTCACAGGGTGTCTGTTGTGGGGGAGGAAGGGAAAGGAGATTGTGAGCCGCTCTGAGACTCTTTGGAGTGGAGGGCGGGATATAAATCCAATATCTCCATCTACCTCACAGGGTGTCTGTTGTGCGGGAGGAAGGGAAAGGAGATTGTGAGCCGCTCTGAGACTCTTTGGAGTGGAAGGCGGGATATAAATCCAATATCTTCATTTACCTCACAGGGTGCCTGTTGTGGGGGAGGAAGGAAAAGGAGATTGTGAGCCGCTCTGAGACTCTTTGGAGTGGAGGGCGGGATATAAATCCAGTATCATCTTCTTCTTCTCCTCCATGAATCTGTTTGGGCCAATAATATCTGACGTAGCCTTTTTTTAAAAATGCAGGCAAGAGCTATGGACTGCCAGTGCCTTGGATGGATTCAACTGAGGAGGAGTGCCACGTGTGGGAGATGGTGTTCAAGAAGCCTGGCCAGTGGGTAGAAGCTGGCCTTCCTCTGAGGACCAATTTGAGCCTTAGGACTTAATCCTGCCTCCAGTCATTCTGCAGTGGAACGCTTGCACTGGGGAGATGTGTGTGTGGAGATGAACTGAGCTGCCCCCACCATCTCTAGCACCTCACGGCAGCAGACAGCCCTCCCAGGGTACCCAGTGCTGCCCCTGATGTCTAAAGGCCCCGTTGCTCTTTCTAACTCAGAGGGAGGAGGCTGTTCCTTTAGGCCTGAGGCTGGGATAACTTGAAAAAAACACGCATACGTCCCCTCCTCCGTTAGCCACAGGGTGTTCTGGCTGCCCCTCAAGTTTCTTTTCCCTCCCTGCTTCATCAACACAAACAAATATTGCGCTCTCGTTTTTATTTACTCCTGCACATTACCATCCACGGTGGTGGCACACTTAAGAAACCGAACCTTCCCCACGCACTCTTTCAGCCATCCTGGTCTCCTTTCTGCTATTCAGGTTATGTCCCCAAAGGGTGGATGTTGTTTCTGTCATCTTTCTCCCGTTGACAGTTGTGTTTCTTGGCGATGGCCTGTGCTGCTGAGTCTATAAGCCAAAGCTTATAGCAAGCAGGGAATGTTTGCTGCACAGCCCTGAGTGTAACACTGCAGTATAGTTCAGAATCCCTCCGCCTCTCTTGAAAATTCTGGCCTGGGGAAGAAACAGCCCCCCTAGCCCATCTTTTTCATCTTCATCCAAGAAGCAGCTGCAGAATTTGGCAGAGATACTGATGGGAACAGACTCCACGGGAGGTTTCTTTAGGCCTTGTTTCCAAAAGGGGGCCTGGAGCAGATTTTTCCACCGTCCCTGACCCAAGGGTAGATGAGTTTTAAGCAGCCAGCTTTCACTGAGGCAAGGTGGGGGTTGAAGCATCTGCCTTCGAGCTTTCTTATGGATTTGCAAGAATACAGTCTACAACTGGTGGGGTCTGCACAGCTCACGGCTATGTTCCAGACTGCTGGCCAAAGCTCCGCCGATGTTCCACGATGGCCTTCCAGATACAACACACCATTCCGCCTCTGCCGGAAAAAAAAGGGAAATTGGGCAGATTAAATCTGTTGCTGGTTCAGTTGATGTGATTTACGATGTCTTGGACTGTGGCACAAGAACAGTTAAGGAAGTGGAAAGCATAGCAGCTCCCACAGACTGTCTTCTGCAACTTGACTGCTTAGAAGCAGGTGAGCAGCCCCCAAAACGATTGAGCTGCCCCAAAGACCCGCGGGAGAGGACATCCTACGGTCACCAACGAAGTCTTTATCAAGTATTACCTCATAAATGGCTTCCATGATTTTGGAAATTTTTTCCCCACTTCAAGAGGTATTGACTGGTTTCCATAGGAATGGGGATAATGAGGTCAAAGACCCAATAAAGAAACTACACCTCTGTTTCACAACAAAAATAAACGATAGGTTGGTTATCATGCTTCCTGAGGTCTGGATGTTTTGTCACAAGGGGGTGGGCTTCACAAAGGGGCAGGAAGGTGTTAGGATAGGGTCCCGAAACTTTTTGTATGTGTTGGTGCTTTGGGAATTTTGAGAACAAGTAATAAGATGCCACAACAAAATGGCTGCCATGGGCTGGTGGGTGGGGCCAATTGAGAACAAGTAATAGATGCCACAACAAAATGGCTGCCATGGGCTGGTGGGTGGGGCCAACTGAGAACAAGTAATTTTGAGAACAAGTAATAGATGCCACAACAAAATGGCTGCCATGGGTTGGTGGGTGGGGCCAATTGAAGGAGCTACCATTGGGGCTGGGTGTAAAATGATAGGACCACTCACAAGCCAAGCTCTGATGGAGGCAGCTGTTTTCCAACAGGTGTTCCCTGGGGACCCAAACGGGATGCGCCCTGCCCACTGAGATTAAGGGAAGCCTGGCTTTATTGGCTCTTTGCCTTGCTGGGAGAAGCAAATGAGTAGCAAGAAAAAAACATTGCATTTTGGCACCCACAGGTACCATATAAGGGATCACTACTTTAGAAGCTCCCAATGGGGATTTTTTTTAAAATTGCAAAGGTCTAAGCTCACCGTTTCTGGCAGCGGCCTTCTAGTATTGGGTGTTCTCAAAGAGAATATTTTTTCACGTGCTCTCCACAGCCATGCAACAGCTGTGGGGAACACATGGAAACGTGGGAAAGAAGTCAGCATGTAGGTTGGATCAGAAATCCTGCCTTTGAACACAAAGATTTCACTTTGCTTTCGGACTCAGCATAATTACCAACAGGGCTGTATTAGTTCCTCCAAAGTGTAATTTACAGTACAATCCTAAGGACAGTAAAACCCTTCAAAGTCCACTAAATTCAACTGGCTCAGAAAGGCAAATCTGTTAAGAACGGTACTGTTAGCTGCAAAAGAGAGGAGGGAATGGGGGAGGCAAGATTACAGACTGGAACTGTGGTGCTTGTTAATTTTATGCTGTTCTGTTATTTGAAAACCATTCCCCTTCCCTCAGGGCTGCTTTAAACCTGGTAGGGTTCCCCTCCACCTTTTCTTCATTAAAAGACAGGTTTAATTTGGGTATAAGTTTGTTGGAGCAAGAATCTACATAAACCCAGTCCGACAGCTACAGTATGACAGCTGGTGATCTAGCTGCCAGGCTAGGTCACAGTGACCTGATCAGCAGACCGGCTTGAGCCGGCAGAAGCCAAGTGATGCAATCTGCTGAGTCAGCACGGCCAGGATTGGCTGCTTGGACTATATATGATCTGTGTGTGCATCACACAGGTCTCTCCCTGTGAGATGGTGGTTAGGCGAAGCACTTTGTCCGTGGAGGTGATATTGTATAGACTGCACAAGAGAGCACTTGTTGTGTATATATGTTAATACACCTTTTGGCACTAGTTGCACGTGTCTGCCTGATTTTCTTTCCTGAAGCCCTGTGTCGGGCAAGTCATCTCCCTCACTCTGCTACTCCCGCTCCGACAGGGTTATGGGCCCAGGGCGGTTCCGCTGCGCGGAGGAGAGAGTTGAGAGTTGAGCTGACTGTGAGTTTGGAGAGAGCCGGAGGCGAGGAACGCCGATGAAGGACACAGAAGCACCACCGTTCTCTGTTTGAGAGCCAGAGGGACGTCGGCAGCCAGCTGTGAGGAGGAGTCGGCACGATGGCTCAGCAACAGCTTGGAGTAGCCGTTGAGAAGCTCACCTCAGCCAACTACGCGGTGTGGAGCCTGAGAATGCAACACTACCTCAAGCGTGAAGGGCAATGGCTGTTCGTGAGTAACCCCCCTGCTGACTTATCTCCTGCCGAGACTGTGTTATCGGATAAGGCACTGGCCAACATAGTGCTGTCTATAGGAGATGACCAGCTGGTTTATGTGCGAGGGAAGGACACTCCCAAGGCTGCCTGGGACGCGTTGAGTGCGGTGCATGTTAGCACCACTGCTGGTTCCCTCATGGCCTTGACCAGGAGGATGTTCCGCACCGTTATGCCGGCTGGAGGGTGTGTGAAAGATCACATCAAACGGCTAACGGACTGTTTCGTTGAGCTGGAGGCAAGAGGCAAGACTGTAGCTCCAGACGACAGAGTGTACATTTTGCTGTCGTCGTTGCCACCTGAGTACACTCCCCTGATAACTTCTCTGGAGACGGTGGACGTAGCGACCCTGACCATGGAATACGTCTGTGCCCACCTGCTTGACTTCCAAGAGAGAATTGCGGCCGTGAGCTGTCCGGGGGTGTCGGCCGGGCAGCGTGCTGTTATCGGTGTGTCCGGGAAGACAGCCAAGAATGAGCCAGCTTCTGCTGCTGGCAGGCGTCCGAAGGTGGAGGAAGTGGAGCCGACTGCGTTTGCAGTCCGTCGCTGCTATGGATGCGGGTCGTCGCAGCACCTGCTCCGAGCTTGCCCTGAGAGGGAGAAGAGGCGGGGGCGTGTGCGGCGAGAGCGGAGGACCGCCAGCCCGTGTGAGGAAGCAACCCGGCTGGTCACGTCTGCAGTAGAGAGCACAGGGTCTGCTTGGATTTTAGACTCCGGGGCAACGAGCCATCTCTGCTGCGAGAAGGAGTTGTTGAAAAACATTGACAGTCCTGAGCATAAGTATGTGAGATTGGCTGATGGGACCACTGCCAATTCTGTTTGCTCAGGCAATGTGGAATTTCCTGCACTGAAATGTATGTTGCAAAATGTGTTGTATGTACCCTCACTGCAGTCTAACCTGTTGAGTGTTAGCACACTGTTTGACCAGGGATACCAGGTGAGATTTGAGAAAACCTGCTGCAAAATCCTGGGAGGTGGGGGAAAGTTGCTTGTGACAGGAAAGAGGGAAGGTAAACTGTATGTGGTCCAGAGTGATTGTGCCCAGGTGGCTCAGGTGTCGAATGAGCCTGTGCACAATAATTGTATACATTTGCTCCATAGGAGACTTGGGCACTGCGGATTTAGGGCGTTAAAGAAAACCCTGGAGCTTGTGCCTAGTTTGAAAGTAAATCCTTGCAAATGTTACTTGGATTGCCAGGTCTGCAAGAAGACCAAAAGCAAGGCGTGTGCTGTTGCTAAAGAAAGCTCAAGGGAAAGCACACGAGCCCTGGAACTAGTCCATTTAGACGTTATTGGCCCATTGCCAAAGAGTCTGTCGGGGAGGAGATACTGCTTGGTGGCCACCGACGACCACACGAGGTACGCGTGGGTTTTCACCATGGTGCATAAGTCTGAGGTGTATAAGACATTCACCAAGTGGGTCAAAGCAGTGGAGAGACAATTAGGGGTTAATCTCCTAGCTGTACAAACCGACAGAGGGGGGGAATTCTTATCTAACCAGATGAAACGTTGGCTGGAGAACAAGGGCATCGCCCACCGTCTGACGAACCCGGCAACGCCCCGAGAAAATGGGCATGGGGCTGTATTGCAGAATGTGATGTATTGCATGTTAGAGGATGCACAACTGCCAATGACCTATTGGGCAGAAACCATACATGCAGCTGTTTTTTTGCAAAATAGGGTTTGGTGTAATACTGTGAAAAATGTGCCTTACAGGTTACTGTTGAACAAGACCCCAGATTTGAGTTCTTTAAAAGTCTTTGGGTCACGGGCTCGGGTTGGCATCCACTCCACGAGTAGCGGGGAGGGGGATGTCCGGGCAGAGAGCCTAATTTTTCTGGGCTACAAGCCAAGGGCCAGGTGTTATCGTTTCTGCAATAGCAAAAGCAAGATAACACTTAGTAAGAGTGCCCAGTTCAATGAAGAAAGCAGCTGGCCAAGGTTGCACTCCTTGCAGAAACAATTTGTCCTGCTGCCAAGTAGCGATAACGATGTTGGAGCGCAGCCCAGAACTCCAGCCCAGGAGGTGGCACCCAGTGGGGCTGGAGAAGGTGAGCCGAATGCCGGCACAGAGCCTGACGAGCAGAGTCAGGAGGCAGAGCCTCAAATGCAGGAACTGGAGGTAAAGTGTGAGAGTCAGGAGGTTCAACACCCAATTACAGGGGCAGAGCAACCAGCCCAGGAGGTGGGAACAGAGCAACCCGAAGAAGACAAAGCTGGTCCAAGCACAGGGCCACGGGTGTCTGCCAGGTCCACCAAAGGCCAACGTCCCGCTAGGTACAAGTGTCCCTATGTCACTCTGACTGTCAATCCAGACCCACCCGGATTTGAGGGAATGTTAAAAGAAAAGGCTAAGAAATGGAAAGCCTGGGTGGCAGAGTGCGAGGCAAGGGAGAAGGAGGCTGAAGCCAAGCGTCTGAAAGAGCTGGCTGAACAGGAACACGATGATGTGTTTTACAATCATGATGAGTTCCTGAACGAATTCCGGAAAGGGTTCCGAGCTACGTAAATATGAACTGTAATGCTGCAAGTGAACATGAAAACTGTGTAAAGTGTTTGGGTATACTGGGTTTAAATAGATTAGGAGGTGTGTTGGAGCAAGAATCTACATAAACCCAGTCCGACAGCTACAGTATGACAGCTGGTGATCTAGCTGCCAGGCTAGGTCACAGTGACCTGATCAGCAGACCGGCTTGAGCCGGCAGAAGCCAAGTGATGCAATCTGCTGAGTCAGCACGGCCAGGATTGGCTGCTTGGACTATATATGATCTGTGTGTGCATCACACAGGTCTCTCCCTGTGAGATGGTGGTTAGGCGAAGCACTTTGTCCGTGGAGGTGATATTGTATAGACTGCACAAGAGAGCACTTGTTGTGTATATATGTTAATACACCTTTTGGCACTAGTTGCACGTGTCTGCCTGATTTTCTTTCCTGAAGCCCTGTGTCGGGCAAGTCATCTCCCTCACTCTGCTACTCCCGCTCCGACAAAGTTTTCCCCTCCCTCTACCACTGATTTAAAAGGGGGGGGGGAGCTGATCAGAGAAAGAGCCTGGAGGAGAGTAGAGATCCATATTGGGCTACTCTGCACCTGCTGTTTGTAACTACAGTACATGTCCTAAGAGCAGCCTTCTGGATCAAACCAGTCAGTTCATTGAACAGAGATTCAGTTTCACACAGTTTGTTGGACCAATGCTGCAGGGCTAGCAGGAAACGCCCATTGCCTTTAGACTGCTGTAATGAAGATTTCTTTTAAAGGGTATTGTGGATTTTTAAAAAAAAAAATCTAATTATATACATATATCTGGTGGTTTTGTTTCTGGGTTGCTTACCAATTTTTATTCTTCCAGCAGTGTTTTGGTTATGTGTTTGGTGACCTTGGAAGACTAGTGTTTGGTGACCAGTGTTTGGTGACCTTGGAAGAAGTTGTTCTAATCTCCTAATTAATGGTTTCTCTCAGCTACACTAAGAGAGTCAGCTTGGGTTGATTGGTTCTTCCGGGATGCCCATTTTTGGTTGTCATTAGCCAGCTGAGGGGGATTTATACTGTTTCCCAAAACCGCTTTTTTAATTATTGTTTTTCTTGGCAAAACAGCTGTCCTGCTTACCGGCTGGTGATTATGGGTGCTACTTAGTTATATTTTATAACGTCGTTATTTTGTTTTCACCAGTCTATTCTGAAACTGCCTGCCAGCTCAATAAAGAAATATTTTTGCTTATCTTTGAGGTGGGTTGCCTTGTCTGTCACTGTAAAGAAAACGCCTTGCTCTGCCTCGGTGTGAGGGGATTATAGGTTGTTTACTTTTATTTATTAATGATTTATATCCCGCCCTTCCCACGAAGTGGCTCAGGGCGGCTCACAACAGAAAGTCAAACATAAAATTAAACTAACATTTAAATATATAAGCATTTAAAACCTTAGAAACGTTAAACATTACAACAGTATGTATAACAGGAGTCTGGTAAAGCTACATTTAGTTTCTGATCTCAGCTAGGTGTAGGCTAGCCGGAAGAGGGTCGTCTTACAGGCCCCGCGGAACTGAACAAGGTCCCGCAGGGCCCTCACCTCCTCCGGCAGCTGATTCCACCATGTAGGGGCCATAACAGAGAAGGCCCTGTCCCTAGTAGATTTTAGGCGGGCTTCTTTTGGCCCTGCTCCTTTTTACACTGCTCCTCAGCATCTGACTAGCACAGGTATTCTGCTGCTGCACCCCATATCCTCCATTAACTTGTCCAACCCCTTTTAAAACCCGTCTTAAACAGTGGCTGTCACCACATCTGGCGGCTGTGAGTTCCACAAGTCAACTACCTGTTTTGTGAAATAGGATTTTTTTTTTTTTTTGCTGTATGTCTTGAACTCACTGCCGATCAGTTATGTGGAGTAACCCCATGCTCTAATATTATGGGGCAGGGAAAAAAGGTTTCTATCCATTTCCTCTTCACCAAGGGGAACCCTCTGATGGACAAGCCTTCCATTATTTCACTTAATCTTTAGCTCTAAAATGAGACCTACCCGAGGAGGGAGAGCAAGCTTGAAGCCCTACCTGATGCAGGTGTACCGCAAGTCATCCTGGGTTGCACAGTTCAGCAAGATGGGCAGAGTGAAGCAGTGATCTGTAAGCTGGGAAGGAGGGGAAGAAGTGTTAGTGACAGTTGCCCAGGTGTGTGTGTGTGTGTGTTGGGAGAGGGATATGCACAGCACACTCAAGGCAGGAAAACTGGTGGAGGCCGAATCAGGGCAGCCAAGCCCCCTGCCTGATCAGGGCCTAACCTGACACACAAAAAGACTGGGCTCAGATGCTTGCATCTACCTGTGTTCCTCCCCACACAAGCCCTGTTCTCAAGTGACAAGTAGGGCTGCACTTATTGGTAACTTGTCTGTCGAGTGGTCACCACAACAATGAACATTTGTCTTTATTACGTGTGCTACGTTCGCTATCTGTGCAGCTAATCGTGAGAATCATACGTTCAACCAGGTACTGGCCCTCGGTTCCATTTATAAAGTGAATGTGTGTTGCCTTGTTCTTACAAGCAGGGGGCATGCAAACTCCAGCTGAGGCCTGAAATCCTCCTGTAATTAGAACTGGTTCCCAGCCTACAGAGATCAATTCCCTTGGAGGAAACGACAGCTTCAGAGGGCAGACTCTACAGCATCACATTTCTGCAGAGCTTCTCTTCCCCCAAATTCTGAGAAGTTCCCTTGCTGGAGCTGGCATCTGCGCTGGGGAGAAGCCATGGCTCAGTGGCCAGACATCTGCTTTGTGTGCAGAAGGTTGTAGGTACTGAGAAAAAAAATCTGCCTGAGACCCTGCAGAGTTGCTGCTTGTAAGAGTGGCCAATGAGAGACCGATGGCCTGATTCCACCTGAAGTGAATCCACACACTTTCAGGCCTGGCTCCACAGCAACAAAGATCAAGAAAAGGGAAGTGGCTTGCCTTGGGAGTGACAGTTTCTGCTTTCTTCAGCCAGGAGCTGAAGAAAAGATCCGAAAAGATCAGGAGCAGAGCCAGCTGGCTTGGAGGGTCCTTTGTGTTCCAGTGTAATGCAGAACAGGGGCAGGGCCAGACTTCCTCCAGCTACGAGGTGGTGCTTGTCAAGCATGTGGTTTCAATGACGAGTCAAGTTTGATACAAAACTACATTTATTGATAGACCGATACTTTCAGTGTAACAGATTCTTAAGAGTGATGCTAAAGATACATTGATACAATACTTTTAAGGCATACTTCAAAAGGATTCCAAAAGGTGGGGGCGAGGGACGCGCTCTCACACACAAACTATCATAAATGTCTACATTCTCATGGCGTTATCAGGACTCCGTCCTTGCTTTCCCCAGATGTGTCACACTCCCTAACAGGAAGGTATGGGAAGGTACTGATTACTCTTTCTCAAGTTAGTTTCATTTTTCTCTACTTCTACTTTGCAAGCAATAAAGTAAGAAGGGGGAGGGGGAAAGAATAACAGAGTTAACAGACCTTGGTCCTCCATGATATTGCACAGGCCAGCGTTATGGAGGACCCTAAAACAATCCATTACCAATGGAATTTTACCATGCTTGACAGTGCTTGCATGAGGTGTGTGTGTGTGTTGGGGGGGGTTTAATAAAGGTGACTGACCGTTGTGATGGTGTCTTTGTCTACCCCATGCTGCTCCAACCACTCAACAAGCAGGGGGTCTACAGCCTCCTCTTCTCTCCTCCAGAGATGCGGCAGGTGAAAGCTACAGGTTCCTGGAGGGAGTGAAGAAAAAAATTCAAGAAGAGGTCTTCTGGACCAGGCAATCCTGTTTCCCGTCAGAGGACTGCTGAATGATTCAGGGAAGCTCAGAAGAAAACAGCCTACTACCACAGCCCAGTAATCGATACTGTTGTGTCTTGCATTTCAGTCCCGAAATTACAACACAGCGGACGCTACGGAGGTGACCAGTGGAAGTCCACTGGTCCCCGTATGTAGCTTGCTGATACGCTCCACCAATCAAGATCTGTGGTGGGAAGTTTAACTGGCCAGGATTGGACCTGGCCAGACTGAGGGCTGTTCTGGGGTATGTACATAATCGGGACCCGGCCCGTGTTGCCTTGCCTTGTGATGTACTCGCTAATAAAGCAGGTTGCCTTCAACACGTCTCACCACTCAGTACATTACAGTGGTGACGAGGATGGGATTCTAGCCAGGTAACTCCCTAAGCGGTCCTTTGCTGACCTGGCTGGAGATGAGGAAGGCACGCATTCGAGGGAGTCGGAAGCGCCCGCCGCCGCCATGGCTAACCCAAGTGGGACGACGGGCCACCTTGCAGAGTTCGACCCCGCCAACCCCGACAGGTGGGAGACCTACACGGAGCGGGTCGACTGCTACTTACGAGCGAACATGATTACAGACGACTGCCGTAAGAGAGACGCACTCCAGACTGCCTGCGGGGAGGCCACATTCGAGATCGCAAAGGGTCTCTCGGTCCCCGCGAAGATCACAGAGAAAACGTACGACGAGATAGTCAGACTCCTGACCGGGCACTTCTTGCCCCAGCCTTCCATCATCACCCGCCGATTCCTCTTCCACAAGCGGGATCAAGGGGCGGGAGAGACAGCCGCCGTCTACCTGGCCGCCCTCCGCCAAATTGCGGGGAACTGCATCTTCGACAAGGTGGATGAAGCCGTGAGGGATCGCTTCGTCTGGGGCCTCCGAGACGAAAGAATGCAGCAAAAGCTCTACGCAAAGAAAGAGCTCACTCTCCAACTCGCCTTCAACGAAGCCACCGCGTTCGAGAGAGCAACCAAAGCTTACAACAACCCGCGAGCGGAAGCCGTCCACCAGGAGGAGATGGCACCGGGCAACCCAGAGGAGGAGGAGGCAAACCAGCTACGTCGCCAACCAGGAATGGGGCTGAGAGTGCCCACGTGGCCACGAGTGACAGAGAGACCAGCCAACACCAAGTGCGCCAGCTGTGGGGATCCACACGAGCGCCGGGACTGCCCCTACTGCAACGTGGACTGCAGGAACTGCAGAAGAGTGGGCCACATAGCGCGGGCTTGCCGGGCCAAGGCCACCCGCAGATGCCAGTCCACCAACCACGACTCGACCGATGCCTACTCGACTGCATCGACTAGGTAATGAACTTGCCCCTCACCACCCCAGATAAGGTCAGGGTGTCGGTCCTAATCGAGGGCGCTCCATGCCTAATGGAGCTGGACTCGGGCTCCTTCATCTCCATAATTTCGGAGGAGCCTCTAAGAAAACTTTGTCCCCGTGGCCAGCCCCGGCTGCGAGCGGCGGACTTCATACTGCGGGACTTCCAAAAAAACCCTGTACAGATTTTGGGTTGGGCCAATGTAAGGGTAGAGTTTAAGAACTTTAAGGGCAAGCTGGACATTCTCGTGGTCAAACGCCAGCTCACCACATTACCGGGGCTGGCTTGGTTTCGACCGCTGGGTATTCAAATAGCGGGGGTGCAGCAGATGCGAACGCAAAATTTCGAGCACGTGTGCTGGGAATTCCCGGAAGTGTTTGATGGGTCCCTGGGGTGCTACAAGGGGCCTCTCATCACCTTACCCCTCGATCCCCACGTGAGACCGATAAGGCTGAAGGCCAGGCGAGTTCCGTTCGCTCTTAAACCAAAAACAGAAGCGGAGCTGGACTGCCTCACGGCCCAGGGAGTGCTAGAACCAGTATCCTATGCTGCATGGGAAACACCCATAGTCACTCCAGTGAAGCCGAATGGAGATGTGCGCATCTGCGCTGATGACAAGTGCACAATAAATAAGGCACTTCAGGACAACCCATACCTTGTTCCGATGGTCAGCCACGTACTGGCAGCCCTAGCAGGCTCTAAGGTTTTTGGGAAACCGGACTTGGCCCAGGCATACCAGCAGCTGCCCGTGGACGCCGCGGCGGCAGAAGCCCAGACCATTGTGACTCACAGGGGAGCTTTTCGGGTGACTCACAGGGAAGCTTTTCGGGAGCTTTTCAGGATTGGACCTGGCCAGACTGAGGGTTGTTCTGGGGTATGCATATAATCGGGACCCAGCCCGCGTTGCCTTGCCTTGTGATGTACTCGCTAATAAAGCATGTTGCCTTCAACACGCCTCGTCACTCAGTACATTACAGATATCGTGATATACTTGCTCTGAACCTGGAAGTTTCATGGTTTCTGCTATACAAAAGGCTATGATGAGATGCTCTCTTCCAACAGCTCCTTACTTTGTGTGGTAGTTTGGTTCCGAATAACAGCTAACCTCCTCGAGGAGAAGGACAGGGAGAGGGTAGGCTGTGCACAGGTTACTGTGGAGTTAAAGCCAACTCCTTGAGCTCTTTATGCTAGGGAAAGGAAAGGTCCCCTGTGCAAGCACCAGTCATTTCCGACTCTGGGGTGACGTTGCTTTCACGTTTTCATGGCAAACTTTTTATGGGGTGGTTTGCCACTGCCTTCCCCAGTCACCTACACTTTCCCCCCCAGCAAGCTGGGGACTCATTTTACCCAACTCGGAAAGATGGAAGGCTGAGTCAACCTGAGCTGGCTACCTGAAACCAGCCTCCACCGGGGATCGAACTCAGGTCGTGAGCAGAGCTTAGGACTGCAGTACTGCAGCTTTAACACTCTGCGCCACGGGGCTCTTACTCTTTATGTCAGAACAGTGAGCAAATGATTCTGGAGAATTTAGAAAGTGAAGAATCATTTACAAAACAAGTTTCTAGCCCTTGTGGCTGCAAAAATATGTTTAAGAACATAAGAGAAGCCATGCTGGATCAGGCCAGTGGCCCATCCAGTCCAACACTCTGTGTCACATAAGAACATAAGAGGAGCCATGTTGGATCAGGCCAGTGGCCCATCCAGTCCAACACTCTGTGTCACATAAGAACATAAGAGAAGCCATGTTGGATCAGGCCAACGGCCCATCCAGTCCAACACTCTGTGTCACATAAGGACATAAGAGAAGCCATGTTGGATCAGGCCAGTGGCCCATCCAGTCCAACACTTGTGTCACACAGTGGCCAAAAAACCCAAGTGCCAGCAGGAGGTCCACCAATGGGGCCAGGACACTAGAAGCCCTCCCACTGTGCCCCCCCAAGCACCAAGAATACAGAGCATCACTGCCCCAGACATTTCCAACAATAAGCTGTAGCTAATAGCCACTGATGGACCTCTGCTCCATATGTTTATCCAATCCCCTCTTGAAGCTGTCTATGCTTGTAGCCGCCACCACCTCCTCCTGTAGCAGTGAATTCCATGTGTTTGAAATAAAGTACACAATGCCTGATGAAACCTTACCAGCCAGAACAATGGCTGAATGAGGACTGCCAAGAGCTGGAGGCTGGGTTTCATTACCCATCCCACCCACACTCACCACGGGGCTCACAATTATGCAAAGTAAGACAGCTGGAACGGATCTGCATCATGTCAACAGGCTGCAGAATCCAGCTTTTCTTGAAACAGAATTTGCACTACCTGGCTGCTGAATTCCAACTTCTTCAGGGCAATGATGGCACAGCCCTGTGACTAATTGCCCCCAGCATACACCAGGGTGGGGGGAGTGGAGGTTTCCAACCTAAACCTTCCATCTCGAAGGATCTCACCAGTTGGCTTGGCCTTTCTTGGAACCCATTCCATGCTCTGCAGCGCCTCCTTCAGGAGCCTCTGGCATTCACTCTCCTTCTTCATGAGCTCCCACTGCAACCTGGCGTGACAGAATACACTGTTTTGTATATGTTCATAATGGCGGGCCTCCGTGGCAAAGCAGCTTAGTAGAACGCTGAACCAAAAGTATTAGAAGCACTCTAATACTTGGGAGGGACGGTGGCTCAGTGGTAGAGCATCTGCTTGGGAAGCAGAAGGCCCCAGGTTCAATCCCTGGCATCTCCGAAAAAGGGTCCAGGCAAATAGGTGTGAAAAACCTCAGCTTGAGACCCTGGAGAGCCACTGCCAGTTAGGGGAGGGATGGTGGCTCAGTGGCAGAGCATCTGCTTGGTAAGCAGAAGGTCCCAGGTTCAATCCCCGGCATCTCCAACTAAAAAGGGTCCTGGCAAATAGGCGTGAAAAACCTCAGGTTGAGACCCTGGAGAGCTGTTGCCAGTCTGAGTAGACAGTACTGACTTTGATGGACCAAGGGTCTGGTTCAGTATAAGGCAGCTTCATACGTTCATATGTTTGGGGAGGGACGGTGGCTCAATGGTAGAGCATCTGCTTGGGAAGCAGAAGGCCCCAGGTTCAATCCCTGGCATCTCCAAAAAAGGGTCCAGGCAAATAGGTGTGAAAAACCTCAGCTTGAGACCCTGGGAGCCGCTGCCAGTCTGAGAAGACAATACTGACTTTGATGGACCAAAGGTCTGATTCAGTATAAGGCAGCTTCATATGTTCACTCTCCTAAGTAGTATACACAACATGCTATGACAGACTGATAGCTCACTGTTGCTCACTGGATCGGGGAGTATTCTGTGCCCATAGCAGAAAGCTAGTAAGGGTAGACAGACCACAAAACTTACACAGAGCTCTCAAGTTTTTTTTTAAAATTGGGGAGGAGGATATAGGCAGCATCCTGACCTCAATTCCTTGTTGATGAGTGTGACCTGATGAAGATGTCATTGAAGCGCAGGATGATGTATCCTTAGATGTGCCACCAGCAATACTAGGACCTTGGAGAACACTGTTGGGGCTGTCTTGAGGCTGATGGGGAGGGCCCAGTATTGGAAATGGATCCCCTTGTAGGAGAAATGCAGGATCCTCTGATGTGATTCCTGAACTGCAATGTGTAAATTGGCCTCTGACAGATCTATCAATGCCAGATATTATGATATGGATTTAAGGGTTTCCACCTGGAACTTTCCCCCTGATTCTCTGGTTTAGCCATTTCAAGTCTAAAACGACCCTCACTTCTTCTTTGGGACTATGAAGAAAACTGAGTAGACCCTTCCCCGCAAGGCCCTTTGGGCCTTCAGTACTGGCCCTATCATCCCAATGTCCAGTAGATGCTGTGTGGCCTGGAGATGATGTTTCCGTGGGCGACAGTCCCTTGGGACTTGCAGGAATCTGGTAGGAGGATCTGGTCAATTCCAGAGAGTAGCCATTTGAGGCTGTGTACAGGACCACCTGTCGCCAACAGTCATCTCCAAATGAGCTGCAAAAACCGGAAGGCATCCCCCTATGCTTGGTGGAGCTGAGTCCCTGCAGTTGTCGTGCCGAAGGGATCTTTTTGGGGCCCAGTGTGCTCTGGCCTGTTGACCTGTGGGAAGAGGAGCTAGTGCTGTCCGACTGCTTGGGCTGCCATCTCCCTCTGGGTGAGCTAAAGAAGGTCGCCCTTGTAAAGTTCCTCGGAGATGTCACAACCTGCTGCCCAGAGGTCTGAGGGCCAGGAGTAGACTGGCTTTGAAAAGAGTGAGCTTGCCTTAGAGGCCCTGAGTACAAAAATATTGTGCAAACACACACACACTCTTGAATAGTTTATACAAAATTAAGTACATTGTATTGTGTCGTATAATGAACAGCCTACAAAAGTAGGCATACATTCATACAATCGGAAATTAAAGCCAAACAAGAGTCTCAAATAAAGTATTTCAGGGAGGACCCCTCACAGTCTTTTAATTTTCCAAACAGAGTACTAAGACTCAATAATAAAGCTCCACAGGAGTTCCTCCGTTGCTTGTTGGCCTCCGAAGGAGAAATTCTTGCCTTAGGCTTGAACTCTTCTTAAGAGACTGTGAGGGGTCCTCCCTGAAATACTTTATTTGAGACTCTTGTTTGGCTTTTATTTCCGATTGTATGAATGTATGCCTACTTTTGTAGGCTGTTCATTATATGATACAATACAATTTACTTAATTTTGTATAAACTATTCAAGAGTGTGTGTTTTGCACAATATTTTTGTATTCTATATATTGTGCTGCCATTGTTCTTTTGCATTAGAGGCCCTGAGGGCAGTCAAATAAGCTTCCAAGTTCTTGGGAAAGGACTGCTTGAGCTTTCTGTTGCCGGGATCCTTTGGAAGACCATCTGCCTCAGCGGGAATAACTGAATTCGAACACAGGCTGGCCACTGGATCATCAACTAATGGAAGCCTGAAGCGCTTGGCTGTGTCTGATAGCACGAAGTAGAACTGGGAGATGATGAGATGATTGGTCTTGGGTCTTGCTGGCATCTCCCACTCAGCTTTGACTACCTTGCCGAAGATGGATAGAAAGAGAATCCCAAAAGGGAGGAGACCCCCCTTGTGGAAACGCTCTGGATGAACCAGTCAGTCTGTTTGGATCAGGTGTTTCCACCTCCATGCCACCGAAGGGGATTTCCAAGGTACGTAGCACCTTAAGAAAGAGCTCAGAGAATATCTCCTGTGGGAAAAGACATGGTCTTCCTCCCCTGATAGTTCACTCTCCTCTTTCAGGCAGGAAGAGCCAGAAGAGTTCAAGCCTAGCCGAGGACTTGGTTGCCTGTCAGAGTGGGCTATTTTTCTTCTGCTGCGGTCAGGGGGAAATGCTACCCTCCTCCCTTCTACCAGAGCCTCAGTGAGTGGGTGAGTGACACTTGGGTCTCCTAGAAGACTTAGAAAGGTTCCTTAAGCTAGGAATGGCTTCAGAAAGGGCTTCCCCTAATCTCTTTATGAATTTCACCCTGAATCCAAGACTGGAGGTTGGCCTGTGCATTATCCCTTCACAGATCTAAGCCAGGGGTAGCTATCCATTCCGATCCATGCCGAGAACCCTGCGCAGAAGCTGGGGATGGAAGCTCAAGGAAGGAGGCCAACCCTTCTTGAGGTACAGACTCAGAAAGACCGTTTCCCACCTTCCTTTTTCATATGGGGAGAATTAATAAAAAAAAAACCCCACTCTGTGGCTTCTAAGGCAGGGGATCCCTCGCTTTGCTAAGTTTCAGGAGAGCAGCTGGAGGACTGAGCGGTCAGCAAAAGCTGCAACCTGAGATACCCAGCTGGCCCGGTAGGCTCCTGAAGGCTGCAGGGAGGGCAGAAGTGCTCCCACAGCGGTAGCTGCCAATGCTCTGCTGAATGCAGGAGTGACTGGGAAAGCTCCTGGCCTAAAGACCAGAGACTCTGCGGCTGAGCAGATCTTTGGAGCGGGGGGGGGGGGGGGGGGTTGTCTCTTGCCATGGCAATACCCACTACTCCTGTGCCCCTTTTGGCTTCCACTGTGCTTCCCACTCCCTAGGAAAAAAGCAGAAAACCTCCCTGGAAAAACCCTCTAGCTGTTGCCCCAGAAGAGGTGGAGAAGAAAGGGAGGGGGGGGGCTGGTAAAGAAAGAAGTTAAAAGGAAAAGAAATTCTTTGGAACCACAGTGCTTGAGAGAGAGCGGCCAGCGACACTGATTGGTCAAGACCGGGGCCTGGGAGAGCAGCCCTTCTCCTCCAGGAATCGCATCAAGATCAGTGACCCTGCCTGCCTCCAGGGAGGAGACTGCCCCACCCTGGACTCCTGGGGAATGGGGTAACTTAAAGTAAGGATCATGGGAGAAAGATTGAATTATCTCTGATTGAGCTGAGATACACATATAGCTGCCTCTTACCCGCTTACAAAGGTCACTATTGTCAACTCCATAACCCATAACCATAGACCTTTATTGGCATTAATACAAAAATACAGTATACTTTAAAACCAACAGTGACACTATAGAATATAATAAAACCTTAGAAAAAACCAGCAAAAGTTAAATGACATAAAATAGCAGTAGGCCATGCATGAGTAAAAGCCTCTCTGATTTCGATTGCAACCTGTAAAAAGCAAGCAACGTGAGTAGTGACAAAGTTGTGTTTCCCGTGGAGTAAAAAACGAACCTTGGCATTGTCAGAAAGGTCTTGATGGTCAGAAAGCAGTGCATCTAGATATCTTGCACGTGGACTGCTATAAAAAGGGCAGTCCAAAAGAACATGAGGGACCATTTCGATGACTCCTTGACTACAAGGGCATCGTCTAAGATTGCGGGGGATTCTGTGGTATCTTCCAAAAAGGATGGCCGATGGTAATGCATTAAATCTAGCCAGCATGAATGCTCTTCTTTGGGGGGGATCAGTTAAAAAGAGGAAACAGGGAGCTAAAAGCCCAGGAATCTGGGATAAACCCAGATAGCTTGGGGAGCAAGTTTTCAACTCAGACTAGCAGCGGATATCCACCATCTCGGGCTGCATCCCCTACACCTTGATCCTTTAAAAGCTGGAGGTGCCAGGGATTGAACATGAGACCTTCTGTATGCCAAGCAGATGCTCTACCACTGAGCCACACCCCTACCAGCTTTCAGGACTCTGCCTTTCTTTTACAAGGTCACCATATCTACTCTTTCCTGATTGGCTGGCGGGGCAGGTTTTGGCTCTCCTGACAACGTTGCAGTTCCTTCACACAGGCCCCTCCAGTTACCAACATTGCTAATTACCCAAATCACCCAAGGGGGAAAGGATCCGCCACGCCACCCCCACCCCACACACTCTACCTTGTTTAAATGTATAAAAGAAACAGCTTGCCAGGCCTGTAGCTACGAGGGGGCCTGTGGGGGCACAGCCCCCTGACTGCTAGGCTGGGGCCCCTAACCAGCCTCCAGTGCCTCGGCTGCATCCTTCTCCATTCTGCCATCATCATACACAGTTGCTTCTGCTTGCTTAGGGGACGTGATCATACACAGTTGCTTCTGCTTGCTTAGGGGCCAGAAGAATTCTCTGACCCCTCAGCAAGAAGATATAACAGGGCACTTTCAGCATCCAGGACTGAAAGTTAAGCTCCCTGTTGCTTCTGGTTGCTTAGGGGCTGGAAGAAATCTCTGACCCCTCAGCAAACAGAAACAACGGGGCACTTTCAGGGCCCAGGACTGAAAGTTAAGCTCCCTGTTGCTTCTGCTTGCTTAGGGGCTGGAAGAAATCTCTGACCCCTCAGCAAGCAGAAACAACAGGGCACTTTCAGGGCCCAGGACTGAAAGTTAAGCTCCCTGTTGCTTCTGCTTCCTTAGGGGCTGGAAGAAATTTCTGACCACTCAGCAAGCAGAAACAACGGGGCACTTTCAGCACCCAAGACTGAAAGTTAAGCTCCGCCTTGAGCTGACATTGGGCTAGAGAGCGCCTGCCCTCGAGTGGGGCGGCAGGGGTAGGGAGCGGATGGCTCCATTGCAGGCTTTCTCTGCCAGACGGGGCAGGGTAGGGTAGGCTGGCGCACACAAGTGGAGGTCCTGGCTACAGTCCGGGGCTGGGGATCAGTGGAAAGGTGATGCTCGCCTGCAGGGGTTTTTTTGGCCTGGTCTCGCTGGCCACCGGAGCAAGGGTGGGAGCTGCGCTTTGGCAGCCTCGGCTTGCCCTCCGACAGGAAGAAATCCGAATCGGAGGTCTTGTAGCCCCATAAGTCAGTTGCAACTTGGTGGCGCCTTCCACACCCCCCCCTTGTCCCGCCAGGCTTGCCTAGCTGGATCATGCTACAGGTAAGGGCAGGAGACCGTGCAGCATGTATCTAAACCTCTGAGTGGCTCCCCACCAGAGCTGCTGGAAGAGGGGTGGAAAGGGATCACCTTGGGGCAACTGTGGGGTGGGGGGAGGCTGTATGGCAGCGAGCTGGCCACTTTCCTCCTCAGCAGCAGTAGAAGAGAAGGCCATGGAGGTCGGGCCACTATGTGCCCCCTGAAACACATCAAGGCCCCCCAATTCTTCAAATCCTGCACTTACCTTTGCGTCTCTGCCTGCACGTGGCCCAGCTGGACAAGGAGGGACCTGCAGCCTTTCAGGGGATGCCGGGAGTCCAGCCAGCTGCTGGTGCTGCTGGTGCCGATTCCAGAGCTTGGTGTTTCTGAACTGTCCTTCACGGCGCTGCTGCAGCTTTTGAGCGAGTGTGGCTCTTCCAGCATTAAACATGCCTCCTCCTCTTTGATGGGGGCTTCACAGCCTTCCCCGCTTGAAAGCCTCGGCTTCACCTTGAGCTCTGGAAGAGCCAGAGGAGCCCAGATGACACAGTTCAGTGGACAGGACTGGCCTTCCAGCTCCGCACTGGGAAGTCCAATCCCCAAACATGGTGTGGTAGTTTGATTCAAATAGCAAATAGCAAGCCTTTATTGGCATAAAACAGATTTAGCAGTAAAATAGAAGAAGAAGATATTGGATTTATAACCCGCCCTCCACTCCGAAGAGTCTCAGAGCAGCTCACAATCTCCTTTCCCTTCCTCTCCCACAACAGACACCCTGTGAGGTGGGTGGGGCTGGAGAGGGCTCTCACAGCAGCTGCCCTTTCAAGGACAACCTCTGCCAGAGCTATGGCTGACCCAAGGCCATTCCAGCAGGTGCAAGTGGAGGAGTGGGGAATCCAACCCGGTTCTCCCAGATAAGAGTCCGCACACTTAACCACTACACCAAACTTACCATCTATTGTAATAGCACCAGCATATTAATTTTATCAATTTTAGAATTTTAATCAAATTGTTAAATTACTTTTGTTTTAAATATCATTGCATAATTTAATGTATTGATTTATGTTAGCAATATAAATAATATAAAATCCTAGATTATAAAGTACATAGGGAGCTAAAATACATAAAATAAGTAAAATATGTATGAGTCGAGTTTAGCCAAATTAAATAATTAAAAGATAAAATGTGGTCATTCCAGAACCATTCTCTGTCGTATTTCCATGGCCTGTTGGAGAAATCTAGCCACCATTAAAGTTACCTCAGCGCAAGTGTCATTTAAAAGTTTGTGGACTTTGCCTGAATCAGCACAGCCCAACGTATCTGCTAAGGTATCTTTCAAGTATATACAACAAATATCATCATAAAGAGGACAGTTCAGTAGTTTGATTCTTAAAGTACAGCTCAGGCACTCTTGTTCCCCAGTTATGGAAGCTGTGCATTTTAAAATTGAAAAAACGGCAGGAGTTTGGGTACACCCCTCAGGTCTCTCCTCCCCTCTCTCTTCTTCCACGCTCATCCCTCTACAGGATAAAACAACTCTTGAGTCCAGTAATCCCAGGACAGGCTCCCACCTCCCCTGCCAGCACCCTACCTGTCAAGAGAACAGTGAAAGTCGCCTGGACTGCCTGCCCCATGAGATTGTCCAGCGCAAACACCCAGTGCGGCTTGATCTGCAGCTTCCTCAGTGCCTGCTTCACCTGCGGGAGTGGGAAAGGACACGGGCAAGGGGTCAGGTGTACAGTCTCTCTCGCTTCCTGGTCCAATGCTCTACCTACTCCATTACACTGGTCCTTTGTCCTTAACTGGCCAGAACGTTGGGAGGCAGAGGCTGGTTTCATTAGCAATCAGGTGGAATATTTGCCATGTTCCCATGAGTTAAAAGAACTAGAGGCTTGCTTTTCAACAGGAAAATTCAGTGTGTGTGGGGTGGGGGGGGGAGAAAGGCTCCCCAGAGGCCCCCTCATATATGGCCGAGAACCTGCCTACCTTAGGGACCGTCTCTCCCCATATGAACCCCAGAGAGCACTGAGGTCAGCAGGGAAGAACCTGCTGACTATCCCCGGGCCGAAAGAGGTAAAACTACAGGGTACCCGTGCTCGGGCCTTCTCTGTTGTGGCTCCACAACTATGGAACCAGCTTCCGGAAGACTATGCGGGCCCTGCGGGATTTTGAACAGTTCCGCAGGGCCTGCAAGACCATCCTTTTTCGGATGGCCTTCACCGACTAAACAGAGAAACTGCTAAGTAAACTTACCATCTATTGTAATAGCACCAGCGTATTAATTTGATCAGTTTTAGAATGTTAATTAAATTGTTAAATTACTTTTGTTTTAAATATCATCGTATAATTTAATATACTGATTTATGTTGTTAGCCGCCCTGAGCCTGCTTCGGCGGGGAGGGCGGGATATAAATAAAATGATGATGACGATGATCTGTAGGCGGGGCTGTTGAGAGCTCCTAGGCAAAGATTTACTCTGTCCTTGTCAACACTTCCCAGGCACCATACAAAAACAAGTCATACCACTGACCTGGCTCCATGAGCCCCCAGGGACCCTGAAATTCCGCCCCCTCTTAGTGGCCCATGTTTTCAGACACTCCCTAGCAATAATAATACTAATTTTTATTTATACCCTGCCCTCCCCGCTGAAGCAGGCTCAGGGCGGCTTACAGGACATGGTATAAACCATGTTACAACAATAAAAACAAGATAATACAGTTAAAATGCAATTCATAGGTTAAATATATTAAATAAACAGTCTAAAACCAGTATAACTTAATAGTGCCGCAATCTCAGGATGTACAAAGATGGCTTGATGTTACTACCAGGTTCTGTTTTAGAAAGATAGTTGGAAGAGGGCGGGTTTTGCAAGCCCTACGGAACTGATTGAGATCCCCCAGGGCCCGCACCTCCTCCGGTTCCACCATTGGGGTGCCTGTATCGAGAAGGCCTGCTCTCTAGTTGTTTTTAATTTGGCCTTCTTTGGTCCAGGGATTTCCAGAAGATTTTGTGAACTAGATCGCAGTGTTCTCTGGGGAATATATGGGGAGAGGCGGTCCCTAAGGTAGGCAGGTCCTCGGCCATATAGGGCTTTAAAGGTAATAACCAGCACCTTGTAACGAATTCGGTACACAATTGGCAGCCGGTGCAATTCCCGCAGCCTAGGCCGTACATGTTCCCACCGAGGTAGTCCCATTAACAGTCTGGCTATGGTGAACATTTGAGAATCTGTTGTTAGGCACACTCACAGTATCTTGGAAGGTGAAGAGTGGAGCCTGCAGATGATAAAGGCTAAGCTGATCAGCTTTCAGGTGGAGCTGGAGTTGCAGAAGGCCCTTGGCGAGCTGCTTGCGGTTGGGAGAGCGGATGTAGTTCTTGAGGCAGGACACCAGCTGGGAGATGTGCTCCAATGACAATGGGCTCTAGAGACGGAGAGAGCAAGGTCAGGCTCAATCAGGCAGACAAAAGCTGCTGCTGAAAGCTGCAGTACTAAGAATATAAAAGGAGCCCTGCTGGATGAGACCAGCAGTACATTAGTCCAGCATCCTGTCTCACACAGCAGCCAACCACTTCCTTTGAGGGGGCAACAAGTAAGGATCAAGGCCACAGCCCTTTGCCTCCTAGCACTGGTATTCAGATGCTTACTGCCTCTGAATGCAAAGGCTCCATTTGGTCCCCGTTGCTAGTAGCTAAAGAGAGAGACTTCTTCTCCAAGAACCTGTCTAACCTCCTTTAAAAGCCATGTATGCTTGTGGCCATCACCAGTATCTTCCGCAGTTTAATTGCTCATTCAATAAAGAAGCAATTTGCTTTTCCAACCTGGCTCAAATACCCATTAACCTTCATTAGAAAGTCCTTCCTTCAACTGCTGCCCTTGTCCAAGTCCCCCAATTTCACCAGCTTCCCTCAGCCAAGCTGAGTCAGCAGTATAAGAAGGTTCTTGCCCAGACAGATCCCTCCTGTTTCAGGTTTGGGTTTAGTAGCTTCATGATTACCCCTGCAGAATTCAAAAGGCAACGGAGCGCATTGGAGCGATACTCCCAATAAAGTACCCTTTGGGAAAGTCTGTGGGTCAGTGGTTGTGCACCTGCAAAAAGAGACAGGTTCAAGCCTCGGTATCTCCAGCGAAAGGCTCTCAGGTTTCTGGGAAAGCTTAATCTCTGCTTGAGGCCCACTGCCATTCAGAATGAGATGGACCAAGGGGTCAGGGATCAGGCCACATTCAGGCTGTTGGGTTTTGCACATGCTCGACATCAAATGGACAGCCATATTTGGAGTTAGGAAAGCACGAGCACCTTCTCAGAATCAGCCCACAGAAGGAATGAGTGGTATTTACCTTGTCTTGGACCTCATGGATGGCGGATGCAATGCTTGGTAACTCCTCCGTCAAGACTTTGTGGAGCGTGGCTCTCCGCTCGCTGTCCTTCTTCAACAAGAACAAACAGCCACTCTCCTCATGGGAAGAAGAGGAGAGGTTGAGGTCAACATTGGCCAGTTTCTCCGGAGTCCTGCGTACACACAGTGGTAGGGCTGGTGTCAAGGGAAGGATCTGGGCCCCTGCTGAGACCCATGGCCCTGCCGAGCAGAGACGCTTGGATTCTCTACTCTTGCCAATCTCAGAAGGACAGCAGAAAGTTTCCCACTTCCACCATGGGAGAGGCAGCTTTTGGTTTGGATTTAACCATTCTGATGCCAGTGAGGCTTAGACGTGTGAAAGATCACCTTCCGCTCGCTGAGTTCATTGACCTTCATTCTTTGGCTGGTTCGTGTCTGCTTTTCTCATTGTATTGTGCTTTAATCTTTGCTTTTTTAATGTTTTGGTCATTTAACTTTCTGATGGGGCTAGAGTTAAGGTTTGAATTTTTCTTTAAAATATGGTATAGTTTAAAAACACAATAAAAATATGGTATAGTTTAAAAACACAATAAAACGTAAGCGGAAATCTTTGGCTGCTCTCAGTTACAAAACATGGATTTTACCTATTACATTCTGTTAATTATAAACAGGAAGTCATCTTCCACAATGGTTATCATATCCCCCTATATTATATATAAGAAATTGGACTATTGTTTGCTTGAATAAATCTGATTAGATTTTACAGTCACTGGATGCCTGTTTTATGTTTTCTGTGTCTTAAAAAAAATTCATGGGTAGTAGTAACATGATATAGTCACTAGGTGGCACCAGACCTCTTCCTTTAGCTTCTCTGAGATGGGGGGACAACTCAGGGCTGTTTCACATCTGTAAGAGAATGATCTGGGAATAACAGGGCAGAATGGACTGGACCATTTTAGACAGCAGGTGAAGGATTTAAGTTTGAATGTTTTGGGGTTTTTTTTTATTTTAAACTTTCCATGCAAATAGTAAGGTTCCTACAGCAGGGAGATAAAGCTTCACATTCTCTTTCTTTTTGTACTGGTGTTCTACTTGCAAGGAGTCTTTAAGAGGAGCATTCAAAAATGTGCCCCTTCACCTGACAGTCTGAAGTGGAACAGTCTAGTCTATTACTTCAATATTCCTATTGGTGTATCGAGGTCAGTCTTCTTTGACTGTATCTCAGGTGGAGGTCTTACACATTACCTCCTCCTTGACCGTATTTAACTGGGGATGCCCAGGAATCCCTCTTTGGCCATGGAAGCTCAGTGGGCAACATGCCACTCATACCTTCGCTCTTCCTAACCTACCTCACAGGATTGCTGTTATAAAGATCAAATGAGGAGGAAAGCAGCATACAGATAAATTCATGTATACAGTTTGTCCTGTGGTCTTTGGCTTGGCTTGTTTTCTCAAGCTATCCACTCAGCATTTTATTTAAAAGTTCTTGCTTTGTTTTTTGTCAGCTGTTGTCTGGATGGTCTTCAAATTGATTTCCAGTGCGGATGTTCGTCTGTCACAACAGGGGGACTCGCACACCTCTAGCAAACCTTAGAATGATATAGTCCACCTCCCCTTTTCTCCATTCAAAAACAGGCAAGCTTGGGATGCAGGAAAGAAAAGAGGAGGGACCGCAAACCCTCTGCAAATCTCTGTTTGTAATTACAAGCGTCAAGCAGTTGCTTGGACCAGACACAGAGAGATGCCTGTGAGCTAGCGGTTCTCTTGCGTCAAGACTGTGGCTTTAGCAACGCTCACATTGTGTACCATGAACGTTCAGCAGAGCCCTGAATTAGAGCCAAGGAGAAAGGAGTGGGGAGAGAAGGGAAGAGTCTCAAGCGCACCTTCACCATTTGCCATGGTGGGGGAGGGCTGTGGCTCACTAACTCTGCTTTGAATGCAGAAGTCCCCAGTTTAATCTATGGCACACCCAAGGATCGTGCAGGGGATGACGTGCAAGAGTCTCCCTAAGATCTGTCAGCCAGAGAAGACCAGAGGTGGGCAGAAGGTCAGCCTCTAAGCAATTAAAAGTAGCTCTCTGGCCATCCTCCAGGGCTGCTTTAATCACTTTGCCTTCCCTTTATCGTTACCCACAGCAGCTTCTCTCCTTTTTCTTTCTTGTGATGAAGAGGTGTGCGCACACACACACACACCGCTCTTTCCCTTGGATGTTAACGCAACTAAACAATCAAACCAGCACCTTTTCCCATTTCCCTCACCTCTTCTTTCTCCTTGATGTACCCTTACGCTGGATGGGAAAGGAGAGTGCTATTGACTCTTTCCTCCTGCATCAAAGCTAATGTTTCCCTCATCAAGGGGAAAATATCATGGAGTAACTGTATATTTTCCACCACTGTGTAAAAGAAGAAAGAAGAAGAAGGAAGGAGAAGGAAGAAGGAGAAGGAAGGAGAAGGAAGGAGAAGGAGAAGGAGAAGGAGAAGGAGAAGGAGAAGGAGAAGAAGAAGAAGAAGAAGAAGAAGAAGAAGAAGAAGAAGAAGAAGAAGAAGAAGATGATGATGATGATGATGATGATGATGATGATGATGATGATGATATTGGATTTATATCCCAGCCCTCCACTCCAAAGAGTCTCAGAACGGCTCACAATCTCCTTTCCCTTCCTCACCCACAACAGACACCCTGTGAGGTGGGTGGGGCTGGAGAGGGCTCTCACAGCAGCTGCCCTTTCAAGGACAACCTCTGCCAGAGCTATGGCTGACCAAAGGCCATGCTAGCAGGTGCAAGTGGAGGAGTGGGGAATCAAACCCGGTCCTCCCAGATAAGAGTCCGCACACTTAACCACTACACCAAACTGGCACCAATTTGAGGGGTGGGGTTTGCGTTGCGAATACAGCAGAGGAATGGTTTCTCCTTGTAAGCACGACAGATTTGCTCTAAAACACCGTAATTTCTGTATGAGCCACCATTTTGTTACTGCTGATCCCAAGGCTTTTGATAAAAATTAAATAGCTCCCAGAAACATAGTCTGGAGAAGACAATACTAACCTGGAGAGACCAAAGGCCTGATTCAGTAAAAGACAACTTCGTATGTATAAATTACAACATGCATTTGAAATTCTGAATGACGTTTTGACCAAGTTTGACCCTCTCTCCTTTTTTTTGTTTAAATAAAATCTGCAATCAAAAAGCTCCACAAAATCAAAAAGTAAACACGTTTGCCCTTAGAAAAAACGCAAGCAGTAAGTAAAACATTTAGGAGTAGAACAATAAAAAAAAACCCAGCTGATTCCTTAAGCCAGCGTCTGTCAAAACCAACGCACTGTTATAGCAAGTTTTAGGGGGGGGGGGATGTTTTCAAAGTGTCTCTGTAAATGACATATTGAAAACAGTTAGATTTTTTGAATCCCCCCCCCCCCCCAGCTGTACTGTAAACATGCCCAGGGAAAGAGTCCTGCTCCATTCCTGTCTGCTCCAGATCTTACCATAAGTGAGTGGATCTCTGCAGCACCTCACTAGAACTCGGGGCTAAGAAAATATTCTCTGTCTGTGGCCTCGTGGCCTGCAAGGACGGGGAGTGGTCCCTGAATTCAACAATGCCCTCTGCTGAAACTGACCGTTCAGCTGTGGCAGGAGCTGCCAAGTCATCTGTGTGGAAGAAAAGGTACTGTAAAACGGACAGCAAAGAGTGAGCCGTCCTTCTCAATGATCTGGACTGCCAGCGGCTCACTAGCAGGTTCCCTCCTCCCTCTTCACCTGGCATTGCTGGGCTCCTGGTTTTCTTCCTACTGGATGTTTTCAAGAAAGTCTCCTGAAGTAACGCGGCAGCCGTTGCGCGTTTGTCTGGATCAGCTTCGAAACAACTCAGGATAAAGCTCTTGGCTTCATCTGACATGGAGTCAGGCACTTCAGGGTGTATCTTGAACATGCCTACCTACAACAAGAAAGGTCGGTGGGGATGGAAATCAATGTCCCGCCCACAAATGGCCCTAAGTGCCCATCCACGCTATATCTGTAGGCATCCTTTGTCAAGATTCTGTCTTTGGAAAAGGGTACAGTGTCAACGATGGGGCCAGCAATGGGTTGGAGGAAGCGTTACCTGTTGAGCGAGACCCATGTGAGTCACAAAGGGGACAAGGTAGCCTCTCAGCTTTCCCCCAAATTGCTCGTCCACTATTGGTTGTCAATTTGGTATTTCAACCAACCTCTCACATTTACCCCCCCCCCCCCCCCGCTCATTGTTGGTTAGACCGAAACCTGGAGACATCAGAATTTGGTATTTTTAAAGCCGAGACTCCTTCTCTATTCACCCAGTATTGCCTCTTCCTACATGAGGATCCCGTTCAAGCCCGTCTTCATCAATGCAGGACTTTCCTGCATCATCCTCACCTAAACTGGCCAACTCCTCCCAAGCCAACAAATTCCCATCCATCCCTTCTTCACTGTCCAGTAATTAATTCATGGCCTTTTCTGCAACCTTCTTTTTTTTTTGTTATGTATACCATTTATTAAGCTTCAAAACACACTAAGCTTCAAAACAAATATTTTAAATAACTTGAATGGGAAGAACATGATGGCTATATTCAGATGTCATGAACAAACTGGTAACTTCCTTCCATGCAAAGAAATCTTCCCCTTCAGGATTCTTTAAGTTTCTGAGCATGCCAGTCTTCCTAACACTCTTAGTATTTTCCCCATTAACTGAATTCTCAACTGTTCTCAGTGTTTGATGCTCAGTTCTTATCCAGCCATCATTTCCTACATATCTAGACAGTTCCTTGGACACGCTGCTTGGAGCCTGGATTGGCTTTCACAATTGGCACAAACCAACCACTTAGATACTGACCAAGAGAGAGATCTTGGGGTCGTGGTAGATAACTCACTGAAAATGTCAAGACAGTGTGCGTTTGCAATAAAAAAGGCCAACGCCATGCTGGGAATTATTAGGAAGGGAATTGAAAACAAATCAGCCAGTATCATAATGCCCCTGTATAAATCGATGGTGCGGTCTCATTTGGAGTACTGTGTGCAGTTCTGGTCGCCGCACCTCAAAAAGGATATTATAGCATTGGAGAAAGTCCAGAAAAGGGCAACTAGAATGATTAAAGGGCTGGAACACTTTCCTTTGAAGAAAGGTTAAAACACTTGGGGGTCTTTAGCTTGGAGAAACGTCGAATGCGGGGTGACATGAGAGAGGTTTACAAGATAATGCATGGGATGGAGAAAGTAGAGAAAGAAGTACTTTTCTCCCTTTCTCACAATACAAGAACTCTTGGGCATTCGATGAAATTGCTGAGCAGACAGGTTAAAACAGATAAAAGGAAGTACTTCTTCACCCAAAGGGTGATTAACATGTGGAATTCGTTGCCACAGGAGGTGGTGGCGGCTACAAGCATAGACAGCTTCAAGAGGGGGTTAGATAAAAATATGGAGCAGAGGTCCATCAGTGGCTGTTAGCCACAGTGTGTATGTGTGTGTCTATATATTATAATTTTTTTTTTGCCACTGTGTGACACAGAGTGTTGGACTGGATGGGCCATTGGCCTGATCCAACATGGCTTCTCTTATGTTCTTATGTAGCAATGTTTGTGCACATTTCTTTATTATGAGGTAATGAAAAGCTTAAAACAAGACGCAAGACAATCAACTGTCACACTCCGTTGATCTGAGCCGCTTGTAAATGTGGCACTAGGTGAGCTTCTACTGCCACGGGGAAGGCTCTCCCACAGAGGGACCCATTTTCTGCCTTACCTTGAACATGGCAGCCTGTGGGCTTCCCAGCTCAAAGAAAGGAGGCTTCCCTGTCGCCATCTCTATGATGGTGCACCCCAGGGACCAGATATCTGCCGGCTTGCCATAACCTCGAGGACCCTGATCAATGACTTCTGGAGCCATGTACTGCAAAGTGCCTGGGAAGGAAGGAGAAGGTCAGAATGAGTAAAGGCAATGAAAATATGTTCACTTTTAATTTTAATCTAGGCAAAACAAGGCCTTGGTGGTTCTGAGGAGGGCAGAAAGGCAGGGCATATATTTAAAAAAACAAGCAGACATGCTGTCAAGTCGGCAGATTCAATAATGAGTTGTTGTTGATACAAAGAAACTACTTTATTGATCTAAGCCAGCATTGAAAGACTAAAGAGTATATCATGATACATTGCATATAAGGGATACTTCTGAGGAATTCCTAAGGGAGGGGGGATTATGCAGGAAACATTCACACATTGATGTTACCAATTCATTCTCAGGCTTGCATGGCCTTGATCGTCTTGGGGTCTTGACTCCCTCCTGACAGCCAGGCCTGAGAAGGCACAGATAAGACTTTCACATCTTTCCATTTCAAAGCAAAGCTGTCCACTACAGAAAAGGAGGGGGTAGGGAAAGTTTGAGCTAGCAGCATTTGGTTATACTTTGGTTCTACCCAGAATGCTCTCTGACTGAGCCAGAGTTTACAGACAGACTTGACACATGCCTTTTCTCCATTTGAATCCTTAGGCAAGGAAGCTGATCCAGCAAACAGCCAGTTCAAAGGGCCCAGGCCCTGGGGAGAGGAGGTGTGAGCTGGAAGGCCAGAGCATGAGGGCTCTTAGCCTGGGCCTCGCAATGCCCACACTGCTATTGGAAGAAACTCCACCACTCCAGCAGAGGGTGAGAGGCACCAGTTGTATAGCTGGAAACCAGCAGCAATGCTGAAAATGGGTTAAACAAAACCTGCTAACTGCAACGCATCAAAAACTTAACCCTAGATTGTGTTATGGCTTCTCTGTGGAAAGTGACATGTCAAATATGGGGGTCTGAGGGTGTCTTCGTTGGTTTGCATGGCAGTTAATACCTGTGGTAGGATGTTTGTCGAACATGCTACTTCAGTGCAGATGGAAGCAGCCAGATTTGGGGGAGGAATTTCCAACGATGGCCACTACTAGGCAAGAGTGCTCGCTTATCTACCACAGGTTTATAATATAATGTATATTAGGTTTATGTGACATGCTGGCTTATAAACCTAATGTCATTTACCAATAAGTCTAAAAGCTTATCTATTCTCCAAAGCATCTTAAGTGATGCTGATACAAGAGGCCTCTGCTTTTAATATTGTGCAACATCCCATACCTGTGAAGGTCTCTGCCTTAGGGCTGATTCCTGCCAACCTCTTTGAGGTGCCGAAGTCAGAAATTTTTAACACTCCGCTGTATGTGTTGATCAAGACGTTATCTCCCTGTCAACCCCAGAAAATGAAGTCCAGCTTTAGAGAACTACATGGCGGGCAACAGAGGCATCTCCTCTCCCCCTCTTGGCCATTCTGAAAAGATGCTCAGAGCTGGCTCCAACCTTCTCAGTGCAGACGAGCCCTGTCTGAGGGCGCTCTCACCTTGATGTCTCTATGGACAATTTGGTTGTCATGCAGGTAGCGCAGCCCCTCTAAGATCTGTTTGGTGTAGTAAATGACGGTTGGTTCATTGTCCTTCAGAGGACCCCACATGGAACGCAAGAGAGAGGAAAGACTTCCTAAAGGAGAACAAAAAGAGGTCTTAAAGAGGATGGTGGGTCCAAGGTTCAGATCCAGACTCCCAAGACAGTTCTTTCCAGGTCTTGGTAGCCCTCCCAAATGGCAGATACGCCTCATAGTTTCATTTACTAATAGAAATAAATGTTTTTATATTTGCAAGAAGCTGAGATGTCTTTAATTTTCACACCACTCTCTTGGACATGCGTATGCATCTCAGCACATGATCCATAACTGTCTAGCCATTTTGGATACACAGCAGCAACTCTGCTACAAAGAGCATCTGCCCTGCAGATTGGTTTGGGTAGCACAAGCATTTATGAAAAGAACTAAAAGGAAGCCTAAAAGTTAAAAATGGACAGAAGTCTTTAAAGGATTTGTAAAAACAGCAAGAGATAAGCAGTAAAGTCAGACAGAAAATCTCTGTAATAATCCCTTAAAATTCTTAACAAGCAGATCAACAACAAACACAAAAAACATACATGCACAGACGTGCAGGTATATGCAGATACACAACACACACACACTCCTCCACACACAGAAACTGCCAACTAAGACTTGGGAAAAATAGAAGAGATACGGTGGCCCGTTACAGATTACTTTCTCCGCCTTCTCTGGGCTCTAGAGATATGTCCTGGTTTAACATCATCTACTGATGAATATCATTTGTTGAGGATCTGCTCTGGATGATCCCAGACTGGCTCTGAGGGCACTATGTGTGTTGGCACTATGCCTGAAGAACATGTTTCCCAAAAAGATCCACCTGGCCCATTCTCTGTTTTTTTTAGACACAAAGTGAAAATGATCTTATTTACTGAAGACTCTGGTGGGCTTTTAGCAGAGGATGGTTTTGGTTGCTGGTGTTTCTGAATCCTGTATGTGTTCAGCATTTTAAGTGGTTCTCTCACATATCCACATCTTCACCTTTCCTCAGAGGAGCCCTGGACGGCAAACTGCATTCTTCTTCCCCCATTTTTTCTCTGACAGTAACCCTGTGAAATCAGTTATGCGAGCCCATCCCATACATATAATTCTCATGAGGGAAAGGTTCTGAAAATGACATTGATACAACATATGATGGACTTAACAGACTGGGCCAAGAAGTATACCCATACTCCTTTCCCCATGAATGGGTCCTACTTAATAGTAGCTTCAATGCTACTATTCCTGATCCAGTGGTGGAGAGTCATGAGTTCCAGCTCCTGCTCCTCCTCTTCTGCTCTCCCTCTCTCCTCAAGCGTACTCTACTCAAGGGTAATGGGCACTGTTTCTCCTTAACCCGATCTACCCACTCAAATTCACCACACTCAAGACCGCATCCTCAGCATCTCACCTCCGGGTACCTGCTCCATAAAGATCTTAAGGAAGCCACCTTGGCTGATGGAGCCCAAATACCGGACAATGTTCTTGTGCTTCAGACGCTTATGGAGAGCAATCTCTTCATGCAAGGGCTGCGAGTACCTGAAGAGCAGTAGTCCCAATTAACCAAAGAGGTACTCTCTTATCCACAAGTATGGCCAGATCTCTCATGAATAACCCCAAGCCCCTCAGATCCCGTGTGAAAGCAGCCCAAGTTCCTGCGTCTGCTGCCCCATCATTTACCCACTGGAAGTTCCCTACCTGCTGTCCCGCTCTGGAATCTCCTTGATGGCAATGCGCACCTGATTGCTGAGGTCTCGCCCGGCATAGACCACCCCGTAGGTGCCCTTGCCCAGAATCACCCTGTCACCTGATTCTGTGTATTCATAATCGTACTGCGGAAGCAAAAAAAGGAAGGATTAGCAAGATACCTGGGAAATCTTCCTGGAATGTCCATCCTGCCTTGCCCTGCCGAGGACTGGCCAATCAGCATGCCTGCTAGGCCCTAAGAAAGCTGGGAATTCACACTCAAAAGAAAGCACACTCCAGAGTTGCTGAGAGATGCAGGACCCTAGTCAGCTTAGTGGACCACCACGCCAGGCAAGACAGGATTATTTTCAGGCCTTTAGATGAGGTGCGGGTAACCCAAAAAAGGGTCGCTGGTTATTTTCGCTTGGGGGATTCAAGATGGCTCTAAGTTACCCTGAGCCACCCTCTCTCCCTTTGCCTCAACTCACCTCCAGCTCCTCCGGGGAACTGCAGCTGTTACCTTCCTCACCAGCTTCTGATATGAAAGAACGGACCAATTCACAAAACCTAAGAGGGCAGAGGAGGAAGAAAAGGCCCAAGTATTGGGTTAAATATTTTTTTTAAAATTATCACGTACCTTGGAAATACAGAAGCTTCTCCCAGTATCCCCACTTCGCCACAGTTAAAGGGGAAATGGTTGTTCAAACGAATCACAAAGATGACCTCACGCCAATGGTAACAACAAATTTTACTTACAAAAACGATTGAAGCAATATCTGATAAACTTTATAAAGTAAGAGAGAGAAGAGAGGTCCTATGTAACAAGGGTTCCCAACCCCCCCCCCCCCCCCGGTCCATGGACTGGTCCTGGTCCGTGGCCTGTTAGCAACTGGTCCATGCAGCCTCACCGCCCCCGCCCCCCCGTGGCGCTGCACAGCCTCGCCGCCCCACCCCCCTGGGCGTGGGGACGGAAGTGGGAAGGAGGCAAGGGTAGCATGCTTTTTCAGTGGGTTGCTTGCTGCTGCTGCCGCAGTTCCCCCCGCCAATCAGCTGATGTGTGTGTGTGTGGGGGGGGTTGTTGGCCTTTAAAGACCCCGGGAGGCGCTTCACTGCCTTCCTGGGCCTTAAAATTGTGAAAACGGGAGGGAGGAGAAGGTGCTGGGGGGGCAGAATTCGGTGCCCCCACCCTGCTGGCCCGGGGGCCAGTCCCTGGTGCCAAAAAGGTTGGGGGCCACTGAGGGACGGTGGCTCAGTGGTAGAGCATCTGCTTGGAAAGCAGAAGGTCCCAGGTTCAATCCCTGGCATCTCCCCAAAAAAAGGGTCCAGGCAAATAGGTGTGAAAAACCTCAGCTTGAGACCCTGGAGAGCAGGGGAGGGACGGTGGCTCAATGGCAGAGCATCTGCTCGGGAAGCAGAAGGTCCCAGGTTCAATCCCTGGCATCTCCAAAAAAGGGTCCAGGCAAATAGGTGTGAGAAACCTCCGCTTGAGACCCTGGAGAGCAGGGGAGGGACGGTGGCTCAGTGGCAGAGCATCTGCTTGGGAAGCAGAAGGTCCCAGGTTCAATCCCTGGCATCTCCAAAAAAGGGTCCAGGCAAATAGGTGTGAAAAACCTCAGCTTGAGACCCCGGAGAGCCGCTGCCAGTCTGAGAAGACAATACTGACTTTGATGGACCAAGGGTCTGATTCAGTAGAAGGCAGCTTCATATGTAGGAGGGATGGTGGCTCAGTGGTAGAGCATCTGCTTGGGAAGCAGAAGGTCCCAGGTTCAATCCCTGGCATCTCCAAAAGAGGGTCCAGGCAAATAGGTGTGATAACCTCAGCTTGAGACCCCGGAGAGCCGCTGCCAGTCTGAGAAGACAATACTGACTTTGATGGACCAAGGGTCTGATTCAGTATAAGGCAGCTTCATATGTTCATATGCTATATAAGATGAAGCACAGAAAGCAAGTGACAGCCAAAGAGGCTCAACATCTAACCCACCAGAGGATGGGGCCAACTGCCAAGGGTACCCGAACAGAGAATTATCTTAACCCTTTCCTTCCCAGATCCTCTTGCATGCAGAGTTACAATATCCAGTCTCAGTCCCTCAACAATCCTTTTGTTCCATTCCATCCATTTATTCCATGTTGTATATAGTTCATTTTCATTGCTTTTCACAACATGGGTCTGCGTCACTTAAAGTCATAACATATGAATCAGCTTCCGGATCGGCCCTACAAACATCTCTCCATTTTCCCAAGAGGAGAAACTGAGACATCTGTGGCTTCCACAGATGTGTTTCTCCATCTTGGCTTCCAAACTGCAATGCTGGCTTATTGGTTTTTTGGAGGGGGAGTATCCATGCTACGTTGTGACCGATTCCACATTAGCCTTTGTCCTGGTCGCATTCTCAGTTCTCGAGTTCGGGCAGGGCAGGGAGGAAGCAGGGAACATGCAGCCCTGCTCCAGAAATGCCAATGAAGAATCCAGGGAAAAGAGCCACTGTGAGGAGCCCCACGCAGAAGGGAGGCAAGGGCTGAGTGTGGAATGGGTTTTATTGTCACTTGTCCTTTTTCCTTGTCATGCTCTCTCTCCCTGGAACCTGGTTTTCTATGATCTTTTCCAAAAGAACACCATTCTGTCTGGACCGTGTGTGTGTTCAAAGGTCACTACAGCAACATTTCCATCCCATCAGCCCCTAGTAGATGCAATTCCCCCTCCTGTGCCACCAGAGGGCTTTCCTGAAGGGTTAAAAAAAACAGGTATTGCTAGAGTATCATAATGTTATAGCAACTACCAATTTTTTAAAAAGCCCTCGAAACAGACCGCCAGTGGTGCAGCAGGGGGGAGATGCGGTGATAATGGCAACTGACAAGAAGGAACTGTACAGAAAACACCCACATGGGTGTTCCACTGTCAACACTCATGCCTTCACAGCAATAATAAACGCAGAATTGGGGAACATACATGAACATATGAAGCTGCCTTATACTGAATCAGACCCTCAGTTCATCAAAGTCAGTATTGTCTTCTCAGACTGGCAGCAGCTCTCCAGGGTCTCAAGCTGAGGTTTTTCATACCTATTTGCCTGGGCCCTTTTTTGGAGATGCCAGGGATTGAACCTGGGACCTTCTGCTTCCAAAGCAGATGCTCTGCAACTGAGCCACCATCCCTCCTACATATGAAGCTGCCTTCTACTGAATCAGACCCTGGGTCCATCAAAGTCAGTATTGTCTACCCAGTCTGGCAGCGGCTCTCCAGGGTCTCAAGCTGAGGTTTTTCACGCCTCTTTGCCTGGACCCTTTTTAGTTGGAGATGCCAGGGATTGAACCTGGGACCTTCTGCTTCCCAAGCAGATGCTCTACCACTGAGCCACCGTCCCTCCCCAAACATATGAACATGTGAAGCTGCCTTCTACTGAATCAGACCCTTGGTCCATCAAAGTCAGTGTTGTCTACCCACACTGGCAGCGGCTCTCCAGGGTCTCAAGCTGAGGTTTTTCACACCTCTTTGCCTGGACCCTTTTTAGTTGGAGATAACAAGGATTGAACCTGGGACCTTCTGTTTACCAAGCAGATGCTCTACTACTGGCACTATGTGGAAGTAGCCTTGCCTGAGGATACGTCGTCTCCCTAACTCTACCCATCCTCTAATGAGCTCAGGATGGCTTCCATAGTTCTCTACCCACCCACTCCCCCTCATAACAACACTATGAGCTGAGAGTGTGCAACTAGCCTAAGATCACCCCGACAGCATACCTGTAAGGTTGTGAACCTGGGTCTCCTAGTTCATTGTCCAACACCTGCCACAATATCACACCCTTGGCACACTCTCTTTCCCTGCAGACACCCCTACTCACCAGCGGCAGTGATACTGTGTGGGAAAATACAACTGGAAGTCCTCGGCTGTGTGCAGTACATAGAGGAAGCAACACCTCTCATCACATTTGCAGATGCTGGTGAGAAAAAAAAAAGATGGAAACGGTTGGAAGCGAAGGACTTCGTGCTGTCTCTTAGCCTCAGACCTCAGAGAGGGACTATAGAGAGTGAGAGCAATAGACAAGCCAGGACTCAGATCATCCCTCCTTTTCTATTGCTCTGAAGCTCACCTATCTACAAGTGTTTTGACATCAGGTCTCTGTGTTCCCCTGCTTTATCAGAGCTTTGTGAATGGCAGCTTCTTTTATGTCCACTGTTGCAAAGTGGTATATTTTTAATGAAGGTGAACATATGAACATATGAAGCTGCCTTATATTGAATCAGACCCTCGGTCCATCAAAGTCAGTATTGTCTTCTCAGACTGGCAGCGGCTCTCCAGGGTCTCAAGCTGAGGTTCTTCACACCTACTTGCCTAGACCCTTTTTTGGAGATGCCAGGGATTGAACCTGGGATCTTCTGCTTCCCAAGCAGATGCTCTGCCACTGAGCCACCGTCCCTCCCCAAGCATATGAACATATGAAGCTGCCTTATACTGAATCAGACCCTTGGTCCATCAAAGTCAGTATTGTCTTCTCAGACTGGCAGCAGCTCTCCAGGGTCTCAAGCTGAGGTTTTTCACACGTTTTTGCCTGGACCCTTTTTTGGAGATGCCGGGGATTGAACCTGGGACCTTCTGTTTACCAAGCAGATACTCTACCACTGAGCCACCGTCCCTCCATGCATCTGATCTCCCTCTGTGCCACTCAAGTGGTACAGCCTGGAGACAGCACTTCAGTGAAAACAAGGTCTAGAGGAGAGACAAACAGGTTTCCCACCTGTAACTGATGATCTTCGAGTGGTCATCTGTGCATTCACACTCATGGGATGAAGCGCCAGTGCCGATCCTCGATCGGTAACTCCAAAGTCCAGGATTTTTCGCAGCCCGACCCCAGTAGGCATGTGTGACAGCCCCAGTGCGCATGCCCACTCGGTGGGCGCGAATATCCCACCAGTTCCTTCCCACCGCCACCCATCAAGAGTACCATGACCGGCAGCAGAGGGGAAGGAGGGCGGGTAGTGTGAATGCACAGATGACCACTCGAAGATCATCAGTTACAGGTAAGCAACCTGTTTATCTTCTTCGCAGTCTCTGTGCTTCACACTCATGGGAGATTAGCAAGCTAGGCTTACCTGGAGGAGGGAGCTGGCGGTTATGCAGAAGTAGTGGCTTGAAGGACCAGGGTACCCAGCTGTGCTCTGCAACACTTCCAGACATCCAGGGCATAATGTCGCATGAAGACATGAAGAGATGCCCAGGTTGCAGCCAAACAGATGTCCGCCAAGGAAGCACCCTTCAGACACGCTGTGGACGTAGCCATCACCCTAGTGGAATGCGCACAGAGCGGCCCTGGCAAGAACTGCCAACAGGTAGCAGAGTTTAATGGCTTCCGTGATCTACTTAGAAAGCCTCTGTGCAGAGATCTTGAAACCCAACCTAGGGGCCGCATAGGAGACAAACAGATTGCGATCCTTCCTAAACGGCTTGCTGCCCTCCTGGTCGTAGTGATGGCCACTAAGAAGGCAGTCTTCCAGGCGAGAAGATGCAATGGGCAGGTAGCCAAGGGTTCAAAAGGATGCCTCGAGAACCGTTCCAGGACCAGTGGCAGATCCCAAGCAGGAGGAGGAACCTTAGACGGCGGGTGAAGCCGTAGAAGACCCTTCAAAAAACGTTTTGTATGCCGGTGTGTGAAAACCGATGCGCCATCCACAGGGTTATGATGAGCCAAGATGGCAGCCAGATATACTTGAACTGAGGAATGATTAAGCCCAGCATCAACAAGAGTCAATAAGAACTCAAACACAAACTCAAGACCAGCAGAACGTGCACTGATACCCTTGACTCGCAGAAAGGACAGGAACTTAGACCACTTTCCCACATAGGAGCGGTGAGTTGATAGCTTTCTACTGTTCAACACCACATGTTTCACTCTGTCAGAGAATTCTAGAAGCTGACCCTCCAAGCCGTCAGTTTGAGATGAGGGGTGTCGTGGTGAAACAGGCGACCTCCTTAAGCCAAAAGGAGGTCCAGTTCCGACGGAAACTTGTGGTGACACCCCCCTGCCATGGCTAGGAGGACAGGAAACCAGCTCTGTCTCGGCCACCACGGAGCAACTAGGATGCACTCCGAATGCTCCTGGGCCATTTTGTGAAGCACTCTGGTGAGAAGAGGCAAGGGTGGAAACAGGTAGAGGAACTTGTCCGTCCACGGAAGTAGAAGACCGTCCCCTAGGGACCTTGGGTCCGTCCCTCCTCTGGAGCAGAATTGTTCGCATTTTCGATTGTTTGTCATGGCAAATATGTCTATTCTGGGATGACCCCAATCCCGGAACAGAGGTTCGAGGTATCTCCAATTCATCTCCCATTCGTGATGGGAAACGTCCTCCCTGCTCAGGGAGTTCGCTTGAACAATGAGCTCCCCTGGCAGGTGGGTGGCTACAACGAAGGTCTAGGAGGCTATGCAGATCTCTCAAAGCTGCATTGCCAATGCACACAGCTTTCTGGACACAGTCCCCCCTTGATGATTTATATAACCCACAGCTGTTGTGTTGTCTGACATCACAGCTACAGTCTGACCATTGATCAGGGGTAGGAATGACCTTAGAACCAGATGAACTGCCATGAGCTCCAAGAAACTGATGTGATGGTGAGCCATTGACGGGGGCCATGGGCCGCCTATGCAAAGATCTCCTAGGTGCGTTCCCCATCCCCACAGTGAGGCATCCGTCGTTACTGTGACCGAGGGGAGTGAGAGATGAAATGGAGCTCCTCCGCAAAGATTGGACTTCATCCTCCACCAATCCAGAGAGGGTAGCACCAGCGAAGGAACTTGCAGAATCTTGGACGGGAGATCTCTCACTGGATTGTAATTCCTGATGAACCAGAGCTGAAGGATTCGCATCCTCAACCTTGCGAAACGCAGAACATTGGTAGTAGCCGCCATGAGGCCCAAGAGACGGTGGACCTGCAGAACAGAAGCGCATCTCACCGCCTGAAGAAGTTGAACCAGGGAGATGATATCCAACGCTCGGGGATCTGGAAGAAACGATAGGTGCTGGGCGGTGTCCAAAATCGCTCCTATAAACTGAACTCTTTGCGCTGGAACCAGGTGAGATTTCTTCATGTTCACCAGAAGTCCTAGTGCGCTCAAAAGGTTGAGAATCACTTGCAGATGCGCTCTGAGAGAAGCTTCAGACACAGCAACCACCAACCAATCGTCTATGTAGGGGAAAAGGATGATACCCTGGAGACGAAGGTAAACCACCACAACAACCATGGGCTTTGTGAAGACCCTGGAGGCCATGGAGAGCCCAAAAGGGAACACCTTGTATTGGAAATGGTGCGCCCCAACGGAAAAACGAAGAAACCTCCTGTGACTGGGGAGGATGCTGATGTGGAAATAGGCATCCTTCAAGTCCAGGGTAGCCATCCGATCTCCCTTGTTGATGAGTGGAAGGATGCTTTGTAGAGTCAGCATTCTGAACTTCTGATAAGCGATGAATTCGTTCAGGCCCCTCAGATCCATGATCGGACGAAGTCCACCGTCCCACTTGGGAACCGTGAAGTATCTGGAGTAGAACCCCTAACCCTTGAGATGATCGGGAACAGGCTCTATTTCTTGCTTGCTGAGAAGATTTTGAACTTCCTCCAGTAGAACAGCTGTAGGGTGTGTGATCACCAATCTGGGATGAGAAGAGGGCTGAACAAATTCTATCGCATAACCCTCCTGTATGATGGACAAGACCCACTTGTCAGTGGTGATCTGCCACCATGCTTGCAGAAAACTGTGGAGGCGGGTGGGCCCGGGAGCGGGGGAAGAAGGGGGGGATGCCAAAGTCAAAATCCCTGCTTGGGATTCCTGCTAGTCTTAGACTTTCCCATGTGAGAGGAGAAAGAAGAAAACTTGGCATTCCCTCCTGCAGCGAAGGAACTCTTGGTCTCATGCTGTCCCGTGCGCGGCTTCCACGAACTCTCAGGGGATTTGGTGTGGTAGGGCTTCTTAGGCCATTGCTTGGACCATGGACGAGGCTTGCCAGGGCGAGAGGAAGATGAAGGAACTCCCAGATTACGTGACGTCTTAATGCTCTTGTCCATTTCTTGTAGGACTGCAGCCGTAGTAGAACTGAATAGACCCTCACTTTCAAAGGGGAGATCCTCATCCCAGGATCTGATGTCTAACTGGAGGGCAGTGGCACGAAGTCAGGAGTGACGACGCAACGTAATGGTTGAGGTAAGTGTCTTAGCTGCAGTGTCCACCATGTGTTTTGAAGCCTGCAACTGTTGTTTTGCCAGGAGCATCCCCTCCCTCTGGGCCTTTTTGGCCAAAGTGCATTTATCCTCAGGCAGAGCAGCTAGCAGCAGTGAGAGTTGTTCCCAGAGGGAATACTGGTATCTCGCCATGCAGGCAGAGTAATTAGAAATTTTAATTCCAAGTGTGCCCGCAGAATAAAAGCACCTGCCAAAAGTATCAATCCTCTTCCCCTCTTTATCTGGAGGTGAGGCGTGAGTCTTCTTCGCCTTGGACGAGGACGACACTACCACAGAGTTGGGGCATGGATGGTTAAAGAGAAACTCTGCGCCCTGTTCCTGGATTCTGTACATGTGATCCATACGCTTGGAAGAGACAGGGGTTGAGGCAGGCTTGGACCAAGGTTCTTTAATGGCTCGCAAGATGACGTTAGTAATGGGAAAGGCTACAGATGTCGAAGTGTCCTTCTTCATAATGTCAAAGACTGTGTCAATGACAGGTTGAGACTGGACCACTGGCAGAGACAAGGAATGCGCCATTCTTTTAATTGACTCCCCATAGGATTTCAAATCCTCGGAAGGAGAGATTGGAAGATCCTCAGCTATCCTGGATTCTGGTGACGATCCTTCCTGCTGATGGGCCGACTTCTCCTCCTCATCGTTATCAGAGGTCCATGGCGATGAAGATGCGCTGTCAGCCGATGGTAAGCCTGGGGTGTCAACAGCAATCCTAGTCGAGGAGGTTTGCTCGACGTCGGGACCACTGGAACGTGCCGGCTTCCTGACCAACTTCGGGGTGGAAGTTGGCATCGATGAATCTCGGCGACCTGGTGGAGAATGTGCCGAGACTCTGGAGTGGTGCGAGGCCTCAGAGTGCTGATCCCAGTCTGGGTTCTGAGGAGGGTACCAAGGGTATGGTGAATGATAGGGATAGCCCCCAAACGGATAAGCCTATGGTTGCGGGTCCCAGTTGGGCAGAGGATGAGGACGTCTAAAAGGGTCCAAAGGCTCACCAAATCTCTCAGACTGGAGCATCTTCGGTGTTGAGTGGTCCCTAGGCTGCGAAACTTCTAAGTCCGATGCCGAACTAGGATCGCCGCCCTCCTTCGAGTCTGTCGACCGTCAACCTCCTGGTCGAAGCCAAAAAGGGAGGTGTGTGGAACATCTGTTGGACCCAAGGGGCTCTTCGGTCAAATTAGTGAAGAAAGGATTTTTTCTGGAGGCTCCCCCTAAACGATCGCCGGGTCCGTCGGTGGCGGAGAAGGGGTCTGCTGATCTGGGCGCCTCTTTTTCTCCTTATGTTTCCTGGGCTCAGCAGAGCGAGAGTCCCGGGCCCCTTTGGCCAGGGTCGATGGTTCCGACTGGGATGCCGAGCCCGCACGCTTGTGGGAGCGGTTGGCTCCCTGGAGTGGTTGGGTTGGTTGACTCGATAACAAGGCCTGGGTGGCCATCGAAGCGCTGGTTGATGCCGATGTCGACATCTGCGGTGCGAGAGCCGATTTTACCAGCACTGCTGAAAGCCTTACAGTTTGGTTTTTCCTCATCTGTTTGGAAAATTTCGAGCAGTGATGACAGGATTCCACCCGATGACCTTTCCCAAGGAACAGCAGACAAAGAGAATGTCCGTCTGGAGGAGGAATCTTGCTCCCGCTCTTAAGGCACCATTTGAAAAACTCCCAACGCTTTTCCATAGACAGGGATGGCGGGAGAAGGGCGGGGCAAAAAACCCAAGAGTTGAAACAACTAAACTAACAGTCTCTCTCTCTCTTTTTTTTTAAACACAGGAATGAAGAACGAAGAAAAAAACGAAAAGAAACCCCGAGAAGGAAAAAGGGTAAGTAACTGTCAGACGTGTAACTTAGTTATAGTATTGTAACCTGTAGAATGTAACTGCTTGCCATGACTAACGCCATATTGTACTCTGCTATGCTATGTCTCCTGCTTTTACTAACTGTGAGAACATGTATTCTTCCCCAAAGCAATCCCTAACCGCAAGGAGACACACTCGGCCTAGAAGCCATCTGGGCCTTTGAAGTTAGCATATTCAAGGTAACTAGCAGGTAGCTTCTTGGGAGAGAGATAAGGGAGTATGGGAAGCGCCGACTATCTCTGAGGGTGTGAAAATGCTGTATTGTTTCCTTTCTCTGAAATGCACAAAAAGGCAAGGCACAGCCTTGGAAGTTATCAAACTCAACTTGCTACTATACTAGACTGATTATTCTCAAATAAATGGATTAATTTTGCAACATTATGATCCGTCTCTGTTTTGAGTGACGAAGAAGGAGCGGTAACGAAGGAACTGGCGGGATATTTGTGCCCGCCGGGTGGGCATGCGCATTGGGGCTGTCGCGCATGCCTACTGCGGTCAGGCTGCGAAAAATCCCGGACTTTGGAGTTACCAATCGGGGATCGGCGCTGGCGCTTCATCCCATGAGTGTGAAGCACAGAGACCACGAAGAAGATCCAGCGGCTCTCTCCTTTCCCACGTCTCCCTTGCAAAGGAGGAGGAGACAAGCAAGCCTGCAGAGGCAGCAAGCCAGCATGAAGTTCAACACGAGCCGTTTAAACAGCGTTAAAAAGTTATCACCTGACTCCACGGATGGAAGATGCAGGAAATGTCCAGGTTGAAATTCCTTCCTGCAAGGACCAATCAAAATTTGAATAAAGCGACCCCACCCCCCAAAAAACACAATTTCTTCCCCCCCCCCCCAAAAAAAAACCCCAAAAGAAAAGCAAACGTCCCCAACCAAATGAGCACCGGGTAGCTGTAGATACATTCTAGCTGTAGCTGAAGGAGTGAGCAGCGACTCACAAAAGCTCCTACCCTGCCACCAATTTTGTTAGTCTTTAGGGTGCTAATGAACTCTTGCTCTTTTCTATTGCTACGGACAGATACCAGTAGAGACCGCCCCCTACTGCCTCACAAAATTAGGAGTAGGCAACTTTTCTGGGCACAAGCGCAAAAACAAGCAAACAAAAAAAAACACCACCCAGGTTTACTTGTGAAGTTGCTCCTGACCTGGCAAATGCAAAAGAAAGGATGGGGAAAAGCTGCATCTCACCTTAGGAGCACACACTGGCGGATGCGTGGGTGGGTGGGTCGAGAGGACAATGACAGACCCAAGACATACCTTGTATTTTCCCATCCACCAGATCCAGGGATGCTGTCTGTGTCTCAGGATCTTGCTTCAGTTGTGTGGGTAGAGAACTCTGTGCCGAGCAAAATGCCTTGCCCCCGTTTGGCACACAGGCTGGGGGAGGCCTACCCCTGTGCTACACTGTCCCAAACATACCTCCTCCAGGGAGTAGACATGGCTCAGTGTCATGGACCTCTCGCCCTCTGTGTTGCAGACGCTGAGCTGGGAGGGCTGCAACACTCTGGCCGGCTCTAAGATCAGCACCTGTCAATGAAAGCCCCCAGAACATGAAGACGAAGGCCCAGCAGGCCTGCACTGTTGGTAGGAAGCATCTCGTCCCCTGTGGCAACAACCAATGGGATTCTCCCATCTCACGGAATGCAGCGGGGTAAGTCCCAGAAGGAATGCTTGGAAGCACTGCTCCCGCCTCTGTTTTAACCTCCCAACAGCCATGCGAGGCAGGTTAGGTAGAGACTAGCCCAAAGTCATTCAGCGAAGCTTCACGACAAGAGTGGGGATTTGAACCAAGGAGCTTAGCCGTGCGACCACTTTTCTACCTCAAAACATCTCTGAGGATGGGAGTTATTTGTGAGTGGAGAAACAATGAGGGGGTTGGATGCTTAACCCTCCCCCAGTACTCTGCCTGCTCTCCCCTCAGCTAACTTTGGATTTAATTGAAGAAGAAGAAGAGATTGGATTTATATCCCGCCCTCCACTCCGAAGAGTCTCAGAGCGGCTCACAATCTCCTTTCCCTTCCTCCCGCACAACAGACACCCTGTGAGGTAATGAAGATATTGGATTTATATCCCGCCCTCCACTCCAAAGAGTCTCAGAGCGGCTCACAATCTCCTTTACCTTCCTCCCTCATAACAGACACCCTGTGAGGTAGATGGAGATATTGGATTTATATCCCGCCCTCCACTCCAAAGAGTCTCAGAGCGGCTCACAATCTCCTTTCCCTTCCTCCCCTACAAAAGACACCCTGTGAGGTGGGTGGGGCTGGAGAGGGCTCTCACAGCAGCTGCCCTTTCAAGGACAACCTCTGCCAGAGCTCTGGCTGACCCAAGGCCATTCTAGCAGGTGCAAGTGAAGGAGTGGGGAATCAAACCCGGTTCTCCCAGATAAGAGTCCGCACACTTCACCACTACACCAAAGAGGGCTTGCAGGTCAGCCAATGCTCTGCGCGTCTTCACCCAAGAAAGAAAACTGAGCTCTGAAGAATTGTTCTGGCAGAGGACTGAAACCTGCAGGAACCTGAGCCCAGGTATAACATCCTCGCGTGTGGCTGCTATCAGTTAGGGGCAGAAGACTGGCATTTACAGGCTGGCAATTCTGAAAGACCCTCATCGCATCTGGCCAGGCGGGAAACCAGAAATCAGAAGGGTTCACCTCCCAAGCTGAAAACACACTCAGTTCTGTAACAGCATCCAGGAAGGGGAAGTTTTGCAGTGACTTTGCAGCAGCAGCCAGAACCCACAGTGGAGGTTGGCAGACAACATTTCCTACCCTAACGTCCAGAAACCCTTACTCCACCTCAAAAACCTATAATCAGCATTAGAATCATAGAGTTGGAAGGTACCTCCAGGGTCATCTAGTCCAACCCCCTGCACAATGCAGAAAATTCACAAATACTGCCCCCCCCCCCCCCGCAATTCACAGGATCCACATTGCTATCAGACTATTGTCCATGTAATTTAGCTTACATTTATCCTACATCCATTATTCTGCTTTTCTAGTACTGAGGAGGCAGAAAAAAGCTGCAGAAGGCATGGATAGCCTAACTAAGCACCAGAAATCCTAACTCGTTGCCTCAGGCTAAATAGGATCCATTTATATTTGCAGGGTTCAGGACTAGAAACTAGTCATCCGGACAGACTGTCATTTTTCTTTTTTTTTTCTGGCATTCATGTGTCTGTCTGTCTCCGCCTGGAAGTCATGGCAACTTTTGCTGACTGACCCCTACAGGCCTGGAGAACATTCAGGGAGGTGCCTGAATAAAGCCTGTCCCTGCCTTTCTGAACTGCTGGCATTCCAAAGAGGTCTCCCATCCAAGTCAACCCTGCTTCGTTTCCAAGATCTGACAAGATTGTGCGCTTGGCTGTGTCTTATTGTGTGTTTGGCTGCGTCTGAATCAGCCTCGGTTCGCACATGCATGCTTTCGCACAGTCCAATGAGACTTATAGATCAGCCTCGGTTCGCACATGCATGCTTTCGCACAGTCCAATGAGACTTATAGATCAGCCTCGGTTCGCACATGCATGCTTTCGCACAGTCCAATGAGACTTATAGATCAGCCTCGGTTCGCACATGCATGCTTTCGCACAGTCCAATGAGACTTATAGATCAGCCTCGGTTCGCACATGCATGCTTTCGCACAGTCCAATGAGACTTATAGATCAGCCTCGGTTCGCACATGCATGCTTTCGCACAGTCCAATGAGACTTATAGATCAGCCTCGGTTCGCACATGCATGCTTTCGCACAGTCCAATGAGACTTAATAGATCAGCCTCGGTTCGCACATGCATGCTTTCGCACAGTCCAATGAGACTTATAGATCAGCCTCGGTTCGCACATGCATGCTTTCGCACAGTCCAATGAGACTTATAGATCAGCCTCGGTTCGCACATGCATGCTTTCGCACAGTCCAATGAGACTTATAGATCAGCCTCAGTTCGCACATGCATGCTTTCGCACAGTCCAATGAGACTTATAGATCAGCCTCGGTTCGCACATGCATGCTTTCGCACAGTCCAATGAGACTTATAGATCAGCCTCGGTTCGCACATGCATGCTTTCGCACAGTCCAATGAGACTTAATAGATCAGCCTCGGTTCGCACATGCATGCTTTCGCACAGTCCAATGAGACTTATAGATCAGCCTCGGTTCGCACATGCATGCTTTCGCACAGTCCAATGAGACTTATAGATCAGCCTCGGTTCGCACATTCATGCTTTCGCACAGTCCAATGAGACTTATAGATCAGCCTCAGTTCGCACATGCATGCTTTCGCACAGTCCAATGAGACTTATAGATTTCCCCCCACAGCCTGGTGTCATTTAGTTGCCCGCTCCAACCTTGCATGACCCTGCGGGAAATCAATTTCACCCACAGCTCAGATGAAAATCTGGCGGCAAGGCAGATGGACAGACACAGCATTCCACCACCACCACCACAGCTACCACACAGCCCCAAAGTGACTCGCCATGCTGCTCAAGTCGGCGGCTGAACTGCAAAGGCAAGACAAGCTGACCTGAGGCCCTGTTCATGAGTGATCACGGCCGCTGAGAAAATTAGTTCACCTACCAAGCATGTTTGCAGAAAGTTCTCAGTATCTCAACATACCGCGCATTGCTCTGTGGAGACAAAAATCTTGCATGACTCCATCAAGAATCCCAACCAGAAATCCATCAGCTCCTGTTTGGGTGACCATGTGTCTGAATCAGTCTTGAAGTGACTGTATATGGTGTATGTCTCCTTGATAGAATTCAGGTACCTGGGGGAGAGAAGAACGAGAAAGGCACTCTTAAGAAGCTTATCTCAGACATAGTACAGGCTTCCACCTCTCTGATGCAAAACTGCACGTTTGGTTCCTTTTTTTTTAAATGCCCTGAATAGTGCTTAACCTGCAATAAAAGAAAATCTGCCGTCGCCACCTTCTTTTCATCAAATGGGTTCTCATTTATCAGAACATAGCAGACCATTGCGATTCCCGGATTTGCAGCTAATCTAATGTACTTGCCGCATGTGCTACAGTCTCCAGCCTGTTCTATTGAAATCATTACCACATTTCATTTTGCAAGAAATGTGATGGCTTTGTTACTGCAGAGCAGCTGCCCCCAACATCCAGCAGTCACAGATTTTGCCAAGAAACAGTGATCTTGGGAATGGATCCCCCACAAATAGTGAGGGTCTACTTTAAGCAACTGCAGAATGATTAGAAATACTTTTGGTGAAAATTTCCAGATTAAAAAAAAAAGACCATTAAGATACACAGGGATTATGCAGTAATATGAAAAGAGGCCTTTGCACCCTGTTGTGTTTTAGATCTACAGCACAATAAAGAAATTATGTGCCCTTCCAAAATCTGCAGTCACTGATATTGTTGATGTTCCAGTTTATTTCTACTGTCCTCAGGGGATTAAATAAACAAGGAAATCACAGACCAGACTATCAAAGTACACTTAAATATCCATGCAATGAGCCCAAGTACATATAACCTCTCACTTTTAACCTCTCACTTGTAAGCCTTGTCAATGGAGGCCCAGATAGCAGCCACTGCTAAATCCAAACTAATTTGATGGTTTTAATGTACGATAATAAAATGTACATATGATTCGCCGAATGTTTTGTAAACGCTTTGTTTTAACTGTTGAAATGTTGTATATTATGCTTTGTTACGTGAACCTGCCCTGAGCCTGCTTCGGCGGGGAGGGCGGGATACAAATTAAATATTATGATTATTTACTTTGTTGACAGTTCGTACACTGTTTAGTCGCTGTACAATTTCACTGAACTCATAACATGAAAACAGTCATTAAAGCAGCATGTTGAACTTCATGCGACTTGCAGTAGATTTACACTGTAGACTCACACGACGATGCAGCTCACTTTCACACTGGGAAACAGCTTCACAACGCGGCAAGTTAATATAAATCACACTGGAGTGGAGGGAAAATATCCCAAAAATGCAGAACTACTCAAAGCGGCTTGGTAAGTTGGCAACAAGCAACCTAGATATATGTATGTTTCAATGGAGAATACACCTCTTCTTCTGGCCACCCACTTTTGATGGAACCTGTGCTCACAACCATTCTCTGTAGGACAGCTCAATCACTCTAACCGGCACCCAGTTCTCAAGTTATATGTACTTGGGTTCATTGCACAGATTTATATATTTGTTGATGGTGTATTTTGATGGTTTAAACGTCTGCCGTGAAAACCTTGTGAAAGCAACGTCGCCCCAGAGTGTCATGGGTACTGGGGACCCTGCAGAAGAAGCTGAGCCTGCAGAAGAAACTGTGCCCCTGCCACCTGCACCAGTGCCCCTGCCTCCTGCTGGAGAAGATCCAAGCCCCCCTGCCTTGCCCTCTCGGGTGGCTCGTGTGCGTGACCGCCTTCGTGAGGACCTCAGGGATCGGAGGAGGGCGGCACGCTCACGAGCAAGACGCTCCCTGAGCCCTGAGTTTTGAAAGGATTCTGGCCCTTCTAGGAGGATGCTTGAGTCTCAGCAGGATCTTGGCAATGGGCAACAGACAGCAGAGGGCTATATAGCTGTGGGCTTTGGGAGGAGGCTTTGTGGAAGCAACTAGTCACTTACCTGACGTTCCAGCATCCACTTTGGCTTTTGACTTTGGCTTCTGGACCCCCTGACTTTGGCTTTGACTTCTGGATCCCCTGACTTCGGCTTCTGAACCTCTGACCTGCAATACCTGGACTGTGATTCGGTTTTGGCGCCTTGGACCCTCTTTGCTCACCGGCTACAGACTTTGGACTGCCCCTGGACTTTGCCTCACCTGGCCCCAGCCCATGACACAGAGTCGAAAATGGCTGATGCTTGCATAGGGGACTACCTTGACCTTTTTTTTTAGAGTCTTTGACCCAGGATCTAGGGGAGTCAAAGTTTCCAACCACATACCAAACAGGGGCGTTGAGCTTGTAAAGTTTCTCTGAGGCTTGAATGATTTTGTCCATGTCAGCAGCCAAAATACTTGCACCCAGGTAAAAACCGACATCCCAGTAATGCTCCATCTTCTCTAAGCACCCCTTGCGGCCGAGGACACAGCTCAGCTTCATACCTGGAAGGAAAAAGGAGAGACTTTTCTGCAAGTGAAACAAATTTTGTTAGGGGGGGGGGAGAAGGTAAAATTCTCAAGCAAATCCCCAAACATGTTATGGCTTTCTGGCTCAAAATTCAGTGCCTGCCAATGTCTCCTGGTATCCAATTGCTTCTTAAGTCTTGGGGATAAAATAAAAAAAAAAACCCTAAACGGAACACAAAAAAACCAGAAAGCTTTGGGTCCCTCCATTCCAACTGACTTTAGCAAAGCACTGAGCTCATCACAGAAGCTGAATCTTGGCCTGCGAAGAAGAAGAAGAAGAATTGCAGATTTATATCCCGCCCTTCTCCCTGAATCAGAGACTCAGAGCAGCTTACAATCTCCTATATCTTCTCCCCCCACAACAGACACCCTGTGAGGTGGGTGGGGCTGAGAGGGCTCTCACAGCAGCTGCCCTTTCAAGGACAACCTCTGCCAGAGCTATGGCTGACCCAAGGCCATGCCAGCAGGTGCAAGTGGAGGAGTGGGGAATCAAACCCGGTTCTCCCAGATAAGAGTCCGCACACTTAACCATACACCAAACTGGCTCTCCTATGAGAGCTATGGCTGACCCAAGGCCATTCCAGCAGGTGCAAGTGGAGGAGTGGGGAATCAAACCCAGTTCTCCCAGATAAGAGTCCGCACACTTCACCACTACACCAAACTGGCTCTCCAAGGCTCACAATCTCCTTTCCCTTCCTCCCCCACAACAGACACCCTGTGAGGTGGGTGGGGCTGGAGAGGGCTCTCACAGCAGCTGCCCTTTCAAGGACAACCTCTGCCAGAGCTATGGCTGACCCAAGGCCATGCCAGCAGGTGCAAGTGGAGGAGTGGGGAATCAAACCCGGTTCTCCCAGATAAGAGTCCGCACACTTAACCATACACCAAACTGGCTCTCCTATGAGAGCTATGGCTGACCCAAGGCCATTCCAGCAGGTGCAAGTGGAGGAGCGGGGAATCAAACCCAGTTCTCCCAGATAAGAGTCCACGCACTTAACCACTACACCAAACTGGCTCTCGAACCCTTAGACTTGGCTCTCGAACCCTTAGACTTGGTGAACCCTTAGACTTGGTCATAGATACAGATTTTCTTATGTCACCATGCTTGGAAACCTCCCTGTAGGAGCAAGCTGGGAGGAGCCCCTCCTGTTCATAAACAGTAACCAAACGTCTCTCCCCAGAACAAAGAGCAGATCTCTTGCTGCAGGAAATGTTTCAGAACAGGCCAGAAGAGGCTCTGCATCTGTACCTGAGGGAGGACCTGTTCAGAAGCAACTGCTTCCACTGTGGAAGGAGAGCAGGCTTGGAGACTTCCCAACCGTTTGTGACTCATCTTACCCTAGCCATTTTGCGGCTACCCCTTCTCCAAATTCCAAAAGTGCCTGTAGGCTTACAGGATGCCCCTCCGTTAGCTGAACTGCTTGGGAAAAACACACACACAAGCCTCTCTCATTTATATTTTGCTTCATCCGAATGTGTCCCAATATTACCAGTCACAATGCTGTTGAATCAAGCATGAAGAGACTGAATTTGGCCAGCTGATACTGGATGTTCTCTGCTTAACAGCTATCAACAAGAGTTAAACGTTTTCAAACTCACCTGCCAAAGACTGTTTAAGCAGTTAACCACCAAGTTCCACATGGCAGTCTTTCTTAAAGAATTGCAATGTCTACCCTTCACACATATTTGACACGGCTTTTCTGTAGTCCCCTTATGAGAGAAAAGGAAAAGGAAACCCCCGCACCTATCTGCCGGAGCTGCACAGAGGTTTCAAGCTTGTGCCCAGCAGCCATGAGGAAGACCACAGAGTTAATCCCGGCATGCAGGTTGGGTTCTGTTAGGAAGGCCTTGTGGTACCTGCAAAGTGAAAAGTGTAAGGAAGCTTCAGATTGAGGAATTAAGAAAAGGCTTCCTCCACTTTTGGCACAAGATTGGGACCTGATTTAAACATGACACCAGATGATTAGAAGTACTCACTTGTGGGATGTTGCACTTACATGGCCTTCACACCCTCAGCCATGTTGAGACAGATATCCAGGAAACATGCCTGCTCCCCAGAAGTGCAGGCCTCAGGGAAGACTTTCTGTTCCTGAGGGACCCCACCTTCTCCTATATCAATCCTAGGCAAATCAAGGTCAAGTCAATGGGTATTTCAGAGTAAGCCTTCCTTGCCTTGACAAGTTTGGCCTGCTGGGGCTTGTGAAAGGGTCTTTTCTGGGGTGGCTCCTTCTCTCTAAACCAGGTGTGTCGAACTCATTTGTTATGAGGGCCAGATTTGACATAAATGAGACCTTGTCGGGCCGGGCCGGGTGTGTCACAAAATGTAATGCCAGGTAGCGGAGATAGAAACATTATAGGGCGAAGACAAACACAATTAAATATTTTATAGAATCATAGCACGATAAGAAATGGAAGGGACCTCCAGGGTCATCTTGCCCAACCCCTGTACATTGCAGGAAATTCGCAAATACCTTCCCCCATGTCCATGACGCCTGTTTTTTTCACTTTTTAAACTGTTTAACTTAAAATACAAACATGCTTAAAATATTAACCCTTTATGCAGCAGCTGCCTGCCGGAGACCTCGGTGGGGTGGGCAACTATGCGACATAGTGGAGGTCTTTTATTATTGCGTAAATAAAATTTTATTATTGCGCCAAAAATACCACTGTTATTGTTAAATTATGTTAATTCTACTAAATGTGAATTAGAACGGTTTTTAAGATAATGCCGATTTTAAAGTTTTTGTATAACTATCGTATGGATATGTTGTTAGCCGCCCTGAGCCTGCCTAGGCGGGGAGGGCGGGATATAAATAAAATTTTATTATTATTATTATTATTATTATTATTATTATTATTATTATTATTATTATTATTATTATTATTATTATTCCCTGCTCAGCTTTATCAGAACCAACCCAGCAGGGAGTGCGGGTGACTCCTTCTAGCTGATTACAGGAGGCAGCCTCTAGCCTCCTGGAAAAATGACAAAACGGGCGGGAAGTTGCTACTCGGAGCTGTGGAATGAGCGACGATCGCACAGTTAACCCAAGGGGGGGGGGTTCTGTTCTTTTTGCGGGCTGGGTTGAGGGCCTCGGTGGGCCGGTTTTGGCTCACGGGCCGTACGTTTGAAACCCCTGCTCGAAACCATCTTAACAGAAATGGTTAGGAAGAGGTTGTCAAACATTTCTTCTTTGAGCAGCCTTTGACTATTTCCCTTTACTGTGTGGATAGCCATTGCAGTTAATGTATTACGCTTGTGTTGGGGAGACTCAGGTTCAAATCCATGCTTGGTTAGGAAGCTTGCTGGGTAGCCTTTGACCTACCATTCCTACCCTAAGCTAAATGCAGGGTTATGAATGGTTATGTGTTTTTAGATGTATTCAAATGGTCTATGTATATGTCCTTTTGTGGGTGTTGATGTGTTGGTATGTTTGTGGAAGAGCACCTCATTTCATTGCTCTCATTTTCTTTTTTGAGAACAATGACAATAAATTTATCTCTCTATCTCTCTCTCTCTATCTTCTACATCAACTCTTTCCTTTCCTCCTTACGGCGAGATGGACACTTGAAGATACAAATGTTGTGTAATTCACACCAAGCCTTGACTCCTCTCCTCCACAGCTTTTCCCGTAAAAAAATCCTCAGTACGGTTTTCTACCACATATCTGACAAAGTTGGCTGTGAACCATAAAAGCTCATGCGAAAACAAATGTTAATCTTTAAGGTGCCTCTGGATTTTTGTTCTATTGACCTTTGCTCAGTCACTCCCTCTTAGCTTAATCTACCTTAAAGGATCAATACAAAAATGTACTGGAAGAGAGGAGATTCGTGGATGCTGCTCCTTGCACAGAGGATAGAACTAAACCTTTCGCACTGTTCTCTGTAAACAACTGACCTAGTAGATGGTGAAGTTCAATTTGATGATTGTTTCAAGTCTGGCTTTGTTGCGTGAGGGTGTGGAGGACATCCCCCCCCTTTAAAAGTGTTTTTTCTCTCTCTCTGTTGGAGTGGCAGAGAGCTTGTTCAATAGTCTGCTAGATTACAGCTATACATATGCCAATGGCTTTGGCGGGAAATCTACCTAAGGGATTTGATGCTAGGAAATCGCCAGATTTCCCAGAATTCCTGGAGATTTCCCAGAATACCGACCAGAAGGACTCCCAGGGTACACCTGTGACCTGGGCAGACTGAGTCAAGAAGGCAGAGAGACGAAAAGAGATGAAGGCACAGGTTTGATAAAAGCCCTGCTCCGAGGAGGAAGTGTCTCTTGGCGCTGATTCTTTGAAGGGAACCAACCTTCTGAGCAATGGTCAGTCACGGCAGCCCCCTTTTGTTGACCATGCAGTCTCCCAGGTAATGGGACGTAAATAAGAACCTTGTAACTCTTATTATTAGTGCCTGCCCTATTTTAACATCAGCTAGGGTATGTCTAGAACAGGGAAACAGCCCCATGGGGCAGAGTGGTAAAGCTGCAGTACTGCAGACCGTACTCTCTGCTCACGACCTGAGTTCGATCCCGGTAGAAGCTGGGTTCGGGTAGCCAGCTCGAGGTTGATTCAGTCTTCCATTCTTCCGAGGTCGGTAAAATGAGTACCCAGCTTGCTGGGGGGAAAGTGCAGATGACTGGGGAAGGCAATGGCAAACCACCCCGTAAAAAGTTTGCCATGAAAATGTCATGATGCAATGTCACCCGAGTCGGAAACCACCGGTGCTGGCACAGGGAACTACCTTCACCATTTTTTAGAACAGGGAAAGAGGACTGCATTTATGACCAATTTCCGTTTGAAATTTGTCTGCCGATCTAGTGCTGTGTTTAATGATGTTTGTAAATATTTTCAATATTTTTTTTTTGCTTTGGAGGTTGGTTCCCTGTCTCTGTACCACCTAGATTCCTCCACTGTTGTGGACATGCTAGTGCAAGAGGGGCCTCCAGGGTTGGGAGGAAACCAGTCAGGGTGCATGTGGCTATTGCTCTAGAGGAGCCCTAGGGGTGAGGTCAGACATTCATAAAATCCCGCTACGAGCATGAGTGGAGTCCGGAAGCATGTCGGATTTTAAGCGGTTGTCCAAACGTCAGCATCTGCGAATAGTGGTTAGCTCGTTCGAGTCCCGTGTTGAGACGACTGAGGCGCGAACTAATTTGATACTGCTTTAAATCAGGAACAAAATCCTTCTGACGGTTCCTGAGCGGAGTTTCTCTGTTTGAACGCTCCATTGTTGGCGACTCGTCGGAAGCGCACCACCGCTTCCCTCCCAAAGCCCCTGCAAGTGATATCACTGCGCCAGTGAATGAGCGAGCGAATGTTGGCTCGATAAATCGTTTACCTGCCCCTGTGTCCGGAAACAAAAATCACTTTTGAAACTAGATGTGAACTAGATGTGAACTGATTTGAATTCCTGGGTTCTTTTCTGCACACGTAGTGCTCGTGCTGGAAAAGTAGTGCCAACGGACTAGCAAAACTTTAGTGATCTGACCCATTTAAAAGCGACGTGCTGCAGATAGCGGGCATCACTGCGCCTGCGCTAATGCAGATTGACGTCTCCTGAAACGAGGTCCGGTAGAGCGATCTGATCGACCAGCGATGGGACCCACATGGGATAGAACGGGAGCCTGGCTGTTGTCTGATCGGAAAATTGGTTGTGTGGATTATAATACAGGCGCATTGCAGATGGATTTAATGGTGAGTGTGACTGCACCCGAGTTGTATTTGGTCCCCATGGCGACCAGTCGCTGGGTAGCGGGAGACATCAAGGCCAGGTCTCAGAACCAGGAAGGGGAACTGGGAGTTCTGTTCCTCCCACTGGGAAATCCCTAAAACAAGCAAGTAGTAGCCACGAGTACCTTAATGGGCACAGCACGGTCTGCAAGGCAAAACAGGCCTGTTCTGTCACACAGTGCAATCCATGCATTTTGTTTTATGTAACCCTGTCTTGAGTGAGCAGGAAAGACAGCCCAGCAAATGCTTTCAAACCATCCATGCACTGGTCGAGAGACCATCGCTCAGTGACAGAGCACCTGCTTTGGCAAGCAGAAGGTACCAAGTTCTATCCCTGACATCTCCAGCTAGAAGGACCAGGTAGGTGATATGAAAGCCCATCACTGCAGATCCTGGAGAGCTGCTGCCAGTCAGAGCAGACAATACTGATTTGAAAAGACCAGTGGTCTCGGAAAGACATTTCTCACCAGTAAAAAGCCTGGTCTCGCTTCTCAGCATCTGTGAAGCCAGAATCAATGAACATGTCTTTGTAGATGCGGCCACACATGCAGTACAGGTCAGGTGCAACCCCTTCAGGCCTTTCCACCAGTGGCAACAGAACAGAGAGTGCCTTCTTGCGGTCACCGGGCTGGTTCCGCCTGCAAATACATTGCACAAATGCTCGGCATCAAAAGGTCATAAAGAGCCAGCCAGTGCCAGCTTCAGGTTTTGAGGGGCCTTTGAGCAAAATGCTCTCAGTGGGTTCTCCTCTGACTCCTGTTGTGCTGCTAACAGTCATTTCCCGTCCGGCTGCGGGCCTAACTGGCACTGTGCCACCCTGAAGGAGAGGCAGAGGCTATGAGTGGCTATGTTGGCAGTGGGTTCCCCTACTGGGGTGTGAGCTTTGTCTGGGGCCCCACAATACAGACAAGGCCATCACACAGCAACAGACAGGATAAACGATAAAGTCTTCTTAAGGAGGACAGCTGTCCTGATACTCTCACCTAGAAGTACTTCATGCCTGAGAGCCGTGGAGATCTCTGGGGTTGGGGATGGGATAGAGCTGGTCTGGACCTTTGGCTAAGCCACCCAAGCTCAAATGCCCTTCAAAACCTGAAGTTGGCACAGGGACCCCACAGAGACCCACTTGTGGTTGACCAACGCTGCACGGACCTAGCCTGAGGAAACAAAATAACTTCAACTTGCCCAGCTCAGCAATGTTCCTCACCTGTCAAGAGCAAAGGCATAATGGAAGCAGATGTTGTGTTGCTCAGCAATGTTGCAAGTGGGCAGGGCCTGCAAGGTCTCCACCAGAAGGATGATGGCATCGTAATCCTGAAGGGGATATCAAGAGAAGCTGCATTGCAGGAAGCATACGGTCATCTTCTAGACCAGGGGTTTCGCTGAATTTTGTGGACACTCTGACCCCGTTTATAATCATGCATACTGGGAGGCTGTGAACTGCATGAAGTGGGAGCATGCACTACCCATGGCCCTAACCCATGCACACTGTTGTCATGGTATATGACCAGAGGCAATGCATATGTATATACATGTGTATACAATTTTGCTATATGTGAATGTAAACCCTAGAAAATACAGTGGTCCATTGGAACATGCTGAGGCACACGGTAAAATACATAGGCTACCCCTGTTCACAGAACATGGCGATTGTGGATATTGGGAGGACTGGGGGCAGTGTGCACACCTGACGTGCATGGTCAGTAGGCTTCTGGTATGCAGGCAATGGAAAAGGGTATATTTGAGTACCCTTGTTCTACCCAATGTAAAATCAAACCAAGTCTCATCCAAGCTAATATAGTTCCTTTACTAAAACTCTACCTCAAATAGTAGATCCATAGCTTGGGGATGCTACTGGATTCTGGCCTACAATTGAAGGCCCAGGGACATGCCATGCCACACAATACCTTTTATCAGCTTCAATGGATGCATCAATTATGGCTTTCCTTTAAAAGTCTGCTTTGTCTATGGCTTTCCTTTAAAAGTCTGCTTGGTCTATGGCTCTCCTTTAAAAGTCTGCTTGGTCTATGGCTTTCCTTAAAAAGTATGCTTGGTCTATGGCTTTCCTTTAAAAGTCTGCTTTGTCTATGGCTCTCCTTTAAAAGTGTGCTTTGTCTATGGCTCTCCTTTAAAAGTGTGCTTTGTCTATGGCTCTCCTTTAAAAGTCTGCTTTGTCTATGGCTCTCCTTTAAAAGTATGCTTGGTCTATGGCTTTCCTTTAAAAGTGTGCTTTGTCTATGGCTCTCCTTTAAAAGTCTGCTTTGTCTATGGCTCTCCTTTAAAAGTGTGCTTTGTCTATGGCTCTCCTTTAAAAGTCTGCTTGGTCTATGGCTTTCCTTTAAAAGTGTGCTTTGTCTATGGCTCTCCTTTAAAAGTCTGCTTTGTCTATGGCTCTCCTTTAAAAGTGTGCTTTGTCTATGGCTCTCCTATAAAAGTGTGCTTTGTCTATGGCTCTCCTTTAAAAGTCTGCTTTGTCTATGGCTCTCCTTTAAAAGTATGCTTGGTCTATGGCTTTCCTTTAAAAGTGTGCTTTGTCTATGGCTCTCCTTTAAAAGTGTGCTTTGTCTATGGCTCTCCTTTAAAAGTGTGCTTTGTCTATGGCTCTCCTTTAAAAGTCTGCTTTGTCTATGGCTCTCCTTTAAAAGTCTGCTTTGTCTATGGCTTTCCTTTAAAAGTCTGCTTGGTCTATGGCTCTCCTTTAAAAGTGTGCTTGGTCTATGGCTCTCCTTTAAAAGTCTGCTTTGTCTATGGCTCTCCTTTAAAAGTCTGCTTTGTCTATGGCTTTCCTTTAAAAGTGTGCTTTGTCTATGGCTCTCCTTTAAATGTATGCTTTGTCTATGGCTTTCCTTTAAAAGCGTGCTTTGTCTATGGATCTCCTTTAAAAGCGTGCTTTGTCTATGGATCTCCTTTAAAAGCATGATTTGTCTATGGCTCTCCTTTAAAAGTGTGCTTTGTCTATGGCTCTCCTTTAAAAGTGTGCTTTGTCTATGGCTCTCCTTTAAAAGTGTGCTTTGTCTATGGCTCTCCTTTAAAAGTCTGCTTTGTCTATGGCTCTCCTTTAAAAGTGTGCTTTGTCTATGGCTCTCCTTTAAAAGTCTGCTTTGTCTATGGCTCTCCTTTAAAAGTCTGCTTTGTCTATGGCTCTCCTTTAAAAGTCTGCTTTGTCTATGGCTCTCCTTTAAAAGTCTGCTTTGTCTATGGCTCTCCTTTAAAAGTGTGCTTTGTCTATGGCTCTCCTTTAAAAGTCTGCTTTGTCTATGGCTCTCCTTTAAAAGTCTGCTTTGTCTATGGCTCTCCTTTAAAAGTCTGCTTTGTCTATGGCTCTCCTTTAAAAGTCTGCTTTGTCTATGGCTCTCCTTTAAAAGTCTGCTTTGTCTATGGCTCTCCTTTAAAAGTCTGCTTTGTCTATGGCTCTCCTTTAAAAGTCTGCTTTGTCTATGGCTCTCCTTTAAAAGTCTGCTTTGTCTATGGCTCTCCTTTAAAAGTCTGCTTTGTCTATGGCTCTCCTTTAAAAGTCTGCTTTGTCTATGGCTCTCCTTTAAAAGTCTGCTTTGTCTATGGCTCTCCTTTAAAAGTCTGCTTTGTCTATGGCTCTCCTTTAAAAGTCTGCTTTGTCTATGGCTCTCCTTTAAAAGTGTGCTTTGTCTATGGCTCTCCTTTAAAAGTCTGCTTTGTCTATGGCTCTCCTTTAAAAGTATGCTTTGTCTATGGCTCTCCTTTAAAAGTCTGCTTTGTCTATGGCTCTCCTTTAAAAGTATGCTTTGTCTATGGCTCTCCTTTAAAAGTCTGCTTTGTCTATGGCTCTCCTTTAAAAGTGTGCTTTGTCTATGGCTCTCCTATAAAAGTGTGCTTTGTCTATGGCTCTCCTTTAAAAGTCTGCTTTGTCTATGGCTCTCCTTTAAAAGTCTGCTTTGTCTATGGCTCTCCTTTAAAAGTCTGCTTTGTCTATGGCTCTCCTTTAAAAGTCTGCTTTGTCTATGGCTCTCCTTTAAAAGTGTGCTTTGTCTATGGCTCTCCTTTAAAAGTCTGCTTTGTCTATGGCTTTCCTTTAAAAGTCTGCTTTGTCTATGGCTTTCCTTTAAAAGTGTGCTTGGTCTATGGCTTTCCTTTAAAAGTGTGCTTTGTCTATGGCTCTCCTTTAAAAGTCTGCTTTGTCTATGGCTCTCCTTTAAAAGTCTGCTTTGTCTATGGCTTTCCTTTAAAAGTCTGCTTTGTCTATGGCTCTCCTTTAAAAGTGTGCTTTGTCTATGGCTCTCCTTTAAAAGGCTGCTTTGTCTATGGCTCTCCTTTAAAAGTGTGCTTTGTCTATGGCTTTCCTTTAAAAGTCTGCTTTGTCTATGGCTCTCCTTTAAAAGTATGCTTTGTCTATGGCTTTCCTTTAAAAGTGTGCTTTGTCTATGGCTTTCCTTTAAAAGCGTGCTTTGTCTATGGATCTCCTTTAAAAGCATGATTTGTCTATGGCTCTCCTTTAAAAGTGTGCTTTGTCTATGGCTCTCCTTTAAAAGTGTGCTTTGTCTATGGCTCTCCTTTAAAAGTGTGCTTTGTCTATGGCTCTCCTTTAAAAGTGTGCTTTGTCTATGGCTCTCCTTTAAAAGTCTGCTTTGTCTATGGCTCTCCTTTAAAAGTCTGCTTTGTCTATGGCTTTCCTTTAAAAGTCTGCTTTGTCTATGGCTCTCCTTTAAAAGTGTGCTTTGTCTATGGCTCTCCTTTAAAAGTCTGCTTTGTCTATGGCTCTCCTTTAAAAGTCTGCTTTGTCTATGGCTCTCCTTTAAAAGTATGCTTTGTCTATGGCTTTCCTTTAAAAGTGTGCTTTGTCTATGGATCTCCTTTAAAAGCATGATTTGTCTATGGCTCTCCTTTAAAAGTATGCTTTGTCTATGGCTTTCCTTTAACGGTATGCTTTGTCTATGGGGATCCTGGTTAGATCTCTGAATACCGATCAAAAACCTCAACCAATCCTAAATGCAGCAGCCAGATTACTGTTGGAGGCTGGAAACGGGGAAAGATCTGCTATGGCTGCCTGTTTGTTACCAGGCACAATTCTAAGCACTGGTGCTCACCTTGGGATGAGAGTACTTGGAGGACCACCTTCTCCCGTACTGTCCATCACACCACTACCAGGTGGATAGCAACCAGTGAACCCTGCTCACCTGAGCATCACGATAGGCTAGGAGAAAATTCATGACGATGTCAAGGCTGAGGCACTCAACGCTGTCCAGGCGCTGCTGGATGCTGGTCAGTTCATGGCTCAGCTGGGCCCCACTGTATCTCTCTCGAGCTCTCCGGATGTCACTCCGGATCATCTCTCGGAAGTAGCCACTGAAGAAGCAACAAAGGTCTGAATGTGGTTGTGATCTTAGATTACACAGGAGAGGAAATGAGTTTGCATACAGCCTGGGCATCTGGAATCTCCAGCCTTGTTGAACTTGTGGACTTTTTGTGGAGTGCTGCCACAAAATGGCTGCCATGGAGATGGGACCACTCATAAAATAGTGCAGGTGTGGCCAACAGTAGCTCTCCAGATGTTTTTTGCCTACAACTCCCATCAGCCCCAGCCATTGGCCATGCTGGCTGGGGCTGATGGGAGTTGGAGGCAAAAAACATCTGGAGAGCTACTGTTGGCCACCCCTGCAATAAGATGATGATGATGATATTGGATTTATATCCCGCCCTCCACTCCGAAGAGTCTCAGAGCGGCTCACAATCTCCTTTACCTTCCTCCCCCACAACAGACACCCTGTGAGGTGGATGAAGATATTGGATTTATATCCCGCCCTCCACTCCGAAGAGTCTCAGAGCGGCTCACAATCTCCTTTACCTTCCTCCCCCACAACAGACACCCTGTGAGGTGGGTGGGGCTGGAGAGGGCTCTCACAGCAGCTGCCCTTTCAAGGACAACCTCTGCCAGAGCTATGGCTGACCCAAGGCCATTCCAGCAGGTGCAAGTGGAGGAGTGGGGAATCAAACCAAGTTCTCCCAGATAAGAGTCCGCTCACTTAACCACTACACCAAACTGGCTCTCTGTGAGGTAGGTGAGGCTTAGAGGGCTCTCACAGCAGCTGCCCTTTCAAGGACAACCTCTGCCAGAGCTATGGCTGACCCAAGGCCATTCCAGCAGGTGCAAGTGGAGGAGTGGGGAATCAAACCCCAGTTCTCCCAGATAAGAGTCCGCACACTTAACCACTACACCAAACTGGCTAGTGGGAGGACCCAAGCTAAAAGCTTCTATAACAGAGACAAAGAAAGAAGATGGGTGTCAAAGGAGGAGAAATTTCAGGGCCACAAGTGCCAGTCAATATTCTCTGCAAGACCCTTGAGCTTCTAGAGGTGTCAATGTCAAATTCATTTGAGGGATGGATCTGACATAAATGTCACTTTATTGGGCCGGGCCAGTATGTCATAAAATGTAATGCCAAGTAATGAAAACTTTATAAAGGACAGTAACTGTGAGCCCAGTACAGCCAGAGATCACTGGCACCATGCCCCACCCCAAGGTGCTAGCCATCTATGGCTGAAGGCTGCTGGGTGTCCAATGGGGAACGGAGGTGTGGCCTCCAGCCTGGGGTGGCTGATGCCACATGGGAGTGGGCATGGCTTGCCAGTGATCTCTGGCTTCTCCAGCTTATTGGCCATTGCTTGGCCTGCATCCTGCCGTACGTGCAGCCTCATGCCTGGGCCACTGCCCCCTCACTTCCACAGGCCGAAGAATGCCCCCCATGGGCCAAAGCATTGGTGGGCATGGATATGGTGGTGGTGCTGGCCACCACCAGAAGATCCTCTGCACAAACACCCCCACGTGCAAACACTGATCCCCAGAACTGCAGGCTGAGTGGAGAGGCATGCAATCTTACCTTGGGACCCTGAGCCAGCACGAATGTGGTTATAGCGGTTCCCAACTTACCAGTGAGGCTGCCGCTGAAGCAAAGGAGTTCTGCTTGACTGCTGCAGATTACACTGTGCTGAAGCTACAACTGGAGTGGCCCCACTTACTCCCCCACCCCCAGCAGCCTTCTGCTCCTCCATTGCACCAGTTGCTCATGGGCTGGATAAGAGCCCTGGATGGACCAGTTCTGTCCCCTGGGCCTTACATCTGACGCTGTGTTCAATACCATAGGGGAGGCACAGGCTGGGCCTCAAAAAGGGTATGGTGTTGTATTCCAGCACCACTTCAAGAACACACAAGGAGCTCTCTCATACTGGATCAAGGATCCATCCATTTCCTATTTGGCACACTGGCTGACCCTGGAAGGCCCAGCAGCAGGGCACAGGAGACCAAAGTCCTTTTGTTGCTTCCCAGCAACTCATCTTCAGAGGTACACGGCCACTGAATATGGAGGCTCCATTTCATCATCAGGGCTAAGAGGCATTGATGGGCTTCTGTTCCACAGATCTCCCTTCTTCTAAAGCCGTTTTGGGGACATCACCACATCCTGCAGTAGTTCAATACGGTACTGTTGGTCTGTGTGAGCGAGTGTTTTGTAAGGGCTGTCCTGAATCTACCACCCACTAACTTCTGTAAAGTTTCCGTATTCTGGGAAAGGGAGAAAAGTTCTCTGTTTTCTGCACACCAACTGTCATTCTATAAACCTCTATCATGCCCTCTTCTAAACTGAAAGCATCATCAGGAAGGCGCACCAATTCCTTTGGCACTTGGTTTCTGCACCCTTTTTGCGGGGGGGGGGGGGGGGGGAGGCAGGATGGCCAGAACTGTACATAGTGCCCCCAAATGCTGCTATGTCACAAACCCACAACTTTTTCTCCATGCCATTTCTCTGGCGAGAAACACGTATTCGGAACTGGAACCCTAATAACAACGCACTTAACTCTGACAAAACTGCCGAGGGCTACCACAACTTCCTGCCACAATTCTGAAAAAAGCAAGGAGGATGTGAACAGTAAGGCTTCTTCCGCTTTTTGGCCTGGTGGAAAGCCCAAGGCCAGAAATGGAGTGCATGACACACAAGTTTGCTTTTTCTTTGGAAGAAGTCTTGGAGCAATAACAGACATTCCTAGGGTGTGGTTTGAATATACCCAACTGATTTCCTCAGAAGTGACATTATGCCATCACAGACTGCTGCCCCATGCGACCCCCACAGGTCTCCCATGTTGCCAGACTAGGCCTGGCAACCCTGAAGCGAGGCTTAACGGGTGCAAATGAGCAATGGAAGCTTCCTATGGCATGGAGATCAAAAATATCACTTGATAAATAACATCCCGTTAAGCCTATACTAAAGGGCAGTACATTTTTTCTTCAGATAGTTGGCAACCCTAGGTACTCTGATGCAGGGAGACAGTAAGGGTGCAGTGGTCAGAGTATTGGCTGAGGACTGGGCAAACCTGGGTTCAAATCCAAACTAAAGCATAGACCTTTATCATGCCCCCCTCGTTAGCTAGGTGATCTTGGGCCAGTCGCACACGCTCTCAGACTCATCTATCGCACAGGACACTTGTAAAGACTGACAGGAAAACCATGTACGCCATCCAGAATGGCACAGGATGAAAAAGTAGATAAGACAGAGAAGTGGTTCCTCTGTGTCATTCATTGCATCCGTAAACATTTTCTTTACATGGAACTGTGACAAAGTGGCGAGGGAACAGATTCAATCCCTGACCTGTTCCAGGTCAAGGAACTTGAGAAACAAGACAACTGCTTTGCCCATTGCTTCCCATCAGAACAGCGAATCCTGGGCTAGACGACCAATGTGCAGCCTCAGTAAGAGGAAGCTACATACTTTTTAGCTGGGTCACTCTGATACAGGCTTAAAGACAGATCTCAACTGAGCAATCTGCCCCTTCTGGAGACTGTCAACTAATAGTTTTAAATTGGTACCCTACTCTTGAACCTCCTTGGGACAGCCAGGGTGTTGGACTAGAATCTGGGAGACCCAGGTTCAAATCTCCACTCAGCCGTGAAAGCTTTGAGCATCCACTGGAGAACAAGGTGGAGTTTAAATGGAATAAATAAGTAAATAAACTTCCTCCATGAGAAACCTAAAGAAACTCAGTGTAAAGGGGGAAATCCCCATTCTGAAGACAACTCAACTCATGGCACTTGTAAAGCTGGGATGTTGCCAAGACTGTTTGGGGTGTTTTAAATTCTCTTGAAAATGGTGTTTTGTGTTTGCTTTTCTATTTCAACATCCAGAGGAGTTCTGTCTGCCCTGACTTTGTTTCCTCCTCTCCTGGAAGGTTCTTAGGTCTGGGTGTGGCCAGAGGTATGAGCCAAAGGCCTTTGAATCTTTGCCTGGGATTTATGACATCCAGCCCAGTGAATGAGGAATATCTAAGGATATCTTGTCTTGTCTTGTTTCAATTATATTCTGGATATTTCAGTAAGCCGCTTTGGGGAGAAAAGCAACATAGAAAACCACAACAACAATCAAACTGAAAACTCCCCAGGTGATTCTACATGAACAACTGTACTCATAATAACAACAAGCTAACATAAAAGTATGCTTCCTTGAAGGAATTTGAACCCTGTGAGCTGATGCAAGAAGCTAAGCATGCACACTCAAATGTGTGATTCCCCTCCAGATATTCCCAGGTGGCCAATGTAAGGCTGTCAGCAAGACCCGAAAATAAAATACAAGCAGGACTACGGATCTGAACCTTGGTTTCCCAGATCCACATCCAGCAGTATTGCTTTTCTGCTGTGGGTGCTATTTGCCTTGGGAGGTATGTCCCACTACCTCAATCAGCTGCAACATTTCATTCAGCCTGTCATCTTCAATCAGACTCAGAACTGTTCCTGCAGGGGTGCAGGACTGCAAATTATTCCCCACATTTTTGTTTTGTTTCTGTGTTTTTCCATTTAAACCTCCCCCCCCCCCCCCCGTCATTTCACCATGCCTTTCCTGTGTTTAGTTGTTCACATAAATGACACCCCACTTTTCCCGTTCAGCCTAACCTCTACCTCACAGGGCTGTTGTGAGGACAAAACACAGGATGCAACACACACTGCCCAGAGGTTCCTGGAGGAAACATAATAAAAGATCAACTGTGCTTCATAAGCAACTTCAAACCATTAATTTCAGATCCTGGCTGGAGCATCCTGGCCTGCCATAATAAGCGAAGTGGCCTGCGTTTAGTCACATATTTAGTTTAATTAAACCATGACTTCATGTGATGTCTAAAGTGGGCCAATAATATTTTACTCACTTTACAACACATTTTTTTAAAAAATGTCAAGGCAGTTGTGTTTTGGTTAACGCTCTGGAAGGTCGTTTTCGCACTCACCTTAATCAGCAGCGACGACCCCCTTCACCGCGCAGGATCTGCGCGGATTTTGCACTAATTGCCGCGGAGCACCCAGAAGAGCCGGAAAGTCCCGGTGCTTTTGCGGCGCAAACGGAAACTGGTTTTTGGCGGTTTCCATTTGCGCTGCAAAAGCGCCGGGACTTTCCGGCTCTTCTGGGTGCTCCGCGGCAATTAGTGCGAAATCCACGCAGATCCTGCGCGGTGAAGAGGGTCGTCGCTGCTGATTAAGGTGAGTGCGAAAACGACCGAAGTGTTCCAGCACTTACCACAGAGCACAAGAACAGCCCTGCTGGAAGAGATCAGTGGTCCATCTAGTCCAGCAAAGTGGCCCTGGAAGGTCAACCAACAGGGCATACATGCCAAAGCCTTTCCTGGATGATGTCTCCTGGCTCTGTTATTCAGAGGTTGATTGTCTCTAAGGGATTGCTGAAGTTTTCAGGACACTGACAGAGTTGCCCTATGCACAGTTGCATCCTACGTCCACTGAAACGAATGGGTTTAGAAGTGTGTAATTCTGGGATTACACTGTGAATAACTGAAGAAGTTATAGGTCATTGAGATGGGAGCCTGGTACAGATCTTCCCAATGCAAACTAAACACAGACAGTTCTAGAGGAAATTATGGTTTTATATGTTTTAATGGTTTAACTGTACTGACATGATGTTGTAAGCCGCCCTGAGTCCGCTTGCGGAGAGGGCGGGATATAAGTTGAATGTAATGGATGGATGGATGGAGGATGGATGGATGGAGGATGGATGGATAGAAGATAGATAGATAGATAGATAGATAGACAGACAGACAGACAGACAGACAGACAGACAGACAGACAGACAGACAGACAGACAGACAGATAGATAGATAGATAGATAGATAGATAGAAGATGGAAGGAGGACGGAAGATAGATGGATGGAGGACGGAAGACGGACAGATGGACGGACGGACAGACAGACAGAGAGGTCAGGAGAATGAACTCACGTCCAAAGAAGAATGAACTCACGTCCAAACACATGGATTTCTGTTGTTTAACTGAGACAGGAGAGACCTCACTTCAAATCCCTACTCAGCCATGACAATCCTTGAGTGATCTTTGGCAAATAATATTTATCATGAGGATTATTAGCCCCTTGGAGGCAGGATGGGATACCAATGTGCTCCAACAATAAATTCCAGCAGCAACCATGAAAACAGAGTTCAAAGGCCCTGTACCTTTAGATTAAGCTGCAAGCTTACTTCTTGAGGGACAAAGTGGTGATGTAGAAGGGAGTCAGGCTCTATCAAGAGCCTCATCAGAAGAGATCTCACATGCGCCAAACACCCTGATTAATTTTTTTAAAATATTTTTACCTCACCTTTCCTGGCCTAAGAGGCACAAGGTGACTTACAAACTGAGGACCCTCAGCACCTCTGGATAGACTAAAAAAAAAGAGGGAGGACAGACCATATTTTTGGATCAGTGTCTCTATTATGCCTTTCCAGAGATATCTTACTAAAAATATGTTAAAAGATTCAAGTGGGTAGCCATGATGGTCTGAAGCAATAGAACAAAGTTTGAGTCAAGTGGCACCTTTGTGACCTTTAAAAGGTGCCACTTGACTCAAACCTTGTTCTAAAATCATGCTAGTGAAATATGTCGACAATTTAGTTACCTACATTTTTGGGGTGGGGGGGTGGGAGGAGAGTTGCAGAAGGGATGCTGCTTCTCGCCAACATTTATTTACTTTGTTTATATGCTACCTTTTTTAGGGCCTGAAATAGCTTATATTGTTCTCCCCTCCTTCATTTTATTCACATAACAACCCTGTAAGGTAGATTAGTCTGAGGGTCGCCCAGAAAGTTTCTGTGGTAGAGTGGGAATTTGAACCTGAGTCCCTCAGATATTAGTCCCATACCCTAATGTCTAAGTGGCACTGGCTTTCTGCACCTGCATGCTATTCTTCCTCCCTTCCTGCAAGCAGCTTAGGGTGACATTACATTGATCTTCTATCAACTTCATTCCCCCAACAACCCAGAGACTTAGATGTGGATGACCCAGAGTGAACCCACCTAAGGGCACCCAGTGAGTTTTTTTGGAAGTGGGAATTGGAACCCACATCTCCCCAGGGTTAGTCCTGAGATGTCAACCATGGAAATTTCCTTGAGTCTCCAATGAGATGACATGAAGATGCCACACAATGAACTGAATCACCTTCTCACACCATTGAGGCTCATTTTGACTCACCATACTATTAGGGCAATTACATTTTGCTAGTGTATCTTTGATAAAGGCGAGATTACTTTCCTGGCTTTTCTGACCTGACTTTTGCTATTGAATATAGTAAGCAGTGAAGAGTCTTTGGAATGTGTCATTGTGTGTGTGTGGTCCTCACTATAAGAACATAAGAGAAGCCATGTTGGATCAGGCCAACGGCCCATCCAGTCCAACACTCTGTGTCACACAGTGGCAAAAATTTTTATATATATACACACACTGTGGCTAATAGCCACTGATGGACCTGTGCTCCATATTTTTATCTAAACCCCTCTTGAAGGTGGCTATACTTGTGGCCGCCACCACCTCCTGTGGCAGTGAATTCCACATGTTAATCACCCTTTGGGTGAAGAAGTACTTCCTTTTATCCGTTTTAACGGTGGTATTACAAGCACATGGTGGTATTACAAGCACAGGCATTTTTATCTGTGAACCTGGGAAGGCACACATTTTCCAAGAACCTGGGAAGGCACACATTTTCCATCAACCCCTGGAAGATACTGAGAGGCGGCTGAGCATTTCCTTTGCAAATAGAAGGCCCCAGGGCCAATTCCTGGTATCTCCAGTTACCTTGGACAGCAGTTATTGCGAAAGACCTTTCTCAGTCTAAGACCCTGGAGAGCTGCTGCCAGTCAGAGTTGCCAATAAAGAACTTGATGAACCAAGGGTCTGACTCAGTGGAAGGCAGCCTCGTGTGATGTTCTTCCAGAGAACTCAGAAGGAATCAAGATAATTTATCCCTCCCCACATACAGCTAAAAATATTATCGTCGTCAGCGATAGGCTGTTACCAGAATTCTAAGAACCTTCCTGGCAAGGATTGCGTCACTTGTAAATAAGGAAATCTTGGTATCTTTCACGGCATCTTGAATGCCTCCGCTTTCCAGTTTAAAAGGGTGGGGGGACTGAGAGAAGGAGAGAGAGCAGCACTTCCTTGTTGTTCCAAGGGGGCCCTCCAATGAAGCTTCCAACACACAGGGGAGAGCAGCATGTTTACACTCAGGACAGCTGATCGGCAGCCTCGTCTCTTATCAACCGGGCTTGTTATCTGCGGTGCTGTTCTCTCTAAATACAAGCGTTTCTGCCGCAGATGTCTGCATCTGAGCTACTGCGGTAGTTAAGAGTGTTGGATTAGAATCAGGAGAATTAGGTTCAAATTCCCACTTTGCCATGAAAGCATTGCTGGGTGACACTGGGCCAATCTCTCTCCTTTAGCCTAATGTATCTCATGGGATTTTTGTGATGATAAAATGGAGAAGGGGACAATGTTGTCATCCATTTTGGGTCTCCACTGGAGAGAAAGGCAGGGCACAAATAAAGTACATAAATCCCTTCCCCCAATTAATTCCTGGGTTCATCTGGGTACTCTTCTGCAAGTCTTAACTGGAACACAACCACTTCAAATTCAGGAAGATTCTGGGACATAAAAACACCCTCAAGCTCAACAATGCAGTGGCCGTAGAAGGTGCTCGGTTTTGACCCAGTCAGCAGCGCCAAGAAGGGATGAGGTTCACCCACCACCTCTCCTTTGGGATTGGAATTTCTGGTTTTCGAAGAACAAGCATTGATCCATATATGATTTTTTTTCCTGAGGCTCCAAATAAGAGTTCTGTAAGATATATAACGTTGAGGAAGTAGCGTCGAAACCGGCTGTGAAACCGGACGGCGTGTGAGTTTTTTTCATTGTTCTGTCTTCATATGCACAAGTGAAAGTGACTTTCGCCATTTAAAGGAAGTTACAGACGCCTGCGGGACCATCGGGCTGCTAAAGAAAGTCAAACCGTGGGAGCAACAAAGCATAGCGCTATTGAAGCTCCAAAGCGGTGAAAGTTTAGAGACCGCCACTTTATTTCTCTTTCAGTTTCTCTAGGAGAAGGAAGCATTTATATGGGACTGTGATTGATTATTCTTATATGTTTATGCTACATGAAATTTTGGAAATATATAAAAAGTGCATCAAACTGTATATTATAGAGAATGATTGAAGTTCTCACCTTTTCAGCAGTATGTTTGCTTGTTCTATTTGCTTGCTGAAACCCTCATCAATATTGGGAGATGTTGCAGGGCAGTGTCAATGGAGAGCAGGGTTTAGAGAACGATTATTATCATATGGCGTCGTTGTGTGTGGTATAACCAGGTGATCTGAAGATTGGCTGCCTTAAGTACTAGCTCCTTTTAGCATTATGCACCATTAGGTGCCAAGCTAGACTTATTTGGGGGGGCTGAGAGAGCTCTGAAAGCTGTGAATGACCTAAGGTCACCCAGCTGGCTTCCTGTAGAGGAGTGCAAAATCTAGATTATTCTGGTTCTCCAGATTAAAGTCCACCACTCTTAACCACTACACAATGCTGGCTCTTTTGGAGAAGGATGCAATGTCACTTCTGAGTGATGCTCTAGACTGCCTCCTCTAGTCTCTATGCTCTCTACCACAGAGACTAAGGAAAATCCCTAGAGGATCATTATGCAGAAATCATTTTAATGTCTGATCCATTCCTCACCCCAAATGGGTAAATGGGAGGTCTAGGTAAGAGTTACCATATTTTTCGGACCATAAGACGCACTTTCCCCCCCCAAAAAAAGTGGGGGGAAAAGTGTGTGCATCTTATGGTCCGAAGGTACGTACCTTCGGGGGGGGGCAATCTGCTGCCTCTTCCTCCGATCCGGCGCTTCCCCCCACGCCTGCTCCATCTTCTTCAGGCAAGCGCTGGGATCGCTCCACGTGGCCCCACCGCAAACCCAGCGCTTCGCAAGCGCCGGCTGCGGAGGGGGCAGCATGTTTCCTCCTTGCCTGTGTGCCTGGCTTCAGCTGTGATGTTTAAAGCAAGCGCTGGGATCGGAGGGGGGAGGGAGCGAACCCAGCGCTTGCTTTAAACATCACAGCTGAAGCTAGGCACACAGGCAAGGAGAAAGCACGCTGCCCTCTCCACAGCCGGCGCTCGCAAAGTGCTGGGTTTGTGGAGGGGGTGGGTGCTTCCTCTTTGCCTGTGTGCCTGGCTTCAGCTGTGATGCTTAAAGCAAGCGCTGGGTTCGCTCCCTCCCCCCTCCGATCCCTGCGCTTGCTTTAAACATCACAGCTGAAGCCAGGCACACAGGCAAGGAGGAAGCACGCTGCCCCCTCCGCAGCTGGCGCTTGCGAAGCGCTGGGTTTGCGGTGGGGCCGCGTGGAGCGATCCCAGTGCTTGCCTGAAGAAGATGGAGCCAGGCGTGGGGGGAAGCGCCGGATCGGAGGAAGAGGCAGCGGATCGCCCCCCAGGAGGAAGGTGCGTCCTATCCTCCGGAGCGCCTTATGGTGCGAAAAATACGGTAATTGGAAAGGAGTGATATTGCTTAGGACTTGGGCTGCATGCTCACTTGCTAGGGATGGGCACAAATGGAGGTTTGTGAAGGTTTGTGGGGTCTCACAAACCATGAACCTCCATTAACCTTTCCATTTAATGAACTGGTCTGAGGTTTGTGGCTCATGATGCAGCACGGCTTGCAAAAACCATTTACAGGGATCCGTTTGAATAGTTTTTGCAGGCCACGTGACTGCCACCGTGGTGCAACTCACAAGTGAACTCAGAAAGTATCGAAATGCCTTCTAAGTTCACTTGCAAAGTCGTGCCACGGTGGTCTTCTGAGTTCACTCTCCAAGTCTCGCCGCCAGCACGTCTGCTGACACGAACCACGTGAACCTCCCAAAGCCACCTGGGAGGTTCATGGGGGCGGGATGGCGTGAACCAAGGTTTACAAACCACGAACCAGGCTCAGTTCATAATGGATTTTGGTTCATGCGCATCTGTAGCGGTTATTTCTTGGCATCCATATTTCTTGGCATCCATTGCTTGCTTACCCTCTACTTTTATAGACAGCCAGTTTGGTGCAGTTACGTGTTTGTTTGTTTGTTTGTTTATTTGATTTATATCCCGCCCTACCCCACCGAAGCGGGCTCAGGGCGGCTCACAGCATAAAAGTTCTAACAATAAAATTCAGAATTAAAATACAATAATAAATTACATAATTAAAACATTAATATCGATGCATCAATCCATATCAGTGTGCTATCTCTAGACTTCCTTCAGTAGTCTCAACACTTCCATGTTGTCCCATGGGACCCTCCAATGAAGCCTCCAACACACAGGCGAGAGCAGCATGTTTACACTCAGGACAGCTGATTGGCAGCCTCGTCTCTTATCAACTCAGCTTGTTATCTGCGGTGCTGTTCTCTCTAAATACAAGAGTTTCTGCATCTGAGCTACTGCGGTAGTTAAGAGTGTTGGATTAGAATCAGGAGAATTAGGTTCCACTCTGAAAGCTGTGCTTGATCTGTGTCAATATGTCAGACCAGGATTGCGGAGACTCAGGTTGTAATTTCCACTCAGCTATGAAAGCTCGCTTGGGCCAGTCACATGCTCTCAGCTTAGCCTACCTCACAGGGTTATCGTGAGCCTAAAACGGAAGAGAGGAAAGGGACGAAAGCCACTTTGGGTCCCCACTGGGAAGAAAAGCGCCATAAAAATGAAATTAGTTATAAACCTCCTTGCCCTATCAAATCAAATCAAATTTTATTCTTGTATCCCGCCCTCCCCCACCAGAAGGCGGGCTCAGGGCGGCTCACAGACATGACACGTCATGATTTAATTAAAACAGATAAACAACATTTTAAATATAGTTCAGTTACATAAATAGATAAAAAATAGATAAAAAATAGGCGCTATAAATTCTGTCATCACAATTTCATACTATCAAACATCAGTTTCAGTTACCCATAAGATGGCTAAAGTTACGATGATTTAATCAGTTTAGTCTGGTCCTAATTCAAATGCGAGCTGAAAAAGAGAGGTTTTGCAAGCCCTGCGGAACTGGTTCAGGTCCCGCAGGGCTCGCACCCCCTCTGGGAGTTGGTTCCACCAGCGAGGGGCCATTAATGAAAAGGCTATTAACACTGATATCCATTATTTTTCCCCCATTAAAGAAAGTTCATTCCGTAAAAGCTGCTCTGAACCATTCCTTCTCTGGAGAAAATGAACGGACATCATTAAATAATGGCACTGATCTTGCACATATGGATTCTCCTCCCATTGCTAGTCTAGTCAAAGAGTATGTGGGGAAAGAGGAGAAAATTACCACGAGTTGGCAGAGGTGCCCTCAAGCAGCTTGGCAAGTTGCTCAGTCAACGGGCCGAGGAAGGCTTCCATATTGAAGTTGGGCTGGTAAAGCTCACTTAAGCACATCATCATGCCGGAGTCACAGCAGAAAACCTTGTTCTGAGTTGTCACCACGTAAGGGATGAAAGTGTAGCTGCAGTTGCAGTCCTGAAAGAACAGTAGATGAATTGGCCCCATAAAACAATCTTTGGAAAAGCATTTTTAAATATGCAGGATCCAACCTGTAAATGGATGACTACATTGGGTTGGATCCAAAGGTGCCTTTCTACCCAGGGAAGAATCTTCTGCTCACCTTGGGATCCCACCCATTAGTATAGCATTAATTTTGTTTCATCTTCTCCATATTCTTCTCCTTTGTTACTTACAAACTAGATAACAGGCTTCTTAGTGACAGGGGTTGGGGAGACAACCCCAGGCCACCCCTGCCCTGCCCTTCTTGGCCCCTCACATTGTCTAGCCTAGCATCCACCAGGCCTAGGGGGGCACAGATGCACCTTATAAAGATTCTCACACCTGCCAGCTGATCAGTGGCACCTGACCCTTTAAGAGTCAAGCAGTCCCTGAGCTAGGGTTGCCAACCTCCAGGTGGTGCAGGGAACAAGGTATACACCTCTGTGAAAAACCAGCCTCAAAAAAATGTAACAAATATTTATAAATATAGAAACCAAGCATATAAAGTGAAATTAATAATGAAATAGACAAAGACCACGTTGACACTCATATATGAACATATGAAGCTGCCTTATACTGAATCAGACCCTCGGTCCATCAAAGTCAGTATTGTCTTCTCAGACTGGCAGCGGCTCTCCAGGTTCTCAAGCTGAGGTTTTTCACACCTATTTGCCTGGACCCTTTTTTGGAGATGCCAGGGATTGAACCTGGGACCTTCTGCTTACCAAGCAGATGCTCTACCACTGAGCCACCATCCCTCTTACATATGAAGCTGCCTTATACTGAATCAGACCCTCCTTGGTCCATCAAAGTCAGTATTGTCTTCTCAGACTGGCAGCGGCTCTCCAGGTTCTCAAGCTGAGGTTTTTCACACCTACTTGCCTGGACCCTTTTAGTTGGAGATGCTGGGGACTGAACCTGGGACCTTCTGCTTACCAAGCAGATGCTCTACCACTGAGCTACCGTCCCTCCCTTTATAGGCGAATTAACGCCAAGAAGATGAGAAGAGTAGTCCCAAGTCGCGGCAAAGGTAGATTCTTCTAGGGAGTCCAACGCTCCAGGACGTCTTTGCGAATTTAAAGATGAAAGAATCCAGTGCAGCAGGGCACAAGAAACGAAACAGGGCCGTACTTGATCTCCTGTTTCACTTTCAAGCTTCTACGAGCTGCACAAAAACATAAAAGAATCAGCATCCTAAGGAACAACCATGACCATTTTAAAATATTAAAATGTAGCATTACATATCTTTGGAAAACCATCATACATTTTACAATAGAGCAGAGCTTCAAAGATCTTAACAACAATGTGAGCACTAAAGAAATCATGCTCAAATAAATACATACAGGTGTTTACCAAACGCAGTCAATTAAAGTAATAGACACCCTAGCACAGAAAGTCATCTGGCTTCATGGAAAAACCGATCCTAGTAAATGGCTGCTAAGACAGGAAATGCGATGGATCTTCAAAATTTAAGACTTTGATACCTAATGGACTTAATAACGATTGGGATCTATTGTGTTTCCTTTAAGTGTCTTTTGGGGTTGACTTTGTCATGGTTGTTTCTTAGGATGCTGATTCTTATATGTTTTTGTGCAGCTCGTAGAAGTTTGTAAGTGAAACGGGATCAAGTACGGCCCTGTTGCGTTCCTTGTGTCCTGCTGCACTGGATTATTTCATCTTTAAATTCGTGAAGACGTCCTGGAGTGTTGGACTCCGGAACCTACCTTTGCCATGACTTGGACTACTCTTCTCATCTTCTTGGCGTTAATTCGCCTATAAAGGGACTAATAATAATAATAATAATAATAATAATAATAACAATAATAATAATAAATTTTATTTATATCCCGCCCTCCCCGCCTAGGCAGGCTCAGGGCGGCTAACAACAAGTTCGATAAAATTATGCAATATATAATAAGTTTAAAAACAGCATTTAAATTATACAATAATTTAAAACAACAATATCTAAAACCAGTTCCGATTGTCTAAGCCATTCCATAATGGCCATTCCATGACTTGAGTGTGAATGAGGTCTTTGTCTATTTCATGAGTAATTTCACTTTACATGCTTATATTTTTTTGAGGCTGGTTTTTCGCGAAGGTACACACCTTGCTCCCTGCTCCAGTTTTCCGCAAGTCTCTATTGGTTGCCTAACCTCCAGGCGGTGGCTGGAGATCTCCTGGGATTACAACTGATCTCCAGCAGTTCATCTGGAGATAACGGCAGCTTTGGAAGGTGGACTCTATGGCATTATACCCAAATGAAGTCCCTCTCTTCTCAAGGCTCCTCCCCAACATCTCCAGGTATTTCCCAACCTTGAGCTGGCAACCTATCCTTCCCTACCCTGACCCTTGGCCTTTTGACAATCAACTGTCCAACTGGCATCTGTAGGGGCAGAAATTGCTCAAAGGCAATTACTGATCTCTTGCAGGCTTGGCCACACTTCCATGGGGCTTCTGGGTAGAAGGAGGCCACTGAGCATGCCCAGGCAAGGGGCTAAAAGGCTTGAGGAAGGAGGCCAGGGAGGAGAGGGCAGCTCTGGCTCCCTGTTCAGAAGGGAGTAGAGTAGAGGTGGAACAAGGGAGTAGAGTAGAAGTGCTTAACTCCCCCCCCCCCCCCGTCTGAACTCAGGGGAAGGCACTGCAGTAAACCTTGACCCTGGCATGCAATGTCTGGGGCCCGGGATCCTGCATTCGGTTACTGAAATATACAACCAATGACCTGACCCCCACTATACAGATACATAACAAGTCTACCTAATAGGACACAAAGCTAAATATGCACATTGTCTCAAACTGCAGTCTATCAAACTACAGAAAATACAAACACTTAAATCAATGCTGAGTAATGCATTTTACAAAGTGCTGGGGGGGAAATACCGCCTTCCTGAACTAACTGAATCCCTAGAGATGGTACCAGATGCTAATGTAACAACCCATTTAAGGTTTCACTTCTCAAGGAAGCCAAATTGTCCTGTTTGTGGAACTTTGTTCCTGCCCCAAAATCTTGGAACACTTTTCCTCAGGAAGGTCAACTGGGCTTTGACTATTCAGGCATTCTCCAAAGAAGCAACAAAATGTTTTGCCATCTTAAAGCTTTATTTTGAAATGCTTAACATAGTCTACTCTGTTTCTATAATGCTGCTAATACTGTAAGGCGGGCAAGGCAGCTGGCTCCCTTCCTAGAGCATCAGGACCTGGCAACAGTGATTCATGCAACCGTCACCTCGAGACTGGATTACTGTAATGCCCTCTACATGGGGCTGCCTCTGTGCCAAACCCGGAAGCTGCAGCTGGTGCAGAACGCGGCTGCTAGACTGTTGCTGGGGCTCCCAAAGTGGGAGCACATACAGCCGGGGCTGCGTGAACTGCACTGGCTGCCAGTTACATACCGGATTCGTTACAAAGTGCTGGTTATCACCTTTAAAGCCCTATATGGCCGAGGACCTGCCTACCTTAGGGACCGTCTCTCCCCATACGAACCCCAGAGAGCACTGAGGTCAGCAGGGAAGAACCTGCTGACTATTCCCGGGCCGAAAGAGGTAAAACTACAGAGTACCCGTGCTCGGGCCTTCTCTGTTGTGGCTCCACACCTATGGAACCAGCTTCCGGAAGAAATACGGGCCCTGCGAGAATTTGAACAGTTCCGCAGGGCCTGCAAGACCATCTTTTTTCGAATGGCCTTCACCGACTAAAGAGAGAGACTGCTAAGTAAATCCACCATCTGTATAATAGCACTAGCATATTAATATTAATTTTATCGTTTTAGAATTTTAATAGAATTTTAATTAAACTGTTAAATTAGTCTTGTTTAAATATACTGTATAATGAATGTATTGATTTGTGTTGTTAGCCGCCCAGAGCCTGCTTCGGCGGGGAGGGCGGGATATAAATAAAATGATGATGATAAGAATCTGAATGCTTTTAAAGACTCGTGTCTGTTGTTTAAGTAAATAAAGTTATTTAATCGTTTTATGCACCGCTTTGAAATATTCAAAATGCAGCTTATCATTCTTCCCAATAAATAAATAAAATGTCAGAAAAGAAACTAGACTTACAGAATTCTTCTGGAAAATCTCCTCCTAGAAAGGGGGAAAAGAAAACCTTGAAAGGAGGATTATTAAATGTATCGCTGCGTTTACATCTTAAGAAATGGGTCAAGTATAACTTTTCCCCTAAGGCTGCCAATAGTTAGCTTTGTTCTGGAGAGCCAAGGTCAGCTTAACAGAGAGACAGCTGCTCAGTGTGTGTCCAGACTCCAGGCACTCCACTTTCACCTCTGGAAAACAGGTTATGCAGGGTTTTACATAGAATCATAGAGTTGGAAGGGACCTCCAGGGTCATCTAGTCCAACCCCCTGCACAATGCAGGAAACTCACAAATACCTCCCCCTAAATTCACAGGCTCTTCATTGCTGTCAGATCGCCATCTAGCCTCTGTTTAAAAACCTCCAAGGAAGGAGAGCCCACCACCTCCCAAGAAAGCCTATTCCACTGAGGAATCGCTCTAACGGTCAGGAAGTTCTTCCTAATGTTGAGCTGGAAACTCTTTTGATTTAATTTCAACCCATTGGTTTTGGTCCTACCTTCTGGGGCCACAGAAAACGATTCCACACCATCCTCTCTATGACAGCCCTTCAAGTACTAGAAGATGGGGATCATATCACCTCTGAGCCGCCTCCTCTCCAGGTTAAACAGGGCCAGCTCCTTCAACCTTTCCTCATAGGACTTGGTTTCCAGACCCCTCACCATCTTCGTTGCCCTCCTTTGGACCCGTTCCAGCTTGTCTAGATCCTTCTTCAAACGTGGTGCTCAAAACTGAACGCAATACTCCAGGTGAGGTCTTACAAGAGCAGAGTACAGCGATACCATCACATCACGTGATCTGGACACTAGACTTCTGATTTAATCCCTGGCATCTCCAGTTAAAAGGATCAGGTGATACGAAAGACCTTTCTCTGAAATGCTGGCGATTCAGTCAGAGTAGACAAGACTGACCTTGATAGACCAACACTCTGACTCAATCGATGGCAGCTTCACACGCAGAGCATCTGCTTTGCTTGCCGGTAGTCCAAGGTAGTCCCTAGCACCTCCAGTTACAATATCAGACAGTAATAATGTAAAAGATTTCCACCTGAGCCCTAGAAAGCTGCTGCCAGTCAGAGAACACATTAGTCTTGGCAAACCAGTGCTCTGACACAAAATAAGGCTGCTTCATATGTGTCTGTTCATGTTACACTCCACTGGCATAAGACCACGTCTTATTTATTTACTTATCTTATTTATAGCCCACCTTTCCCCAGCAAGACTCAAGGCACGTTGTGCAGATAAGGCAATGTACTCCTACAGCATAAGACATCCATCCATTTAGCCTGCACAACAACCTTGTGAAGTATGTCACATCCTCTGAGGTGTAGCGGGTTGGGCAGGGAGCGTTTACCTATCCTGCTTCCAGTTCAGCCTTCTGTCCTGCTCTATAACCAACTCACAGGAGACTCTGGAAACTTCTACTACAGATCCCTTGATCGCACTAATACACATGGAGAAACAGCCTCAACACCAAACAAAACCGAGGCTGCTCCTAGGCAGACCTTGGGTGCGGTTACACTCACCATTAAATCCATCTGCAACGCGCCTCTATTATAATCCGCGCAACCAATTTTCCGATCAGACAACAGCCAGGCTCCTGTTCTGTCCCATGTGGGTCCCGTCGCTGGTCGATCAGATTGCTCTACCGGACCTCGTTTCATGAGACGTCAATCTGCATTAGCGCAGGCGCAGTGATGCCCGCTATCTGCAGCGCGTCGCTTTTAAATGGGTCGGATCACTAACGGTTTTGCTAGTCCGTTGGCACTACTTTTCCAGCACGAGCACTACGCGTGCAGGAAAAAAGCCAGGAATTCAAATCAGTTCACATCTAGTTCACATCTAGTTTCAAAAGTGAGTTTTGTTTCCGGACACAGGGGCAGGTAAACAATTTATTGAGCCAACATTTGCTCGCTCATTTACTGGCACAGTGATATCACTTGCAGGGGGCTTTGGGAGGGAAGCGGTGGTGCGCTTCCGACGAGTCACCAACGATGGAGCATTCAAACAGAGAAATTCCACTCAGGAACCGTCAGAAGGATTTTGTTCCTGATTTAAAGCAGTATCAAATTAGTCCGCGCCCCAGTCGTCTCAACGCGGGACTCGAACGAGCTAACCACCATTCGCAGATGCTGACGTTTGGACAACCACTTAAAATCCGACATGCCTCCGGACTCCACTCATGCCCGTAGAGGGATTTTCTGAACGTCTGACCTCACCCCTTGAGGGGTAAACAGAAACTAGTTCTGGAGGGCCAACAAGTATACATATTTATATATATGACAAGGTAGGTTTGGGCTGAGAGAATCTGACTTACCTAAGATGACAAGTAAGTCTCATAGCTGAGACATTTGAAACTGCCCCCCACTACCATCTTCGTTCAGCACTCTGACTTGCTATACCACACCAGTAGGAAGCCTTATCCATCCAGATTGGCAAGCACGTCTTAGGCTTAAACCCTGCTTCAAGTTAGACTTCCTAAAATGACCACCTCTTACCTTGATACACAAAAGAAGTACCCTTAATCTGACTAGGTCCCCCCCGCCCTTTTCACAGCAGTTCAAGAGGGATGGTGGCTCAATGGTAGAGCATCTGCTTGGGAAGCAGAAGGTCCCAGGTTCAATCCCTGGCATCTCCAAAAAAGGGTCCAGGCAAATAGGTGTGAAAAACCTCAGCTTGAGACCCTGGAGAGCCGCTGCCAGTCTGAGAAGACAATACTGACTTTGATGGACCGAGGGTCTGATTCAGTATAAGGCAGCTTCATATGTTCATATGTTCAAGAGCTACAACATCCCAGCAGCTCACATCCACAGCCAGTCATACATACTTTCTCACTCACCTGGAGGGCCTGCAGCTCCGGCAAGTCAGTGTAACAGCACAGGAGGATGTTGTTGGTCATGCTGAAGCTCTCACGGACCCCCAGGTGATAGAACAGCGAAGGCTGGCACAGTCTGTTGCTCATTTCCACCACAACCACATCTGCAAGGAGAGGGACCATCAGATACAACCCTCCCAGATACAACCTTCCCAGATACCCTGTCACTACCATACAAATTAACAAGTGATTGGATCACCTTCTCTACCAGAAAAGGAGTCAACACTGGAAGCTTTTTGGTGAAGGAAAAAAAAAAGATGGCAAAAGAGGGATAAAATTACGCATGGCTGGGAAAAGATGGACAGGTGGATGTCAAGCATAGGTATTTCAAGTAATCAAGCAACTGTTGGATACAAAGACTTGGTTTATTGATAATCCATTGTTGCTCAAGGTGCAGCGCCTTGAGAGTGATACAGAGTTGCTCATAGCGTGGTGTTTTAAGGATTACATCAGAGTATAAGGAAGATAGCTTAAAGACATAGCAAGCATGTGTTAATTGTTACAGCTATGCAAATACTATCTTGCAGTTGAAACTTCCCTCGGTCTCATACATTCTTGTCCCTGTTAATAAGCAATAAATGGGAACTACTCGGGGGAGGCGCCTCCTTTCTCTCTATCATCAAAGTTACAGCATTCCTACATTTGCTACCCAGAGGTGGGAAAGAGAAAAGGGAGGTGAGAAAGTAAGAGGGGGGTTTCGAGCTTTGATATGCAGCTCTGAGAAAAGACAGTTGTCAGGACTAAAAGAGGAAGAAATCAGAGTCCAATAACGTATAGAAATAGCATGCTCGACAGTGGAGATTTTTTCTTCCTTTCTTGTAATGCAAAAAGTTAAGGATTGGCTAATGAAATCGATGGGCAGGGAATGTAGGAAATGAAAGGATGAGATCCAGGCGATGTATAATTCTCCAATGGAAATTTATGGCCGCAAGAGATAGGATTTGAAGCTATGGGAAAAAATACACACACACACATCCAAACACAGACCACAAAGAAACCCAGAACTCTGGAGGAAAATCAAAATATATGCACTGCTTAGTTTCTTATCAAGCCTGAACTTGTGTGCTTTCACAACACAAATTGAGTCTTTTGGAACAAAAGCATATAAAATGCTACCTTTTGGGCTTTATGAAATTTAAAAATATAAATGCCTTATACCAGGAGTGGCCAACAGTAGCTCTTCAGATGTTTTTTCCGCCTACAACTCCCATCAGCCCCAGCCATTGGCCATGCTGGCTGGGGCTGATGGGAGTTGTAGGCAAAAAACATCTGGAGAGCTACCGTTGGCCACCCCTGCCTTATACTATAATCCTGTGCAGAATTATGCCACTCTGAACCCATGGGCAACCAAGTTAGGGATCCCTGAATACATCATGCCATCTTGTTGAGGCACTTAGAGGCAGATGTAAGTATCAGGGATAGACACTGGACTGGTTCAAATCATTCAAATCAGACTCAAAAGGGTTGCTATTGGAAACCAGTTGTTATCAGTGTAGAACAGTGTTCTACAGGGTACAATTCTATCCTTCATGCGTTTCAATTTCTAGGACAAAGGATTTGGACTTTTAGGGCTGGCTGTCATCAATAAGCTGATGATACCCAGCTCTATGTATCCTTATCCAGATCTCCTGGTGATGCAGTAGAAGTCCTGAATAACTGCTTGGCTGCTGTGGTTAATTTACTAAAAGTGAACAAATTGTTGAAACTTAACCCTGAAAAGACAAAGGTAATGCTGGTTGGGAAAATGGAGATATTGAAAGACACTGTGCTTCCCACATTTGATGGAGTTTAGCTGACCCTTGCTGGCTCAGTTAAAAGCCTTTGGGTTATACTGGATCCAGCTATAATAATAATAATAATAATAATAATAATAATAATAATAATAATAATAATAATAATAATAATAATAATAATAATAATAATAATAATAATAATAATAATAATAATAATAAAAATTATTCTTATATCCCGCCCTCCCCCGCCAAGGCAGGCTCAGGGCGGCTCACAGAACATGGTATACCATGATTACAATAAAATACAATCATTACTATAAAAGGCAGTTAAAATATAATTACATTGCATTCATCAGTTAAGTTAAATACACATTAAAATATTATAAATTATAGATTAAAGTGCTACAATTCGATATATACATAGGATGGCTTGATGTCATTTCCCGGGTTCCATCTTAAAAGCAAGTTGAAAGAGGATGGCTTTGCAAGCCCTGCGAAATTGTTTTAGGTCTCGCAGGGCTCGCACCTCCTCTGGTAGTTGATTCCACCATTGGGGAGCTTTAAGACTGGAGAAGTTTATGCAGCTGCAAAACAAACAGACCCTAGCCACAACCACTTTCGTATAACTTAGCCCGGTCTGTAAGGTGGCCTTGTAGCTAGATACAGCTGATCTGGCCACCTGGATTCACACCACAGTAATAATAATAATAATAATATATTTTATTTATATCCCGCCCTCCCCACCGGAGCAGGCTCAGGGCAGTAACACCAATACTAGACTACTGTAATGCAATGTACATTGGTCTCCCCTCAAAATTAATTCAGAAACTCCAGCTGGGTTAGAATGCCACGGCTTGGCATTCAGAGACAGCACATGCATATTACTCCCATTCTGCAGACTCTCCATAGCCTGCCCCATTTGTTACCAGGCTCAGTTGATGGTATTGGCTGTCACACATACAAAGCCCTTCGTGGCCTTGGTCAATCTGCGGGGCTGCCTCTCCCCCTATGCTCCGCCACAACGGTTTTGCTCATGCCAGCAGGGTCTTCTGTAGGTGCCACCCTGCAAACGGGCAAAATTAACAACTGCCCATACACACACACTTTCTCTGTTGTTGCTCCCACTTTATGGAATAACCTGCTTGAGGTCAGGAAACCTTCTCCTGCCTTTCCACAAGCTATGCATAACTGAATTATTCAAGGAGGCTTTTTAGGCAATAGGGCTGCACTAGACAAAACAGCTCACAAAACTTACTTGGACGAATTATTAGGAGCAGTGGTCTATACTGTATGTAGAGCTTAATGTAAGTAGGATCCTTTTATTAATTTTTGTACCACTTAAAGTGTCTTGCTAACAGTTATGCTGTGTTTCAATTCTATCTTTTTTAGATTTCTGGTTGATTCCAAACTTCTCTAATCCTAATGCATTTGTTACTGAACGTCATTTTGTTCATTGTACTGACTCACTAAGTGGAATTCCCTCGAGTCCCTGCCAGAAAGGTGGACTATAAATAATGTAAATAAATAATGAATGAATGAAAAAACTGAATATAGTTACATTGAAAGAATTACCGTATTTTTCGCTCCATAAGACACACTTCCCCCCCCCCAAAAAAAAAGTGGTGGGGAAAGTATGTACGTCTTATGGAGTGAATAAGGAAAAAAAGAGTTCACCTCGGCAGGCAACGGCCGGGCCCCGCTGGTCTCGCTCTCGCCTCGCCGGCTCCTGCTGCTGGTCGCGCCGCCAGCTGGTCCACCGCCGCCCCCTCGTCCTCCTCTACCATCGCGAAGGTGGCGAGGCAGGGAGGAGAAGCCTCTTCGGAGGCCATGCCTCAAAGGCTCTTCCCCCTTGCCGCCGAGGGGGAAGAAAGGAGAAGCCAGGAGATGGACGAAGCGCCGGCTCCGTGGCTTCTAGCGCCGCCTCAGCGCCTTCGCCCGGCCTCCGCTTCTTCAGAGGCCATGCCGCAAAGGCTCTTCCCCCTTGCCGCCGAGGGGGAAGAAAGGAGAAGCCAGGAGACGGACGAAGCGCCAGCTCCGTGGCTTCTAGCGCCGCCTCAGCGCCTTCGCCCGGCCTCTGCCTCTTCAGAGGCCATGCCGCAAAGGCTCTTCCCCCTTGGCAGCGAGGGGGAAGAAAGGAGAAGCCAGGAGACGGACGAAGCGCCAGCTCCGTGGCTTCTAGCGCCGCCTCAGCGCCTTCGCCCGGCCTCCGCCTCTTCAGAGGCCATGCCGCAAAGGCTCTTCCCCCTTGGCAGCGAGGGGGAAGAAAGGAGAAGCCAGGAGACGGACGAAGCGCCAGCTCCGTGGCTTCTAGCGCCGCCTCAGCGCCTTCGCCCGGCCTCCGCCTCTTCAGAGGCCATGCCGCAAAGGCTCTTCCCCCTTGGCAGCGAGGGGGAAGAAAGGAGAAGCCAGGAGATGGACGAAGCGCCAGCTCCGTGGCTTCTAGCGCCGCCTCAGCGCCTTCGCCCGGCCTCCGCCTCTTCAGAGGCCATGCCGCAAAGGCTCTTCCCCCTTGGCAGCGAGGGGGAAGAAAGGAGAAGCCAGGAGACGGACGAAGCGCCAGCTCCGTGGCTTCTAGCGCCGCCTCAGCGCCTTCGCCCGGCCTCCGCCTCTTCAGAGGCCATGCCACAAAGGCTCTTCCCCCTTGGCAGCGAGGGGGAAGAAAGGAGAAGCCAGGAGATGGACGAAGCGCCAGCTCCGTGGCTTCTAGCGCCGCCTCAGCGCCTTCGCCCGGCCTCCGCCTCTTCAGAGGCCATGCCGCAAAGGCTCTTCCCCCTTGGCAGCGAGGGGGAAGAAAGGAGAAGCCAGGAGACGGACGAAGCGCCAGCTCCGTGGCTTCTAGCGCCGCCTCAGCGCCCTCACCCGGCCTCCGCCTCTTTGGGGGGGGGGGGCAGGAAGACGAGCCGGCGGAGGCAGAGGCAGCAAAACGAGGCAGCGAAACAAAATGGAGGGGGGCGCGTCTTATGGTCCGGTGCGTCTTATGGACAGAAAAATACGGTAATATGTATTGAAAACACGTTGTATACCAGGGTGGCCAACGGTAGCTCTCCAGATGTTTTTTGCCTACAACTCCCATCGGCCCCAGCCAGCATGGCCACGTTGCATACAAAGGAGTGATTGTTCTCTAACGTTTTTTGTCCTACATACAAATCTTCGTATCACACATTCTGAGTAATACCTCGTATTAAAAAGTATTTCACACAATCCAGTAGAAATATTCCATTAGAAGGTTCTTTCCCTGTGCTTCCCCCTGACCTCCCTCCCAAACACTGAAAAAGAAACAAACAATCCTAATTTTCAATTTTTTCCCATTGGCCTTCATACCTCCAGTAGTGATAGATATTAGCTTAAGTGGCTTTAAAGGGAAAGTAGACCAAGTTACGGAGGAGAAGTCCATCAATGGCTATTAGGGTAGGTCTATCTAAATCTTCTATAGCAGGGGTCCTCAAACTACGGCCCGCGGGCCAGATGTGGCCCGCTGAGGACGTTTATGCGGCCCGCCGGGTTATGGCAAAATCAGACCGGAAGTGACGTCCGACCTAAACTCGCGTTAGCAACGCACACTTCCGGCACTGGGCTGAGGCGGCGGAGACAGAGTGTGAGGTGATACCGAGGTGAGGTGAGTTACCAGGCCGGGGTGTGTGGTGTGGGGAAGGGAGAGTGATGCAGAAGACGGAGAACTGACGGCCCGCGGCCTTGTACAGTAACGGCAGTCCGGCCCTCCAGCAGTCTGAGGGACAGTGAACTGGCCCCCTATTTAAAAAGTTTGAGGACCCCTGTTCTATAGTATACCTCAGAATATATGTAGCTGCCACTAATAGAAATGGAAAGGTGGGCCAGATATACTTCTGGGCCCTGATCCAGCTTTTATGGTGAATGTCACTGAATTTCTAGGGCTCCTCCAATCTCCCAGTATTTTTTAATTCTTTGTTGACCGGGCACACATCCTAGCTTAATCTTAGTTTGTTCTCTGGGGATGCTCTCCCTACCACTTAGAGAAGACATTGCCGCCAGCATTTGACAAGATGAAGTGATCACTGGTGACCCGTCACGCAAAATTAGTCAGATTTAAAATAATCCAAAATTTTGGGTGATGTCTGAACTGACCTTAGATTTATCAACTCTGAGTTGGGAAATCCCTGGAGATTTGGCGGTTGAGCCTGGTGGAGGGCAGAGCTTGTAGAGGGGGGAGGGGAGCTCAGCAGGGTATAACGCCACTAAGTTCAGCTTCCAGAGCAGCCATTTTCTCCAGGGGAATTGATTTCTGTAGTTTGATGATTAGTGGTAATTCCCAGAAAACTGCAGGCCCATTCTGGAGGATGCCAACCCTTTGTTCAACAATCGATTCGTCTCCGTTGAGCGCCCTGCTTCACCCTGCTATACAGCCTCCTTAAAAATGTTTACATTCATTTCAAAGTGGAACAAGATGCTTCACTGTTTTCAACTATTGCGGTACATGTTCTTCTAATTGGCTCCTATGTGTATGCATTAAGCGTTCACTATGCGTTGTAATTGTTAATGTTTATTCTACTTTGTAAGTGTTTATAAGCCGCCCTGAGCTCGCTTCGGTGGGGTAGGGCGGGATATAAATCGAATGAAATAAAATAATAAAATTGTATTGCTTCTAGAGGATTAGCCTTTTTGTCACAGTCTGAATGTCTAACAGGAGGCATACTGGACTGCTCTGGAGCAATGTATGCTTTTTACTGCCATCTTGCCTTATTTAACCGCATTACTGAACTGGTTTTTAATCACATATTTATTGTATTTTATCTGTGCTGTGAGCTGTCCTGAGCCCACTAAGGGATAGGGTGAGATACAACTGTAAATGACAACAACAATAAACAACAACAATCTAGTTCCCTCCCCCCGTATTGCGGATTTAAACCCTAGTAGAAGCCTCTGCTGGCCTGATCCCTCTTCCCTGCAAAAAATTATCCTCCTCGGGGCTTTTTTTTTTGGTAGAAAAAGCCCAGCAGGAACTCATTTGCATATGAGGCTACATCCCCTGACACAAGCTGGAACTGTGCTCCTGTGCGTTCCTGCTCAAAAAAAAAATAAGCCCTGACCTGCTGGTTAATCCAGCCCACTATGCCAAGTTGATTCCAAAGGCAAGATTCGGGATTTCCTCTATTATAGCATTTCCTCTGCTCCTTTTTCTTAAAATAAACAAATAAGATATACGACACAATCCGCTCTCCAAGTGCTGTCCGTTTCTACCTTGTTTGAAAAGTGACCTTTTACTGTGTTTCCTTGCAATCATGGCACAAAACTTTCAATTAAAGGTGAAGGATCCTCCTGGAAAAATCTTATCTAAAATCCCTCCTGTAAGACTGAGCAAAGAAGCCAAGTACCAAGAAAGGGCACATGAGAGAGACGCGGATATGATCCAGTAGTTACCGCGTGTGCACATCCCCCAGCTCAGACATCTTGGGTTTCCTGGCCTCTTCTCACAGTGTGCTCCATCCCCACCCCTGAAATAAACACAGCTGGTTTTCCAGCTGTCTAGATGTTGTGTATATTGGGAGTTCCTGCCTGGCTCATTGAAGCCTTGAGGACTGAGTTTGGGGTTTGGGATACAATGGGAAGCAGGATCCAAATCCCTGCTTCCCAGGTCCAATCACCAGCCCCTTGCTGGTTCAAATGACCCAATGGCGTCCTAGCATGGGACTTCAAACTGTATACAGTTGGCCCTGCTGGCCCAGTTCAGCAGTCTTTTATTTTAACCTTTGCAATGCTGTTATAAGAGCATTGATCGCTGTAACTTGGCCTCATCCATTGAACCCACTATATTACGCTAGAGAAGGAGCTAAGAATTATTTACCAATTGCCCTCAAGCCTGCACCTCCTCATTAGAGCCAGTTTGGTGTAGTGGTTAAGTGTGCAGACTCTTATCTGGGAGAACCGGGTTTGATTCCCCACTCCTCCACTTGCACCTGCTGGAATGGCCTTGGGTTAGCCATAGCTATCGCAAGAGTTGTCCTTGAAAGGGCAGCTGCTGTGAGTGCCCTCTCAGCCCCACCCACCCCACAGGGTGTCTGTTGTGAGCCAGTTTGGTGTAGTGGTTAAGTGTGCGGACTCTTATCTGGGAGAACCAGGTTTGATTCCCCACTCCTCCACTTGCACCTGCTGAGATGGCCTTGGGTCAGCCATAGCTCTGGCAGAGGTTGTCCTTGAAAGGGCAGCTGCTGTGAGAGCCCTCTCCAGCCCCACCCACCTCACAGGGTGTCTGTTGTGGGGGAGGAAGGTAAAGGAGATTGTGAGCCGCTCTGAGACTCTTCGGAGTGGAGGGCGGGATAGAAATCCAATATCTTCTTCATCTTCATCTTCTTCTTGTGGGGGGAGAAGACATAGGCGATTGTAAGCCACTCGAAGTCTCTGATTCAGGGAGAAGGGCGGGGTATAAATCTGCAATTCTTCTTCACTACCACCCAGCCAGCATTTCACAGAAAGGGAGTGGGGAGAGGGACCCTTACAAACATAATGAAATCTCAGCTGGAACTTGCTGCATATCATGATCATTAGGCCTTGCTGTTTTTATAGGTATGTTTTATCATAACCTCATATTTAAATGTCTGCCTCTCAATTCCACACACGTGACTAAGTGTGCTCTCATGTATAAATGCTTATGCTGGAATAATAATAATAAAAAGAAAAACATTTTAAAGCCACAAGATTCTTTTTGCTTTCTGAAGCAACAGGCTCATACAGCTTCTCCTCTGGAATGCATACACGAAAAATCCCTTCTCTCCTTGTTATACACAGTATTATTTTATTCTGCCACGGCCTGTCCTATATGGCAAAAAAGGAAGAAAAAGATACACCAGAACAGGGGCAGATGTTTTTGGCCCAACACACAAAATCATATCTACTTGTAAAAATGTTAATTTGCCAGCAAAAAAAAAAGGAATTGTCCTAGTAACAACTTTTAAAATGCAACCAACCAATATCATTTCCATCCTGATTTGTTCATCTCCTTCCCTAGTAAGTTTATTGCCAACTGAAGAAAGGCCTTGTCTGTTCTGCAAAACTGGAAGGATATATTGGTATCCTCTAGCTATTTTTTGAACCCTTTCTCTTACCTCTTTGTTTCTGGCTGCCTCATTTACATTTATAGTTGCCACCAAGACATGGCAGCACGGTGTGTATATGACTATAAGTGAATCAGACACATGACCACATATAGTTTGTGTCTGCAAATTCCACCAGGTTACTGAGCCAAGCCTCTCTTCCTTCTATTGGCTGAGCCCCGCCCCCCATCCACTGTGGAAGGAAGTGAAGAGCCAGAGCTTCCTTTGCCCAGTTCCCTGGATCCCACAGCAACACTGTCTTATAGTGCTTCACCTTTCTTTCTTACTATGACAAAGTAATGCTGGGACTTGTAGTTCTTCATAGGATGGGTTGCACTCTACAAATTGGGAAATTCCTGAAGACTTCTGAGGGGAGGTTGCCTGGGAAGAAAAGGGTTGAGGATGGAGCTACTTTTGCCATCCCCCAGGTCCCAATGGGGGCTCCCCTGGTTTTGGGGGCTCCAATTTACTGGCTGGTGGGAGGAATCCCCACCTCCAAGCCCGATTGCCAGAGGCCCCCCTCCCCTCCTAAAAGCTTTAAAGGGCTCTTCAGCTGATCAGTGGGGAGCATGCTGCCCACCAATCAACTAGAGGGTCCTTTAAATCTTGCAGGTGGGAGGGAGAGGAGCAGCGGGAGGGAGAGGGAGAATGCCACCCCCACTCTTCTCAAAAGTATTTAAAGGAACCCTTTAAATCCTTTTGAGAAGTGTGGGGGCTTGGAGTGCACAGGCACCCCCCCCCCCCCGCTTCTTCCCCAAAGCAGTTAAAGTGCTCCTTTAAGTCAGGGGTGTCAAACATGTGGCCCGGGAGCCAAATCAAGCCCCCGGAGGGCTCCTATCTGGCTCCCAAGCAACTGGCTGCCATCTGCTTCCTTCTCCCTGTATCTTGCTTCCTTCTGCATAACAGCTCGCTTTGCAAAGCTTGCTCAATTGCACAGGAGCTACAGAGCAAAACCTCTATTTTCTCCATTGCCTGAGGTTCCTTCCTTGGGGAGGAGGGGGGGGGAGACAGAGCTTGTTTTTCCAGGCTTTCTCAATCGCACAGCAGAGCTACTGAGTCAAGCCTCTCTTCCTTCTATTGGCTGAGCCCCATCCCCTGTCCACTGTGGAAGGAAGTAAAGAGCCCGAGCTTCCTTTGCCCAGTTCCCTGGATCCCATGGGAGAAATATAAAGAAAGCACTTTTAAAACCAATGAGTGCTAACGTTTGAAGCATGTTTTAAGTTTTTTAAAAAATATATTTAATTGTGTCTGTGTCCTTTATAAAGTCTATATCTCTGCTACCTAATCTTAAAATAGGTACACACAAGGCCCGGCCCGAAATGGCCCAGTCCAATAAGGTCTCGTTTATGTCAGTTCCGCCCCTCAAAAGAAATGAGTTCGACGCCCCTGCTTTAGGTGTGGCACGCATCTGCCATTCAAGCCACAAACCTGCAACTTGGAGCACAGGTGCCGGTCCCCAGTATGATGTCACTTCTGCGTGATGTTGTCATATTGAGGCTAACTCCACCTTCGCCTGGAATGCCTCCAAAAGTTCCCTGCTGGGGACATGGAAAGGCCTGGTATCTCTAGATGGAGCTGACTCTCCAAAGCTGCTATTATCTACAAGGGAACTGATCTCTGTAATCTGGAAATCAGTTATCATTCTAGGATAATTCCAGGCCTCATGTCAAACGTAGGAAAGCATCTCTCTCTGTCTCACTCACACCGTTCTGGTTTAACTGCGCAAATATAACCCCCTCCTTGGTTTTAGAGAAAGGTGTCAGGCTGGCCAGTTCAGAACGTTGCTTGAGACTGCTGGTTAATACTGCTTCTGATTAGCACAAGAGATATGAATAACAGATACACAGATACAAGGAAATAAACGTCTATAAATATCCTCAGGCATGACGTACAAGTTTAACTTCAACTTTCCCCTCATAGTGATAAGGATGGCAGCCTAGCCTGCTGCTGGACCCCTCTGGAGCTCAAAGCCCCAGTAAAGGACAACCCCCCCCCCATGTGGGAGCCCTGAGGGTATTACTAGGGTTGCTAGCTCTGGATTGAGAAATAACTGGAAATTTGGGGGGTAGAGCCTGAGGAAGGGGGAATTGGGTGAATTAATTCACAATTAATTCAGTGGTGCACAATGTTATAGAATCCACCTTCCAAAGTGGACATTTTCTCCCAATGAACTGATCTCTATTGCCTGGAGATCAGTTGTAACCCCAGAAGACCTCCAGCCACCACCTGGAGATCAGTTGTAACCCCAGAAGACCTCCAGCCACCACCTGGAGATCAGTTGTAACCCCAGAAGACCTCCAGACACCACCTGGAGATCAGTTGTAACCCCAGAAGACCTCCAGACACCACCTGGAGATCAGTTGTAACCCCAGAAGACCTCCAGACACCACCTGGAGATCAGTTGTAACCCCAGAAGACCTCCAGACACCACCTGGAGATCAGTTGTAACCCCAGAAGACCTCCAGACACCACCTGGAGATCAGTTGTAACCCCAGAAGACCTCCAGACACCACCTGGAGATCAGTTGTAACCCCAGAAGACCTCCAGCCACCACCTGGAGATCAGTTGTAACCCCAAAAGACCTCCAGACACCACCTGGAGATCAGATGTAACCCCAGAAGACCTCCAGCCACCACCTGGAGATCAGTTGTAACCCCAGAAGACCTCCAGACACCACCTGGAGATCAGTTGTAACCCCAGAAGACCTCCAGCCACCACCTGGAGATCAGTTGTAACCCCAGAAGACCTCCAGCCACCACCTGGAGATCAGTTGTAACCCCAGAAGACCTCCAGCCACCACCTGGAGATCAGTTGTAACCCCAGAAGACCTCCAGACACCACCTGGAGATCAGTTGTAACCCCAGAAGACCTCCAGCCACCACCTGGAGATCAGTTGTAACCCCAGAAGACCTCCAGACACCACCTGGAGATCAGTTGTAACCCCAGAAGACCTCCAGCCACCACCTGGAGATCAGTTGTAACCCCAGAAGACCTCCAGCCACCACCTGGAGATCAGTTGTAACCCCAGAAGACCTCCAGCCACCACCTGGAGATCAGTTGTAACCCCAGAAGACCTCCAGACACCACCTGGAGATCAGTTGTAACCCCAGAAGACCTCCAGACACCACCCAGAAGACCTCCAACCACCACCAGAGTGAGTCCCACAGATAGAAGTGGCAAGGAAAGAAGCTAAGCTTCCGTGTATACTGTCTAGATACTACGAATAAGAATTTCTTAATCAAGTACAGACAACAGAAATAGACAAATCTTAAAAAACCTATTATTAATTCACAATATGCATACATACAAAAATACCAACAGAACAGTATATTTTAAAGGGAAAGCAACAGTCAATTCTCATACAGTTCACAGTTCAACAGGTAAGTCCAATTTCTTTGCTTTCTAGGTTGACTGTTCACTTCTCCCACTTTGTGTAGATATTAAGATGGACTTCAGGACACAGGAAAAATATGCTCCAGCCCAAAAGAAGGTTCTTCAATGTGCAATAATTTCCAATATTCTCTGTACAGGCTGTGCAAGCAAAACATAGCAAAATCCTGAAAATACATATTTCTCAAATGACTAAATGGAATCTCCATTTTCAGTGGCAGTGTATCTCTGGGTACTGCTGGGGAAAACATTTGGGGGAGACTTGGGTCTCTGTGTCATGGGTGCTGGGGACCCTGCAGAAGAAGCTGAGCCTGCAGAAGAAACTGTGCCCCTGCCACCTGCACCAGTGCCCCTGCCTCCTGCTGGAGAAGATCCAAGCCCCCCTGCCTCGCTTGTGTGCGTGACCGCCTTCGTCAGGACCTCAGGGATCGGAGGAGGGCGGCACGCTCACGAGCAAGACGCTCCCTGAGCCCTGAGTTTTGAAAGGATTCTGGCCCTTCTGGCTGCCCTCTGAGCCAGCAATTAGCCCAAATGGGCAACAGACAGCAGAGGGCTATATAGCTGTGGGCTTTGGGAGGAGGCTTTGTGGAAGCAACTAGTCACTTACCTGACGTTCCAGCATCCACTTCGGCTTTTGACTTTGGCTTCTGGACCCCCTGGCTTTGACTTCTGGACCCCCTGACTTCGGCTTCTGAACCTCTGACCTACGATACCTGGACTGTGATTCGGTTTTGGCGCCTTGGGCCCTCTTTGCTCACCAGCTACAGACCTTGGACTGCCCCTGGACTTTGCCTGACCCGGCCCCAGCTCGTGACACTCTGTGCCTTTACTTCTGGGCTTCCCAGTGGCATCTGGTAGACTACTGTGGAAAAACAGTGTTGGGCTAGATAGACTATTGGTCCGATCCTTACATGACATATTAGAATGCACACAGGTGCATTTATGTGCCTGTGCACTAAGATCAAGCTGTAGATGTTCCCCCCACTCAAATATTTAACTTCTACAGATCTCAGGAAGTAACCTGTAAAAAGGGAAAACATACTTTAATCGAATTTGGAAATACATCCCCCCCAAAAGGCAAAACAGGGACAGCAGTTTACCACAAGGGGCAACTAGCAAACTGGGAGCGACCCAAATAAACAGGGATCTTTTGTGTATATAAAGTGGCATGGAGTAGTGCAACCACTTGTTCACCAATTTCTTACCTTTCAGACAAGCAACTAATTGGAAGGATGTTTGCTCACTCCTTTGGTAACCACCATAGTAATTACTTTGCTCATTTTTAGCCGCAGTGTAATTTCTTCTCTTGCTGCAAGGAATGGCAACCTATACTTTCCTGGCAGAGGATGCATTGTTATGTGTGATATGGATGCCCCAGCCACTACTGGAGAGCCAGTTTGGTGTAGTGGTTAAGTGTGCGGACTCTTATCTGGGAGAACCGGGTTTGATTCCCCACTCCTCCACTTGCACCTGCTGGAGTGGCCTTGGGTCAGCCATAGCTCTGGCAGAGGTTGTCCTTGAAAGGGCAGCTGCTGTGAGAGCCCTCTCAGCCCCGCCCAACTCACAGGGTGTCTGTTGAGGGGGAGGAAGGTAAAGGAGATCGTGAGCCGCTCTGAGACTCTTCGGCGTGGAGGGCGGGATATAAATCCAATATCTTCATCTACCTCACAGGGAGTCTGTTGTGGGGGAGGAAGGGAAAGGAGATTGTGAGCTGCTCTGAGACTCTTTGGAGTGGAGGGCGGGATATAAATCCAATATCTTCATCTACCTCACAGGGTGTCTGTTGTGGGGGAGGAAGGGAAAGGAGATTGTGAGCTGCTCTGAGACTCTTCGGAGTGGAGGGCGGGATATAAATCTAATATCTTCATCTACCTCACAGGGTGTCTGTTGTGGGGGAGGAAGGGAAAGGAGATTATGAGCCGCTCTGAGACTCTTCGGAGTGGAGGGCGGGATATAAATCCAATATCTTCATCTACCTCACAGGGTGTCTGTTGTGGGGGAGGAAGGTAAAGGAGATTGTGAGCCGCTCTGGGACTCTTCGAAGTGGAGGGCGGGATATAAATCCAATATCTTCTTCGTCTTCAACATGGGTAGTGTGGAAGGAACCAGGAACCAGCCTTTTCTTTGGTCAACTCTCCAAGGATGCTCTGGATAGCTGCTAGATCAGGATCTATTACAAATATGGCTCTTTAAAAAATCTTTTGGTGAAGGTCTCTTGGAGGGGTAAATTTAATGCTAGAATAATCTGCATACATAGGGAACGGCAGACAAATATTTTGATGGCACTAAAGGGCTTCTTAGAGATCCTTTACTGAAAAGGAAATAATAGAGGTGAACAGTTGCCAAGAATCCAAGTATGAACTGTACACAGATTGATGCTAATGCACTAAAACAATTGCACAGGGTGCTCTTGTGTATATTTATGACATACTGCGACCGTGGGACCTTCTGTGTGCCGTTTCCTAGTAAAGGACTCACAACAGCCAGCATTTTGAGCTGTGAAAATGTTATAAATTATTCAACATGTCAATCACCAGCCAAGGTAACTTGTGTATTTCCAGCAATAAACATCAGCCCTCAGCTGGATGGCCCAAGCTAGCCTCATCTTGTCAAATCTTGGACGCTAAGCAGGGTCAGCCCTAGACTGTATTTGGATCGGAGACCACCAAGGAAGTCTGGGGTAACTACACAGAGGCAGGCAATGGCGAGCTCTGCCTTGATAGCACTTTCTACCACCAACGCAGACAAGCTTTCTTAAACTGGATCTTTGTCAATCTGAATCCTGATATTATTCGGCTTTTGAACTGCAAAGGGTTCCTTCTAGGCATGGGCACAAACTGAACCACGAACCACGGTCCGTGCTCAAATCAGGCCAGCTCACGAACCAACAGTTTTGAACCCTGCCTGCCACGAACCGTCCATCAACTTCCTGAACCTCCCGTGGGAGTTTTGCAGATGGTTCGTGCCCACTTGGCTTCCCCAGCCACCAAGTGGCCGCAGGGCACCTGAGGAAGCCATGGGAAGGCAGTTTAAACTGCTTTCCCTTCGAGCCCCAGATGAGCCCACAGGGAGAGGTCTCCTTGCAGGATCAGCTGCTTTGCCAGCTCTGCTGGTGTGCCCAGTTTCTACCGGGCAGCTCAGCAGAGACAGCAATATAGCTGATCCTGGGGTCTCTCAACCAGCTCAGCTGTTCTATAGGCTCTGCTGTGCTGCCCAGCTCAACATGCCAACCATACGGGTGCAGGCTGGCTGGAGAAAGGAAGGGTGGCATTTAAATGCCTCCCCCTCCCTTCCCCGGTCATAACAAACCACGAACCACAAATGGTTTGGGAAAATGGTGGTTTGGTTCATTCGTGGTTTGTTTGGTTAATGAAATGAAACAAGCCTCAAACCAAAACAGACTACCCTTTCCCCCAGTTCATGCCTACGCCTAGTTCCTTCCCATGACACTGCCCTATGTTGTTCTGGTAAGACACTACACCAGACTGCCAGAAGGTCTTGCAAACTGTAAGAAGAAGAAGATGATATTGGATTTATATCCCGCCCTCCACTCCGAAGAGTCTCAGAGCGGCTCACAATCTCCTTTCCTTTCCTCCCCCACAACAGACACCCTGTGAGGTAGATGAAGATATTGGATTTCTATCCCACCCTCCACTCCGAAGAGTCTCAGAGCGGCTCACAATCTCCTTTCCCTTCCTCCCCCACAACAGACACCCTGTGAGGTAGATGCAGATATTGGATTTCTATCCCACCCTCCACTCCGAAGAGTCTCAGAGCGGCTCACAATCTCCTTTCCCTTCCTCCCCCACAACAGACACCCTGTGAGGTAGATGAAGATATTGGATTTATATCCCACCCTCCACTCCGAAGAGTCTCAGAACGGCTCACAATCTCCTTTCCCTTCCTCCCCCACAACAGACACCCTGTGAGGTAGATGCAGATATTGGATTTCTATCCCACCCTCCACTCCGAAGAGTCTCAGAGCGGCTCACAATCTCCTTTCCCTTCCTCCCCCACAACAGACACCCTGTGAGGTAGATGCAGATATTGGATTTCTATCCCACCCTCCACTCCGAAGAGTCTCAGAGCGGCTCACAATCTCCTTTACCTTCCTCCCCCACAACAGACACCCTGTGAGGTAGATGGAGATATTGGATTTATATCCCACCCTCCACTCCGAAGAGTCTCAGAGCGGCTCACAACCTCCTTTCCCTTCCTCCCCCACATCAGTCACCCTGTGAGGTAGATGAAGATATTGGATTTATATCCCGCCCTCCACTCTGAAGAGTCTCAGAGCGGCTCACAATCTCCTTTCCCTTCCTCCCCCACAACAGACACCCTGTGAGGTGGGTGGGGCTGGAGAGAGCTCTCACAGCAGCTGCCAGAGCTATGGCTGACCCAAGGCCATTCCAGCAGGTGCAAGTGGAGGAGTGGGGAATCAAACCTGGCTCTCCCAGATAAGAGTCCGCACACTTAACCACTACACCAAACTGGCTCTAACCCCACTTTCACCAATATAAAAGTGCTAGCGCAGAAGGACAGACAAGCGTTAAAAAAGAACAATTCCCCCCATTTTCTTGGACAAAGATATGACCAAATATAAAAACAAAAATACTGCCCACTTTTCCGCATTATTGAAAAGCTTGTAAGTCGGCATGGTGTAGTGGTTAGAATACTGGACCAGGATCTGAGAAACCCGGAGCTGAATCATTTATTTAGTTAACAGATTTATTTATCATCACATCACCATGGAAGCTTAGTAGGTGAACTTGGCCAGACATTTTCACTCACAAGACTGTTGTGGTGAGGATAAAATGGAGAAGCGGATAATGTTGTTGTAAGATGTTTTAGGCTATGCCGGGGAGAAAAGCAGGGTTTAAATAGCTAAATAAATACTGATCTGCATAAGGATGGTGGACAGGAGATCCTTTTCATGAGGCAAGGAGTTCCACAGGATAGCAACCACCATCAAAATGGCTCCATTCATAGAGTCTGGGCGATCATGGCTGTAGAATATAAATAAGCATTTCTCCCGAAGACCCTGTTTCCCCAGGATCTGGAGGGAAGTCTCTCAGATACAACCTAATTAAGACTCTGATAGCATAATTGTAAGCATAGTTATACCCACTGCCTATTCAAGTCAATGGTCTTAGAAGGAATGGGGCTGTAAAGGAGAGAACCCAATACAGCCTCCAAACCAATTGGTAAGAATGTTGAGCTATTTTCAAACTCTATCTTTAAATGCAAGGTGCTTGGCTCCACCCATCTGCACTTGGAATACATTCCTGGATGCTCTCCAGCAGCTGAACACAGCAAAGGAGTATGTGGTAAAAGTAAGCCGCCTCTGCACAGAGGTTAAACAAACGCGATCTATATATTCAAAATGGAAACATTCAGAAATAAGTGGGGTGCAATTTAATTTCTAGGGACACTCCCAGTGAGAAGCTGCTGGGTTGGATTTCATAGACAATCTTGCTATTATCAAACTTGGCCTCAACAGAGATTTGAGGTGTTTAGTTCACCACAAAAGGAAATTGTTCCTCCTCTGTCAATTCATCAGCAGCTGGGTGTGTTCGACACTCACTCTAAGTGGATGGTTGCAAATGGATTTTGTTTTCATCTGTGACGCAACACACTGTGTCCTGGGAAACTGGGACGTCTGACTTCTCTTTGGAATAATTTCCCACCCCTTCTGCTCCTCTTGCCAGTCATGCTCTTCAATCAATAAATCTTTTCTTTCCTGAAATGGTACGTTGGATGTAAGGGACTTCCAGTACTTGACAGTATAAACATATCTGCCAAATTAACATAACACTCATTCCACAATAAAACTGGTGAGATGTCACAAGATCCTGTTTTCTTGGCTAACACAACTACCCCTCTCTGGAGTACTCTGGTAAGCTTCTAAAGAACCCCGGGGATCCGCAAAACACAGTCTGGAAACCACTGGAACAGGTAGCTTTCAGATACCTGACCCCACCCACCTCCACAAGGCTCTGTAGAAAAGAAATGATGGAACAACGAATCTATTTAAAGCTATCTGCTGCACTGCTATCCCTTCTTTCCTCTGAGGATCATAGAGCAGCAAGCTCAGTTCTTCCTTCTTCATCTTATCCTGCAAAAATCCCGTGAGATTGGTTAGGTGAGAGCGGTTTGCTTTACTGCAGAGTAGAGATTGGAACCCAGGCCTCCCAGATCCTTGTGTGACACTCAAACCACTATGCCATACTGTCCCTTGTGGTTTATACACACTACATTTCTCAACAGTGGGGAAGAGAATATCTCAAAACACGAAAGGGAGCACAAATGAGTCTTACCATTAGGAAGCTTCTTGGTGCTTAGGCAATAAAATATATATTCATATCACTGTCTACATCAGTGGCCCCCAACCTTTTTGGCACCAGGGACCAGTTTTGTGGAAGACAATTTTTCCAAAGACTGGTGGTGGGGCGGCGGGACTGGGGGTTTGGACACCCCAGGCTCCCTCCCCCACCCATGCCACATCCCTGCCCCCCATGGGGGTTTTTAATGAGGGAGAGACTGGAGCTGTTTCTGCCTCCCGTTCCCATTTAAAGAGTCTATAAATGAGGGTAGGCTAAGGTCACAGCAGCACTGCCCCTTCCACTGGTCCGGGACCCTGCAAGGGGAGGCAGTCTTGGAGTGAGGCCACGCTGCTTCTTTAGTCTGGGGCTGTTCTGCCTCACTCCGCGGCCCAGTTGCTAGCAGGCCACGGTCCGGTACTGGTCCACAGCCCGTTGGTTGGGGACCCCCGGTCTACATAACACAGATGGATTTCGCAACATGAAGACTGACACCGTAACATCACCCTAAAACAATTTCCAGATTGCCAGACAAAGAGTTCTGTGTATTAGGGTTTGTAGAATCTTTCGGGATCAAGTGCCGTGTTCTACTGGAGAAAGTTTTCCTTCCAGACGTTTCCTTCTCAGCTGCGGAGAACATCCTCAGTGGCGTTGCAGCCGGAGCAGGCGCTCTGACCTTCTTGGCTGCTGTGCATTGAGTGGGGCCAGGGCTGCTGGAGAGCTGCTATTTCTAGGCTGGAGGGGGTGTGATGAAAGGGCAATTGGTTTGTGGACGTGCCCATTGTTTGGCACAGCAGCCAAGAAGGTCTGAGCGCCTGCTCCGGCTGCAACGCCACTGAGGACGTTCTCCGCAGCTGAGAACGAAACGTCTGGAAGGAAAACTTTCTCCAGTAGAACACGGCACTTGAGCCCGAAAGATTCTACAAACCCTAATGATGTTACCAGTCGTGAAAACCTGACATCTTTGATAGTTCTGTGTATCTTGGCAAATGTGCACAACACTGCATCAGGAGAAACCGGGCCAATAAAAAGATTTTGCATTTTGCAATCGCTTCATCATCACAGCCCAAGCGCCGCTCGCAGCTAGTACTGTTGGAACTTGTCAGGAAATACCCTGGCAGTAAGAGTAAGAACATTAAGGCAAAACTCTCAGAAGGCTGCTGCTTTTCCTTCTGGCTTTTGAAACACAAGAGGTATGAAGCCACTTCCATTTGACTTACAGAGAAAGCTCCCAGCATGCCACTACTCTGGAAGGACCGAGCGATGCTTAACCCGAGCAGTGCCCTGCCTTGCCGCGGCCGCTTGGAGCCTTCATCAACTGCCATCAGCGCCAGCTCACCAGTCGCACCCCCCCCCCGGGTCGCTGTCGGCAGCACAGCAGGAGGAAGCGATGGCTTGCCAACAGTGTAGCTGGCAGGGTCTGAGCTGAGCGGCTTCCACAGTGCCGGCCTGTCATGCTGCAAGGGCTGCTCCGCCTGGCTTGCCCCGAGATCATTTTAACGTCCCTGCTTTTTACTTGATGGAGAGACGCTTCACAGGGCAGTGACATATTGGCGCAGGACTCCAGTTGAACCAGTGCAAACAAGGTCAGTTGGCAGCTCTGAACGGCACCGAACACATCGAGGTGTTCTTACCCGTACAAGTTGTGTGAAAGTTACTGCCTGCGACGTCAGAGAAAAATCAGAACAGGCTAGGGTTGCCAAGTCCAATTCAAGAAATATCTGGGGACTTTGGGGGTGGAGCCAGGAGACATTAGGGGTGGAGCCAAGATCAAGGCTGTGACAAGCATAATGGAACTCCAAAGGGAGTTCTGGCCATCACATTTAAAGGGACAGCACACCTTTTCAATGCCTTCCTTTCATAGGAAACAATGAAGGATAGGGGCACCTTCTTTTGGGGCTCATAGAATTGGACTCCCTGGTCCAATTGTTTTGAAACTTGGGGGGTATTTTGGGGAGAGGCACTAGATGCTATACTGAAAATTTGGTGCATCTACCCCAAAACGCAGCCCCCCCCCCAGAGCCCCAGATACCCGCAGATCAATTCTCCATGATTTTCTATGGGAATAAATCTTCATAGGGAATAATAGAGTTCCCAGCAGACATTTCCCTCCCCTCCCCCCGCTTTCTGACGACCCTGAAGCGGGGGGAGGGCCTCCAAACCGGGGGATCCCCTGCCCCCACCTGGGGATTGGCAACCCTAGCAGGCGCCCCACCACCACCTAAAAGACAACAAAGTTTTTTATTCCAGCATCAGTTTCTGGGAATGAGAGCTCACTTCCTCAGCTGAGTGGACATCCATTGATACTTAAAAGTTACAGCCGCTAGAAAAACCGGGAGCAGAGTCACGGCGAATAGCTTTTTTATATCTCCTGGCCATTGCCGCCTAACTTTGAAGCATCGAAAGAACTCCCAAGGGATGCACGCGCATCACACCTGCAGAGGTGAGCTGCCACTCCCAAAGGCCGTTTTGTCTTTTAGGGGCCACCGGGCTCCTCTTCTGCTCCGACTGCTTTGGAGCCAGCCTGCAGCGCCGGGACTCACCTGCATTGGTGCCAGCCTGCAGCGCCGGGACTCACCTGCATTGGTGCCAGCCTGCAGCGCCGGGACTCACCTGTATTGGAGGCAGCCTGCAGCGCCGGGACTCACCTGCGTTATAGAAACTATCCAAGGCGCCCATGTCGCCCAGGGCCACAGTGCCGAAGGGCAGAACCGTGAGCACGGCGGCCGGGATGTCTCTGCAAGCTTCTTCCAAGCAGCGGAGCGGGAGGGGCTCGCTGAGCTCCTCGGTGAAGACGAAAACCACGTTCAAGGCTCGGCTCCGGCCGTTCCCCCCGCGGCTGCCGGGACTCCCCGCCGAGACAGGCTTGCTGGGAGTCAGGGCGATGGCCAACGGGTCCTGCCACAGGCTCCCCGCGCTGCCCGCTTTGCAGCCGTCGCCTTCCATGCTCCCCCAACCCCACCCCGACTCCAAACTCGGTTTTGGGGAAAGTTCTCCGTTGCAAAAAAAAAAAGAAGAAGAAGCGGCGCGACTGCACCGGAGGCGAGCTTGGCGGAGGCGCGCCTGTGCTTTTTTTTCCTCTTTCCAACCCGTCTCGCCTACATTGGGTCGTTTGCAGGCCCACGTGGGATTCCCAAGCGCCGCCCCGTCAACAAAGTTCCTCGGCGAGTTCCCGGAGGAAGGTGGCTGAGGTTTGCAAAGCTCCCTTCCGGCGCGTTTTTCTGCAAAACGCACAACCCGGCGCTGGTGCAGCAGAAACGCCCACGGCCTGGGAGAGGCGCCAGCTGAAGGGACAGCGAGAGCTCCTCTGCCCTCTTGCCTCCTCCTGTTGGCAGGAGACTTCGGCGTTGTGCAAGCAGTCGGCGCACTGCCCTGCCGCCCTCGTGACGTCTGCTGCTCGCACGCCCTTCCACGCTGCAAAGAAGTACGCAACATGCGGCAAACTGCAGCGCTACCGACTTTGGAGACTTCCCTAGAGATTTAGGAGTGTGCCTTGCACACAAACGCTTACCGTCGGTGAATAGAACTTCGTTGGGCTTAAAGGTGCCGCTGGATTCGAACTTTGTTCTGAAGTTTCAGTGTCTGCTCCGGGGAAAAGATCCATGTATACACACACAGATGCTTTTGTCACGGAGAAAGCTACACTGCACTCGTTCTCCCTGATGTGCTAGCTTTCTACGTGTAAAGAGATTTTTTTTTGTTAGTTTTTGCCCTCTCTCATGGCAGTTTCCTGCCTGAAATGCTTGCATCCTGTTTGAACTGGGGTGGAGAAAGGCAATAGTATTAATTTAAGAGTCAAAAATTCTGGCCCAATTAGCAATTAACTTATCCTTAATAGGATATTTATTTATTTATTCACTGGCAAACTGGACTTTATCTTAAATGCTAAATAATATGTGCTACAAGGTTATATGCACTACAGTACTTTATGCACAGAAGAATTTTGTTATGTGTGGAATTAAGCTACTTGATGCTATTTCGTTCAACAAAGTTATGTATAACTTTGAATTTTCAAAACACTTATCATACAAAGAAAGAAAGAGAGATGGGAGTAAAGGGAGGGAAAGAGAGAGAGAGATGGGAGTAGAGGGAGGGAAAGGAAAGAAAGAAAGAGATGGGAGTAAAGGGAGGGAGGGAAAGAAAGAAAAGAAAGAAAGAGAGATGGGTGTAAAGGGAGGGAGGGAAAGAAAGAGAGAGAGATGGGAGTAAAGGGAGGGAAAGGAAAGAAAGAAAGAGAGAGAGATGGGAGTAAAGGGAGGGAAAGGAAAGAAAGAAAGAGCGAGCTGTGGGGCTCCTGTATCAGCTAAGGCAGCCCTGCATTCCAATTCCCAGTGTAGGGACTTTTTTGAGATTAATCGGTAAGAACAGCCTGCTTCCATATGAAATCCCCGTAGTTGTTATAGTCCTCTAATGGTCCATATGTACAAGGTAGTTTCTATGGTCACCAGGTATTGGTTAGAAAATACCTGGAGACTTTGGGGGTGGATCTGGAACATGGTGGGATTTGGGGAGGCGCCTCAGTGTGATCCAATGCCATACAGTCCTCTTTCCAAAACGGCAGCTTTCTCCAGGAGAGCTGATCTCTGTCAGCTGTAAGAACAGGATACCTCCAGACCCCACCTGGAGGCTGGCAACCCTAGGTTTCAGAGGGTAGCCCTGTTAGTCTGCAGGAGAATGCCTAGATTCAAGTCCAGTAGAATTTTAGAGACCAACGAGATTTCGGGGTATAAGTTTATATCTTATAAGGATAAGCTTCCAGAGTCAAAACTGCTTTGTATCAGACCAAGGGAGCTTATACTTTGAAAAAAAATGCGGTGTCCGACACCCAAGATGGAATGGAGGAATGCACCACTTCAGACTGCATGGAGAAAAATGGAATACGCCTCCGCATTTCAAACAGGAAACCAGACGGCAAGCCAAGAGATGGGGAAGACTATTTATCCATGCTCTGCTAGTTTTCTGTTTACAAAATGTTTGTCTTGTTTTTAATGCAAAAGAACTTTCAGGATTAGAATGTGGCCCTTGTGATTTGAAATGGCCCTGCCCAGTCTACCATCTCTGGACTTCTTGCATGTGGGAACCAAGCTATGGTCTTCACTCTAAATGCCTCTGCCTTTATTTATATTTACTAAACTATTTATGGCCTGCCTTTCTTTTTGACTCACTTAAGAGGTAAGGCTTACCAGAAAATGGGGTTTCGTTTCTCTGTTGTGGTATCTTGTCTGTTTAATCCCCACATTTATCCATTTGTCAGGAATCTATTTTTCAAATTTTAGGTGCCAGGTGAAGTCGCCCCCCCCCCTCCAGAAGCACGGCTGTGGATCAGTGGGGTCACCATGAGTCAGTTATGACTCTGTAGAAGACTGTACATTACCTCCTCTGCTGGGTAATATTTGGGATGAAGTCCCAGCGTTGCTATGCAAAGGCGGGCAATAGGAAACCACCTCTAAAGGACTCTTGCCTTGAAAACTCTGTGGGTTGCCATAAGTTGGCACTCTGCTGCACCACAAAGAAGAGTCTCACTGCATTTTGTAGCAGAAGCTTTTTGACTCATTTTTTTATTTTATTTATTTCTTTATTTATGATTTATATCCCGCCCTTCCCACAAGTGGCTCAGGGCGGCTCCCAACAAATAGTCAAACATAAAATTAAACAGGTATTTAAATATATAAAGAATTAAAACATTTAAAACTGTTAAAACCTAAAAACCATTAAACATTACAAAAATATGTATAACAGAAGTCTGGCCAGCTACATTTAGTTTCTCATCTCAGCTAGGTGTAGGCTAGCCGGAAGAGGGTTATCTTACAGGCCCTGCGCAACTTAACAAGGTCCCGCAGGGCCCTCACCTCCTCCGGGAGCTGATTCCATCATGTAGGGGCCATAACGGAGAAGGCCCTGTCCCTAGTGGATTTTAGACGGGCTTCTTTTGGCCCAGGGATAGCGAGAAGATTTTGGGTTCCCGATCTCAGTACTCTCTGGGGAACATGTGGGGAGAGACGGTCCTTCAGGTAGGCAGGTCCCAGGCCATATAGGGCTTTAAAGGTAATGACCAGCACCTTGTACCGAACTCGGTACATCACTGGAAGCCAGTGCAGAGTCCGAAGGCCCGGCCGAATGTGTCCCCATCTTGGGAGGCCCAATAGCAGCTGGGCCGCGGCATTCTGCACCAGCTGCAATTTCCGAGTTCGGCACAGGGGCAGCCCCATGTAGAGGGCATTGCAGTAGTCCAACCTCGAGGTGACCGTAGCATGGATCACTGTTGCTAGGTCGTCGCGATCTAGGAAGGGGGCCAACTGCCTTGCCCGCCTAAGATGAAAAAACGCGGACTTGGCAGATGCATGGCATGACTGTTATCACTGCGGTCCTGAAATCTAGCTTGCTCTTAGAAATTCAAACCCTTGCAATTATTATAAAGGAAAACCCTTGAAGTCCTGGGCTAGGCACTGAGGCTATTTTTGAAGCCAGAGGGTTTGGCTGGTTGTTCTTGGATGCAACAACTGCCTGACTAACAGAAGGGTGGAACGCACTGGAATACTGAACCATGTACCTCTGCTGTGCCAAGTGCTCTCCAAACCCTGTTACAAGTCTCCCTTCTAGTTTTCCCAAGAGAAAGACCTAAGAACATTGATGCCATTATAAAGTTTATAGGGCAGCCCTATCAGCTGCTCCTTCATTTAAAGAGGTGTCTGGTTGAGTAGTTCTGTTACCTTTGGCTGATGGGATACAGCAACCAAATCAATGCACTTTGAGAATGAAAGCGATCAGATTGGAATATTCTGTACTTCAACTACCTCAGGAGACCTCTGTGGAAGAACTTAAATCAATGTTTACAAATACCTAATTAATTTCATTTATTGCATGTAAATGGTGCATAGGGTTGCCAACACTTGGTTGTAAAATTCCTAGATACTTGGGGGGGGGGGTAGTCCCTTGGGAGAGTGGGATTTGGGGAAAGGAGAGACCTCAATGGTGTATAATGTTATATAGTCCACTCTCCATAACAGCCATTTTCTCCAGTAGAACAGATCTGTCGTCTGAGATGCGTTATAATTCCAGGAGATTTCCAGGCCCCACCTGGGAGATTTTCAACCCAGAGAGAAAAGTTTCTGAACAGGTCTAAATTAGTTTGCCTCATTTTCCTTCTTCTGTAGGAACTGTAGTTTTGTGAAGAGCTGTGGGTTTGATTATCTTTGGTGCTAAATTCTCAGCACTCATGAGCTACCATTGTCCAGTTGCTAATGTATTTCTCAACAAGGTACCTGAGTGTGCAGTGATGGTGAAGCTTGAGGGTGTCTTAAATGAGGCATGTTGTCTAGAGCAGATCCATTTCAATCCAGACAAAGGGCCCAGTTTCAGCACTAAAATGGCCTTGGTTGCCCTGATTAATGTTCTTCATCAGGACACTGAAAGTGGGGCACTGCATCCCTGTTGATTCTTTTGGAGCTCTCAGCACCTTTTGGTACCAATGAGTATAGTGTTTTTCTTGATGGATGGTCTGGGTTGCACTGTGGCTGGTGGTTTTGCTTCTAGATGGCATCATTTCGAGAAGGCAGTCCTGGAAGACACTGCTTGACCCAGTAGCATTTACCCTATGAAACCCCACAGATTTCTTCTCTGGCCAATGCACTGCTTAACAGCTACATGAAACCATTAGGTGAGACTTGGAATTAAGGGCAAGGTGCTGTCAGTACATCTTGCGGCTGCCAACCTCCAGATAAAAACATGAATATATTCTGGAATTACAACTGAGCTCCAGATGACAGAGCTCTGTTCTTCTGGAGAATATGACCACTTTGGAGGGTGGATTGTGTGGTTTTATATCCCACTGAAGTCCCTCCCCATCCCAAACTCAACCCAGGATACATCCCTTCCTTGCAAATCTGTGTGGTTTCTCATTGTGATTTTCTAATTTGATCCTGCACACTGATCATGATCTTGGCAGTTTTTAAAAGCCTGTCATGTGCAAATTGCACTCTTCCTCCAAATGGATCAATCCCAAGTAATTCTTAAATTCGGCAGTTTGCAGAAGGTCCATGTGGCTCAGCAACCATTTTAATGTTAGGCTTCCAGAGACTCCCAAAATGGTCCTCCCTGCTTTGTTCACAAAGGCATTAAAGAGAAAAATGTTTTCAAACTTTAGGCTTCTCATTCCAGTGTCTTTCTCTCTTTACATCTTGTCAATTTCATTCCATGCTAACAATTCCCCCTTTATTTTGTTTGCATTAAGCACTTAAATCCCCCCCTTTTTTTGCACTGGGGATGCTGCTGTTTGCCTCCTCTCCAACTCCCCCCCTTTCTAGTCAAAAACAGCAGAGAATGAAACCTCATGCAGCTTCTTTTTAATTTTTAATTTTTTTAATTCAGCAATCTGAGACTAGCAATAGTCTCATATCACTAGACTCATACTGCTTGTAAAAAAAAATAAAAAATTTTAAAATGAGGGGAAAATGGAATGTAAGAACATAAGAGAAGCCATGTTAGATCAGGCCAATGGCCCATCCAGTCCAACATTCTGTGTCACACAGCGGCCAAATATATATATATATATATACACACACATACACACTGTGGCTAATAGCCACTGATGGACCTCTGCTCCATATTTTTATCTAACCCCCTCTTGAAGGTGGCCATGCTTGTGGTCGCCACCACCTCCTGTGGCAGTGAATTCCACATGTTAATCACCCTTTGGGTGAAGAAGTACTTCCTTTTATCGGTTTTAACCTGTCTGCTCAGCAATTTCATCGAATGCCCACGAGTTCTCGTATTGTGAGAAAGGGAGAAAAGTACTTCTTTCTCTACTTTCTCCATCCCATGCATTATCTTGTAAACCTCTATCATGTCACCCCTCAGTCGACGTTTCTCCAAGCTAAAGAGCCCTAAGCGTTTCAACCTTTCTTCATAAGGAAGGTGTTCCAGCCCTTTAATCATTCTAGTTGCCCTTTTCTGAACTTTCTCCAATGCTATAATATCCTTTTTGAGGTGCGGCGACCAGAACTGCACACAGTACTCCAAATGAGACCGCACCATCGATTTATACAGGGGCATTATGATACTGGCTGATTTGTTTTCAATTCCCTTCCTAATAATTCCCAGCATGGCGTTGGCCTTTTTTATTGCAAACGCACACTGCCTTGACATTTTCAGTGAATTATCTACCACGACCCCAAGATCTCTCTCTTGGTCAGTCTCTGCCAGTTCACACCCCATCAACTTGTATTTGTAGCTGGGATTCTTGGCCCCAATGTGCATTACTTTGCACTTGGCCACATTGAACCGCATCTGCCACGTTGACGCCCACTCACCCAGCCTCAACAGATCCCTTTGGAGTTCCTCACAATCCTCTCTGGTTCTCACCACCCTGAACAATTTAGTGTCATCCGCAAATTTGGCCACTTCACTGCTCACTCCCAACTCTAAATCATTTATGAACAAGTTAAAGAGCATGGGACCCAGTACCGAGCCCTGCGGCACCCCACTGCTTACCGTCCTCCACTGCGAAGACTGCCCATTTATACTCACTCTCTGCTTCCTATTACTCAGCCAGTTTTTGATCCACAAGAGGACCTGTCCTTTTACTCCATGACTCTCAAGCTTTCTATGTACATTGATGAAGGGGGGAGGATGGTGGATGATACAAAGTGGGTGGAATGACCTCGATGTGGGCAGGGCGTGACCTTTGAGGGGCAGCAAAAGGAAGAAAATCCAAGGGAATCTGTACGCTTTTGAATTACTTCTGCTTGGAAGCAAAACAAGGGGGAAATCGGCACAAAAGCACTCAGAAAACCTTGAAAAACAGTGACCAGAAAGCAAACTGAGTGCTGAAGGGAAGACGATCAATGCAGAACTATAAAGAAAACCTGATGGACATGCATGGTGGAAGCTAGGGAAAACACCCATGCACAATAGGCTTAAGGCTCTCCCTAGCTCCCTGGGCAAACCCCTGCTGTTTACAGTTCAAAGCTGCTTACAGTAAAAACTGCCTTGCTGATCACGGTGATCTCCCTACATCACCTCCGATCAGTGAACTGCAAAAGGGGCATATTTCCATGGCACAGCATCTGCTTTGCATCTATAAATGGCTTCATTTCCATCTCTGATGTCTCTAATTAAAAGAGCTCATGTGAAGAAAAGGCCTTCGAGAGCCACTTGCAAATGACATCATATGGAACATGATTGGTTGTTTGACTCAACAGCTGAATTCAGATGCCATAAACAAAACGAAGAAAGCATAGTTTATTCATGAGAAGGATGAGCCTTGGTAATGTGGTAGTTCTAGGACACACCACTGCCTCCTCTCTCCTCTTCTGGGCTGGGCTGAGTTTAAAGTCTTTCCTTTACTGAACTGGTGCAATTGTCAGGACATCCCAAGGGGAGGGAGGCTTTAACCAACTTCAGTCTGTTTCCTGTTTGCCAAACAGGATTCACTCACAGTTAAGAACACTGCTTCGTAGGCATGAAACAAAAATGCAGTGTGTTGAAATGCCTGATTAGGATGAGGATTCTCCACTTCCCTGTCTCCATTACTGTGAATTCAGAGGCATTTGCACTGGCCGTAAACATCCAAACAGTAGCCACGCTTTCCTCTTATCAGCTGCCACACCCTATGCCATCCCATTGAAGAGCTCTTTGAGAGCCTTTCAAACAACCGGTAATTCCTATCACAATAACAGTCTAGTACCGCAATTGAATCGTTCATGTGAATCTCCAGATTTCATTTTTTAAATAAGTTGCTAGCCCTTTTTGGTGGAAAAGAGCCATAACTAATTTTGTGCTCAAGGCAAGGATATAAAATTGCATCCCCTATACTTTCATAGCCATTATTTTTGTAAAAGGGTAAATACAAATAACAAGACTAATAGCACATTTATTTCAGTCATGATATGCGTTTTGTGTGCCCCTCTGCCTAGTGTACCTGAAGGAGCGCCTGACTTGACTTGCCCTGGTTCCAGCTCTGTGTTAAGAGATATAAGGAGAAAGTATCGTGGAGTGAGATGGACAAATTAACAAGAACTTTAAGAGACTATGATTTGGAAGTATTCAAAAAGGAGTGGAAGAAATTTAGAGGATATATAGAGAAAGAGTGGACTGTAAAAGGACATTGGACAATCTTTTAACAATGAGTATGAGAAAAGAGAGAGATTGAACTTGAATTGGTTAAGGGTACCTTTATAACTGAACTTAAGTATATAACTTCGGCGGGAGTCCAGTAACGGAGGGAGGGGGGATTGGAAAATATCATATGGGTTAGGGATAGTAATGATATAATTAGACATTGTTACCATATGTTATCAATAAATTGTTTAAACATAAAAAAAGAGATAAGGAGAAAGGGCTCTATGACGACAAAAAAACCCTTTTTAAAAATTAAAGCTAGGCATTCAAATGAACTAGTCGTTGGTGGCAATGGATTGTCATAACATTATTGAACAGTTCTTTTTAGAAAGAATTTGATCTTGATTTTATCATCACTTTCTGATTCATCCAAACTTCACCAGCTCTACACCCTCATCAGTCAAACATGCCCAGTGAACTTAAAATCACAAACCGGCAATCCCACCACGTACTCTGCTAGGACCCCTTGCCCCACACACATGCACTGCAATTGTTTAAGTACAAATCAGCTTCAAAATGTATAGCTTCTTCTGTAGCCTCAGTGGACAGGTCTCCTTCCTGACTTCCTGTTTCAATGCCATGAACCTGCCGCCTTCTGAATCAGACCATGGGTCCAGCAAAATCAGTCTTGTGTACTCTGACTAGCGGCAGTTCTCCAGGGTCTCACGTGGAAGAGTTTCACATTGCTTGTTACTTGATCATTTTGTAACTGGAAATGCTGAGGATTGACTTCGGGCGCTTCTGCATGCAAAGCAGATGCTTTACCATGGAGCCACGGCGGCTTCTCAAATCAATGGCTGGCAAGATAGGAGGACGCCTGCCCACCAATGCCTAGCAGAGGGCTCACCACTGACTGTAGAATGCTGGCATACATCTTATTTTAGGCAGCAAGAACATCTTCCAGCCTAGGGAGTCTTCTTCCAACTTGTGGCTCCACACCCCTAGTTTTATCTCCCAGTGGATGCAATGTTTGGAGGCAGCAGAGCGCAAGAAATTCCCACTCTGCCGTCTCTGCCAGTCACCCTGCAGCAGCTCTCTCGCACTGCTTTTAATTTTAAAAAGAATGAAAGAAACTCAGTTTGCTCCCGCCAGCATATATGCAGTCCGTGGTGTAAGTATAGAGGGGAGCCATGACTAGGAGAGGAGAGAAAACTGGTATCCAGTGGCACCTTCAAGATTAACAACATTTATTGTAGCATGAGCTTTCATCCTTAATTATCTCAGTCCAATATGATAAGTCCAGTTATTATTTTTCAAAGAGATATCCAATGTCAGTATTTCTAAAATCCTCAATATTCTACAGTTCCATGGTTCACAATGCCACCAATTAATGCTGATGCGGCAAACAAGGCTGTTGTAACTTCTTGGTAAAAAAAAAAATAAGTAACTACATGCATCCCAGGTAAACACTCATGTTTCAAATCCATTCTTTTTCAAGGTCACAAAACCATATATATTCCAACTTGAGCTGGCAGAAAAACATATAAAATAGTAATCACCATACCATGTACCACATATGGTGGGAGTGCCCTGAGGTCAAGAAATTATGGGAAATGGTAGTGGGAATGATAAAGAAATTCTTTCAGGTAGAGCCGAGAATTAACTTTGAATTAATGCAGATGAGTATAGTAGGGAATGAGATAATAGGGAAGAATAATCAAGATTTACTAAAAGCAATGATATCAGCGGGTAAAGCGGTAATAGCGGCAAGATGGAAGGATAAAAGTAAATGGAAGGAAAGAACTTGGCATAACTATCTCTTCGATTTTATCCAGTCAGATATAGCTGCTATAATGTCACAAGAAGAATCATGGGAGGAAAGAAGATCAAGAATCAAAGAAAAGTGGTGGACCTACCTGAAATGGGCGAAGGAAGAAAGGAGAGTGGACATTCAGTGGAAGCTTCAAGTCCTTTGTCCCTGGCTGGAAGAAGAAGAGGATGTATAGACTAAGGCGGGTGGGTTGGGAGGAAAAATGTAAAATGGATACCAGAAAGCATGTAGAGAAATGGATAATGAATAATAATAATAAAAATATACATATAAATAAAAAAAATAGTAATCACCATATCTACATAATGCTATTTACTCCCTGTGGACTTCACCCTTGAGTGGTTTTGTTTTCCTCCTGTTCACCATAAAATGTAGCACTTTACGCTGAGCAATGAAATAGGGTTGTTTTCCTATTGTGTTTTTATGTATGGCCTGGCAGTGGCTTGGCTCCACTGGAGCATTTCCACAGACAGGAAGGTTTTACCTGCAGAACATAAATTTCTTGCCTCTCAAAAAACCCTTCAGTGCTCCTTGTGTCTCTGGAAGCTGCATATCAAGGGTAGTCTGGGCTGCGGTTGGGGAAGGCAAGAAAAGTGGGGTCTGTTCGTTCTGTCTGTGGAAATATTCCGCTGGGTTTGAGCAACTCCACCCCATATATAAACCTTTTTTCACATTACTGTTCTAAACTGGGTGTTATTCATTGCTGGCGCAATTTTGAATAAAGCGTTGCAGGGATGGAGGTTTCATACAGTGGATTTCCTTCCATTAATGAGTTGTCTCTGAAGCACTAAGATCATGTCAAACAATGCCACTTTTCCCCCCTGCCCTTTTCTGTCTTGAAATCTTTCTCACACCTTTTTTTTAGGTTCTAAGGTGCACACTATACTGGTAAACCAATACAACATTGAAGAGCTGTAGTGGTACCACTGAGAGGCGTTGACTCAGTGGAGTCAATGCCTCTCAGTGGTGCTGCTATAGAGCGGGTTTAGTGTTATAGCTCTCTCCTTAGAGCGTTTTTTTTTTTTAAGTCAGAGGAAGATTGTGAGGTGAAAAAGGGCATGGGGAAAGCAGCATTTTAGGAAGCACTAAGGACATTTTATACAGCAGCAATTCAAAAGCACAAAGGGGTTGAAAATGGCGGCGGCGGTGGCGGGGGGAGAAGTTTCTCTCAAAAGCAGCTCACCCACACTTTGCTAACCCAACACAAGTGGGTTTGTATGAACAGGTAAATAAATTCTGCTAGCAGCCGGTTACTAAAATGGGTCTGTCTGAAATTACAGGAAAAAAATCCATTAGCAACCAGTTACTAAAACAGAATACAAAGGCAATTTGAAAAAAAGGTTTTATAGATCCTGAAAGGCACACCTTGGACTCAGCACAGCTGAAACTAGGGGCAGACCAGTAACATCCCTATTTGTTGTACTAAAAATTATGGCTTGAGCCGTCTGCCACCATTTCACACCGCTAAAAGCTTCCTTCCTCTGCTGAGTGTTCATAGTAATCTGCAGTCACCTGTCTTGCATTGATTCAGGAGCCACAGAGGTGTGTGTTCTTTAGGCTAAAGATCTGCTAAGAAACACAACAACGAAACACACAAGTCTTACAAGCTGTCATGAGCCATTCAAAGGGCAGTGATGAAGCAAAGAGAGGTTCCAGGAAAATGAACAAAGGTTGTGTTGTGCTGCAGAAAAATTCCCCAAACAGGAGTAGTGTAAAATCTTTTTTCTTTTTTTTTTAATTAGGACCGACCAAATTGTCACAAAACCTTGAACAAGTTTTTCAAGATTCCCAGAGCATGCAAGATGGTCGGGGTCAAAAAAAGGAGGAGGAGAGAAAAGTCACATTTGATGGCTTTAAATCTGCAGTTGGTAGAAGTTGCAGGCTCTGTCTATCGAAGTCAAGAGGTTTAGAAGGGTATAGCTCAACTTATGATGGACTGTAAAGGTCAGAACCAAATTTAGCCCCCAAACCAACTGGTAAGATCACAACGAATACTGAGCCTATTTAAGTAATTGAAGAGTTGAGCTGGATGTAGCTGCTGGATGCAGAAGGTATTGATCGTTTGCCCAAGGAAAGCACAGAGGCCAAGTTCCTAGTATATATACCAAGCCCAGCCAATCCTAGTATATATACCAAGCCCAGCCAAACTTTGTACTGCCTGTGGATCGCAAGGACCAGTATTTTACACCTTTTATGCTTGGTTGAAGATAGTCTCACTATCCAACTCCAGTTTGGGAAATTCTGAGAGACTGAGGGGCAGTGCCTGGTAGGGTTGCCAAGTCCAATTCAAGAAATATCTGGGGACTTTGGAGGTGGAGCCAGGAGACTTTGGGGGTGGAGCCAGGAGACATTAGGGGTGGAGCCAAGATCAAGGCTGTGACAAGCATCATTGAACTCCAAAGGGAGTTCTGGCCATCACATTTAAAGGGATGGCACACCTTTTCAATGCCTTCCTTCCATAGGAAATCATGAAGGATAGGGGCACCTTCTTTTGGGGCTCATAGAATTGGACCCCCTGGTCCATTCTTTTTGAAACTTGGGGAGTATTTTGGGGAGAGGCACTAGATGCTATACTGAAAATTTGGTGCCTCTATAAAAAGCCCCAGATACCCGTGGATCAATGGTGCCTCTATAAAAAGCCAGAGCCCCAGATACCCGCGGATCAATTCTCCATGATTTTCTATGGGAATAAATCTCCCTAGGGAATAACAGAGTTCCCAGCAGACATTTCCCTCCCCTCCCCCCGCTTTCTGACGACCCTGAAGCGGGGGGAGGGCCTCCAAACCCAGGGATCCCCTGCCCCCATCTGGGGATTGGCAACCCTAGTGCCTGGGGAAGGCAGAGTCTGGAGAGGGAGTTCAGGAGGTATCATGGACTTCACCCTTGGAATCTGCTGCTTCCTCCAGAAGAATGGATTTCTATAATTATTGTTATAATCCAAGGAGAACATCAGGCTTCACCTGGGGGTTGGCAACTTTTGAAAGATCTGGAGGAAACCTGAACACACCCAGTTTACAATAGATGTCCCCCTCTTAACAATGAATGTTGACCTGCTACAACCTCCTTGTATGCACAGCAAAAACAGGATTTCATCTCAGCCCAAAATTGAGAATTCCCTTGATCACAGTCCCCAGTTCAAAGAATTGCAACTTGAACATGAAATTGTAGGGTCTCAGGCCAGGATTCCTGGTCCACATGGTATCATTTGATCTAATCATACATACATCTGAACCCCCCCATCATACAACTGAATAAGTAGATTCTCTTTCTCTTGAGAAGCTCAGAAGAAAGCAGGCATGTAAATGTTTTAAAGAAATAAATCAACACAGACTTATGCCGAAATAAAATGTTGCTTACTTTCAAGATGCCAAGAGAGGCCCGTTAATTTCCGCTGCATGTGTCAAATACAACAACTTCTGTGGAATTGCAGAGGGCAGCCATGTTAGTCTGTTGTAGCAAAATAAAACAAACATGCAGTGGCATCTTAAAGACTAACAACATTTATTTCAATATGAGCTCTGGAAGCGTCATTTGAGCAACCCTTATGGCTTTCCAGCAACCCTTATGGTTTCGTTTGGGAGGTTGTTATGCAAAAAGACTCTGCCAGTTTGGTATAGTGGTTAAGTGCGTGGACTCTTATCTGGGAGAACCGGGTTTGATTCCCCACTCCTCCACTTGCACCTGCTGGAATGGCCTTGGGTCAGCCATAGCTCTGGCAGAGGTTGTCCTTGAAAGGGCAGCTGCTGGGAGAGCCCTCTCAGCCCCACCCACCTCACAGGGTGTCTGTTGTGGGGGGAGAAGATATGAGAGATTGTAAGCCGCTCTGAGTCTCTGATTCAGAGAGAAGGGCGGGGTATAAATCTGCAATTCTTCTTCTTCTTCTAAATGTTTTCAAACTGTGAGGTGTGATCATGGAAATTCTCAAATTTGGGGAGTAGGTAGGTAGGATAGGGTCATCCTTTTTTTACAGTGTACTGCCCGGAGTGCAGACAGCTGAACCAGTCTGTTTGTCAGTAGTAGAAAATGAACATGCTGAAGACCTCTGTTGCCCCCCTGAGACTCATGGAACATATGAACATATGAAGCTGCCTTATACTGAATCAGACCCTCGGTCCATCAAAGTCAGTATTGTCTCCTCAGACTGGCAGCGGCTCTCCAGGGTCTCAAGCTGAGGTTTTTCACACCTATTTGCCTGGACCCTTTTTTGGAGATGCCGAGGATCGAACCTGGGACCTTCTGCTTCCCAAGCAGATGCTCTACCACTGAGCCACCATCCCTCCACTGCTCTCCAGGGTCTCAAGCTGAGGTTTTTCACACCTATTTGCCTGGACCCTTTTTTGGAGATGCCAGGGATTGAACCTGGGACCTTCTGCTTCCCAAGCAGATGCTCTACCACTGAGCCACCGTCCCTCCCCTGAAATTGTGAGTTCTACCTTGTCAAACATGAAGTTAACCTACAACTGAATCAGACCTTTGTCTACCTCGTCTTTAATGATAGCTATGATGTTTTCACTATGTAAATATTCTATGTATTCTATGTTTTACATATTCTATGATTTAATGTGGAGTTTTATATGTATGTTGCTGTGATTTTAAAGGATCTCCTTTTACTTCAGAGCCACCCCCCAACCCCCAAGTTTTTTTTCCCAAAGAAAATATAAGGATCCCAGGAGTCATTTAATAGGAAAAGAGGTGCTGGAGCTCATTAGCACAACTAATTAGCAACACTCATTTGCATATGCCACACACCCTTGACATCACCAGAAGGTGTACTAAATTATATCAGCTCAGCATCTACCTTAAAATGCTTCAGCATCTACCTTAAACTTGTCATAATAAAACTTTACTCCCATCATACTTTTAAAATTACTTTCTCCTATGCGGCCACGGTGGCATGATGAAGATTTCCATCTGTCTGCTTTATATGTGTTGGTTATTTTCTCAGTTTTTGTGGGGGGATATTAGAAAGTTTGTCAAATCTTAGAGTTCAGCAAAATTCTCACAAGGGGTTTGAACAATGGAGCCCATAAGCAAGTATTGGAGGGGGGGGGGTTAAGAAGGAAAGAGCACAATAAAATTTAGAGGTTCCAGAGCTCTGCTCCTGTGAGCTCCTGTCCAAAATGAGGTCTGGATCTAGCATGTAGTAAGATGACCTGTTATCACCCTTTGACCATAAGTCAAATAGATAATTTGTGGTGTCACTGATCTCTTTGTCCTGTGCAGATTAACTTAATCTTTACACCTTGATCTGACCATTGGCACTGGTGTCAATGGTGCCCCATCAAGGGTTGGGCGATGGATTCCGAATCCCATTCCCCTCATGCCTCAGGCACAGGACATCAATCTTTGATGGGTTTAATTTCAGCCAACTCTGACATAACCTGCCAGCCATGGCTTCTAGCGTCCTGATCAAAACATCTGGAGTGGAGTCCAGTTGGTTGTCCATCAACAGATATAGCTAGGTTTCATCAGCATACTGGTGACAACCCAGCCCAAACCCTTGAGCCAACAAGGCAAGCAGGCACGTATAGATGTTAAACAAAATCAGGGAGAGGATCACCCCAGAAGGACACCACATATCAATACCCTCTCCTCAAGTGCAACCCTCTGTACCCAACCATGGAGAAAGGAGACAAGCCATTGCAAGGCCCCCCCCATGTACCCCCATGTTGTTGAGGCAGTGGATAATAAGATCATAGTCAACCATGTCAAACACTGCTGTTAGATCAAGTGACAGCAGCAGCGCTGACCCATCCCAATCCAGAGGTCATCTGAGTGGGTGACCAGTGTCATATCCATCCCATATCCATGGCAGAAGCCAGATCTGGAATGGGTCCAGGATAGAGGAGTTGTAGCAGGAAAATAACGGAACCGCACACATTGCTGGTATGAAATGAATTTACTTTGGCACCAAAGCAGAACGTAGCCGGCATAAGCCTCCAACTGACTAAGTTAAAGTTATTTTCATACAGACCGTTTTTATTCACACCCCAAAACAAACAGGCAAGCCCCCAGGCTTATCTACTCAAGATGCCCTATCTCCTTGCTTTCCTTCCAGTATTTTTCCACTCCTCTGTCCCTCTGCTTATCAGCTTTAACAAGGAGCTTCTCAGAGAGGCCTGTCTGTTATCTACTTTTACAGCCTTCAATCCACTTCCATTGAAAGCTGTCTGCTTCTAACACATTGCAGCTGCTTCAAACATAACATCAGACATTCTCTTCTGAAGGCAAAAAACATATTTTCATTTATTATTATAGGGGTATTCATTAATTATTCAGGGCTGCCCCTTCAGAGTCATCCAGGAAAACCTGGAGCTGTTCCACTACCACCCCCTCAACTATCTTACCCAGGAATGGAAGGTTCAATATTGGCTGGATTTGTAGGATCCAAGGATTCCCCCCCCCCCCCAAGTGTGATCTCACCACTATTTCCTTCAAGAACCCTGGGAAGGAAAGTCCCCAAATTCAGGGACAAGTTGATAATATCTCCCAGGGGAACCTGTATTCCATCACCACAAGCCTTCACCAGCCATTATGGACATGGGTCAAGGAGGCAAGTAGAGGGCTTCATAGCAACCAGGGTCTTGTCAACCTTATCCTGGGACAGTTGGCTGAACTGGTCCAATATTATGCCAGAAGATAGCCAAGGGGTCTCCAGTTCATGTACTATGTCAACAGTGGTGGAGTGACAAGATTTTATTCACGAAATAGCTTGCAAAAAACCTCACCGCTAATTGCCAATTTACTATCCTTTTTATTTCCCTGGGGCACTAGGCTTCTAAACTTCTTTCTGAAGTAATCAGCACCTAACCTGAATCTGTCATATACTGTCTCTTTATATTCAGTATAGACAACATGTTTATCTGAGCGAAATGTGTTGCAGAACCCAGCCAATTCCCATCTAATTACATTGGGCAAATACTTCATATATTGTTGTCATAATCTGTGCTAGGCTTCTCAACCCACCCACCCTGCCAGGGGACCCCTGGGTTAGCAGCCTAATCCCTCGCTATCTAAAAATCTGATGGTGGGGGGGGGGGGTGGAACGGCATCGTGTCTCTTTCCCTGCTTGGCTTCAGGCTTCTCCCTTCCTCCGGCTCACAAAGACCCGCCCACCGCTGGCCTGCTATTCGCTCCAGTCCAGCCTCCCTTCGCGAGGTGCATGCTGGGACTTGTAGTCCTTGCATCCTCTCACATCTGCGGAGCATTATTCTCTATGTGGAGATTGATTCTCATAGGGTATAATGGGGAATTGATCTGGAGGTTTCGGGGGCTCTGGGGGAGCTGTTTTTTGAGGTAGTGGCACCAAATTTTCAGTATAGTATCTAGTGACTCTCCCCAAAGTATCTCCCAAGTTTCAAAACGATTGGACCAGGGGGTCCAATTCTATGAGCCCCAAAAGAAGGTGCCCCTATCCTTCATTATTTCCTATGAAAGGAAGACATTTAAAAAGGTGTGCGGTTCCTTTAAATGTGATGGCCAGTATTCCCTTGAAATTCAATTATGCTTGTCACACCCTTGTTCCTGGCTCCGCCCTGATGTCTCCTGGCTCCATCCCCAAAGTCTCCTGGCTCCACCCCCAAAGTCCCAGATATTTCTTGAATTGGACTTGGCAACCCTAATCTGTGCTGTGAGACAGAGGCCTAGGGAGCTTGTGAAGCCTGTGTCGCAGTAGGAAGTGACAGCCTACAATCCCCAGAATGCTTGGCACTGATTTTAGCCAATCTCTTTTAATTGTGTGGTTAGATATGGTATGTCTTTAACTTTCTTATTATTTCTGTCTCTGGGTATATAACATTGCCATAGCTTCAAGCACTCGGTTCCTTGTTCTTTTCTCACCCACCACCAATTATTCTACTCCCACCGCACTCATGGTTACCTGGTAGCCTCTGCCAGTGGCTCTGCCAGTGGCTCCGTGCTGTGTGCCTCATAAGAACATAAGAGAAGCCATGTTAGATGAGGCCAATGGCCCATCCAGTCCAACACTCTGTGTCACATAAGAACATAAGAGAAGCCATGTTGGATCAGGCCAATGGCCCATCCAGTCCAACACTCTGTGTCACACAGTGGCCAAAAAAAGGTTGTATAGATATATATACACACATACACACTGTGTACACATACACACTGTAGCTAATAGCTACTGATGGACCTCTGCTCCATATTTTTATCTAACCCCCTCTTGAAGGTGGCTATGCTTGTGGCCGCCACCACCTTCTGTGGCAGTGAATTCCACATGTTAATCACCCTTTGGGTGAAGAAGGACTTCCTTTTATCCGTTCTAACCCGTCTGCTCAGCAATTTCATCGAATGCCCACGAGTTCTTGTATTGTGAGAAAGGGAGAAAAGTACTTCTTTCTCTACTTTCTCCATCCCATGCATTATCTTGTAAACCTCTATCATGTCACCCCGCAGTCGACGTTTCTCCAAGCTAAAGAGCCCCAAGCGTTTCAACCTTTCTTCCTAGTGTTCCAGCCCTTTAATCATTCTAGTTGACCTTTTCTGGACTTTCTCCAATGCTATGATATCCTTTTTGAGGTGTGGCAACCAGAACTGCACACAGTACTCCAAATGAGACCGCACCATCGATTTATACAGGGGCATTATGATACTAGCTGATTTGTTTTAAATTCCCTTCCTAATAATTCCCAGCATGGCGTTGGCCTTTTTTATTGCAAACGCACACTGTCTTGACATTTTCAGTGAGTTATCTACCACAACCCCAAGATCTCTCTCTGGTCAGTCTCTGCCAGTTCACACCCTACAACTTGTATTTGTGGCTGGGATTCTTAGCCCCAATGTGCATTACTTTGCACTTGGCCACATTGAACCTCATCTGCCACGTTGACGCCCACTCACCCAGCCTCAACAGATCCCTTTGGAGTTCCTCACAATCCTCTCTGGTTCTCACTACCCTGAATAATTTAGTGTCATCCGCAAACTTGGCCACTTCACTGCTCACTCCCAACTCTAAATCATTTATGAACAAGTTAAAGAGCATGGGACCCAGTACCGAGCCCTGCGGCACCCCACTGCTTACCGTCCTCCACTGTGAAGACTGCCCATTTATGCTCACTCTCTGCTTCCTATTACTCAGCCAGTTTTTGATCCACAAGAGGACCTGTCCTTTTACTCCATGACTCTCAAGCTTTCTAAGGAGCCTTTGATGAGGAACTTTATCAAAAGCTTTCTGGAAGTCAAGGTAAACAACATCTATCGGGTCTCCTTTGTTCGTTCACCCCCTCAAAGAAATGTAACAGGTTAGTGAGGCAAGATCTTCCCTTGCAGAACCCATGCTGAGTCTTCCTCAATAACCCGTGTTCATCAATGTGCCTACTCATTCTGTCCTTGATAATGCTTTTTATCAACTTTCCCGGTATTGAAGTCAGACTGACTGGCCTGTAATTTCCCGGATCTCCTCTGGAACCCTTTTTAAAGATGGGGGTGACATTTCCTACCTTCCAGTCCTCTGTGTAATGCATAACACACACACACCCCAGTTGCACATCTTAGAACCCAGGTGGGCAGACTGGAATGAAGCAGAAGCAGCAGCCCTAAAAGCAGGCTCCTGTTGCATTTGGGGTGTTGCTGGGGCACCGCTGGTGCAGTGTGCAAAAGCTCTGTGGAGACAGTGGCATGTAATAGTGAAGGAAGGGAAGGTGGGAAGGAGGGGATGACCTAATGTGCCGGGCAAGGGTTGCCAAGGGTTACAGGAGCCATAGATGGGACAGGGGAGAGCAGGCAAGTCTGGAAGCAAGGGGGAGCCACGGCACCATTGGAATCAAGCAGAGAAGAAAAGGAGGGACGCATCTGATTGGCTTAGAGACTGTTGAAAGAGGGCCCGAAGCAGCCTCCGACTGTGTGGGACATGCACTGGGCCCTGGCGCCACCTTTTGGGCTGCCATGGACATAGTGCACAGGTGAGTTGTATTGAGACCACCACTGATGCCACAGGCACATTTTGGGGCAGCCAAAATGTGTGAGGACTGAGTGGAAGTCACTCAGCTGTGAGGAGAGAGGGGCACGGGACAGGGGTTGGAGGAGTAGCATGGTGTTTGTCTGTTAGGGCGCAGCAAAGTCTGAGGCCCCGGAGGGCAGAGAAGTGGCAGAGATGTGGCTCTGTGCAAGATAGGGGTTTCAGGGGTGGAAGGCCCCCAGAGTTTTCAAAGAGGTGGGCGCAGGAGAGAGTGGAGAAGTGTCTGAGAGGTGGCTCCATCTGAGGGAAATGGGGCTCCGTGTAAGGCAAGTGAGGTTTGGAGGTTGGAGAAATGTGCCGTAGGTTGCAGTGGGCAGAAAACAGGGAGGGGACCTAATGGAAGTCCAAAGTGGTAACAGACAGCTTATGAGCCAGTAGTCAATGCACCACAATCCCACTCCATCCCAACCAATCAGAGTGCTCCATTTTGCCACCATGACAGGGCTTTTAATATATTAAGGATAACATAGGACTCCAGGTTAGCATAAAACAAAACAAAACTTTATTTGTACAATAAGTTTATTGGTTTCAAGATATTTTGTCTCTTCAGTTAATAAAACAGTGTACGTTAACAATTTCTGAGGTGTCACACACGTTCACTCCACAATCACTCCTCTTTATCAAATCCTTTCTCCTCATAATGTACTTTGTCCAAGCTTTAATATATATTGTTCAGTTTACTCTTCCCCTTTCTTTTATATCAAGTTTCTGTCAGATTCTTTCCCCCCCACACTGTTATAACACTTGACAATATTAGAATTAGAATCTTTCTGGTCACTAATATATCCTCTAAAAGTGCTGACAATCGGATAATTTCTGCTCTGCTTCTTTCATACCTTTTGGCCTGCAGTGCCAAGTGCCCCTTTTTTCTCCAGGGATTCCAGCTGCTCCCGGAATGTCAGGGCACCCCTGGAAGACGGCAAGCCTTTCCTGACCAGAAAGACCCACAATCTTCACTTTTGTGTGCACAGAAAGCAACAGTATGAAGCAGAAGATTCCACTTCCTGCTGCAAGAGAGGTTCCACCCGGCATCTATCACTCTCTTCGAGATGAGGCTGTGTCTAAGAAGCAGCTTCAGAGCTGTTGTGTATTGTAGGATCTTGAGCACCCAGACTCAGAAACCAGCCTGCTGTATTCTGGGTCCTCCAGGGATAACCTCTCTTTCTATCCCGGAATGAAGAGATGGGAAAAGAAGAGACCCAGCAGAGCTGTGCATGTGGTACAGACAGCAATTATTTGTTGCTTTTGTCTTAGTTTTGGTGCATGCACTGGAAAATTTGAGGAACAAACTGGGCCAGGGGCTGATTGATATATTACAAAGCCCCCCCCCCCCATATTTCCCTGACAGACAGACAGACAGACAGACACACACACACACACATTCCACTGCAGCAGATCCTATTGGCAGGTGCTCTGGGACTGCTTGGAACTAAATTTTCCAGTGCTCATGTTAAAAAAATAACTGGATGTCCTACTATGTCAAGACTACCTCTATGACTTTCCTTAACCAGATCTGAGATTATAGGTCCATTGTTGCAGGATTTGCTGTGGTCCTATTCAGTCCTTGGAACAGCACACACTTGGATTAGCTGACAAAGCACCTTCAGAAGCCAAGACAAACATCTTCCATCAGGACATAAAAATGGCTCTGCTGGATCAGGCCCATCTACTCCAGAATCTTGTTTTCCACAGTGACGAATGGAAAGCAAGTGTGCAAAGCCCAAGTCCTTCTGCTGTTTCTCCCCACAGTAATAGGTATGGACGCGAAGGTTTTATGAGCTGGTGCTGTCAACAGCATTGATAGACTCATCTTCTTTGTTTTGCTCTTTTCCTCACAGATCTCTAATTACTGCATGAGAATCAACTGCCTCCTACCAGGGCATGTGTTGGGATCTCCAGCTGCTGGGGTCCAGGAGGAGAACCAAAACAAGGGTGCAAAAATCTTCAGAGGGATGTGAAGATTAATCTCAGCTTTTTGCAACCACCTTTGGTCTTCCTTCTCGCACTCTTTATATACTTGTTAGAAACAATGACTTTGCAAAAAGCTTAGCTTTGGAAAGGGAGTGGAAGATTTCCACCACCTTTGTTACACCAGCCACAAACGCAACTAGAATAATCTCCAAAAATATTGACAATTTCCTGAAAAACATCTGCTGAAGTGGGCTAGGACTGAGGTGTCTTTGCCTCATCCTCCAAATAGCGCATGTCCCAGATAACAGTCCCTTTCTTCCCTTATGGGAAATGCATAACAACTTTTCCCAGCACCCAGAACTTACCCTTTTGATTTGTCTGGTAAAGTAAGCGCATGTGAGTGGGTCCTGTATCCAGAACTGGCGAGAGAAATAAATGTTAATCTGGAAATCCCTTCTTGTGTTTTTGTTTGTTGTACGCCTCTTCCTCAGTTTGCAAAAATATTAGAACTGCATTACCCAAACTTCTGACAGGCAAGTCACACTTTCTTGTACGTTCTTAGGTCCCATCGATGAAAGAGCCCACCGGGCACCACCTTGTGTCTTTGCATGAGCTATCATTCTAGGCAAGCTCTTCCTGACTAGAAGAATGCATGACCAGATTAGCAAGTCATACAGATATAGTGGGCAGCCTCCTTTCAGGCCCAATTATTCTGTTGCTTTTCTGAATTAGAAGTGGGTTGAATGAGCTGGTCATGAGTGATCATGGCAAGTTATCTAACCTCAGCAGAGTCTGATTGGAAGAAGAAGAAGAAGAAGATATTGGATTTATATCCCACCCTCCACTCCGAAGAGTCTCAGAGCAGCTCACAATCTCCTTTCCCTTCCTCCCCCAAAACAGACACCCTGTGAGGTAGATGAAGATATTGGATTTATATCCCGCCCTCCACTCCAAAGAGTCTCAGAGCGGCTCACAATCTCCTTTACCTTCCTCCCCCACAACAGACACCCTGTGAGGTGGGTGGGGCTGGAGAGGGCTCTCCCAGCAGCTGCCCTTTCAAGGACAACTTCTGCCAGAGCTATGGCTGACCCAAGGCCATGCCAGCAGGTGCAAGTGGAGGAGTGGGGAATCAAACCCGGTTCTCCCAGATAAGAGTCCGCACGCTTAACCACTACACCAAATCGGCTCTCCGGCTGGAAGGTCAGGTCACACTGAATTTTCCATTTTGAGGTTAGGAAGGAATTTTCCTCCAAGCCAGATTGGTGAGCAATCCTGGAGGGGGATTTTTTTGCCTTCCTCTGTCCATGGAACAGGGGACCCAGGGGGAATGGTGGTGGAAGGTAATTGTGAATTTCCTGCATTGTGCAGGGGGTGGATGAGGTCCCCTCGTCTGATGAAGTATGCTTAGCACACGAAAGCTTACGTTCTCAATAAAACTTGGTCTTAAAGGTGCAATTCGACTGCTTTGTTCTATGTTTCTATATTATGGATGAGATTGCACTCCCCCAAAGGACTAGGTTTGTAGTTTGAGAGTACTGTTGGATAAACAAATGACAGCAGTCGTCAGTTCTCCTTAAGGTTGCCCTTTCCAGGTTGGAAAATTCCTGGAAGTTTGAGAGTGGAGCCCTGGAATGGCAAGGTTTGGGGAGGGAAGCAACGACATTAGAATATGCCATAGAGCCCATCCTCTAAAGCAGCCGTTTTATCCAGCGCAACCATTCTGCCATCTGGAGATCAGTTGTAATTACAGGTGATCTCCAGCCCCACCTCTCCCCTTGCTGGCAACTCTAGTTCCCCTGGGGAAAACAGCTGCTGTGGAGGGTCAAGTCTATGGCATTATACCTTTCTGAGGTCCCCTCCATTTCTCAAACCTCACCCTCCAGTCCCCAAATTTCTAAGAATTTTCTAGTTTGGAGTGGGCAACCCTATCTCCTTCTGGGCCAGGCCCATTTGCACTGTAGAGAACCCTCAAAGACTTGTGGGGTGGTTCCTCACTTTCCCCTCTAGGTTGCTTCCAAGACTAGGTTTGCCAACCACCAGGTGAGACCTGGAGGTCTTCCATAATTATAACTGAACTCTCGAGAAGGGATTATCCTTTCCCTGAAGAAAAAGACTCAATGGCATTATATTCAGTTGAGGCTTTTCCCCGTTTCCAATCCCACCCTCATCAGACACAATCACAAAATCTCCAGGAATTTCCCAACTTGGAACTGGGAACCCTAGCTGGGCTTGTCCCAATGAGCCCACCCTCAAAGGCCAAAATAGGCCGGAAAAGCCCCCCCACACCTGTATTTTACTGACAGAACCAAGCTTGGCATACTGTGGTTGCCTAGTTAACAGTGCCTGAGGGAATCTACTTGTTAGAACTGCAAGAACTTAATTTATCATTTTGAGGTTTTTAAACTTTTCTAATTTTTTTTTTCAGATTTCACTTTTTTTTCAGCAAACCCAGGGCATTTTTCAGGTTTGCGGAGAGCTCTGTCATGCCTGTTCACAGCTCCAAACATCAGATTTAAGTATCCTCAGATTTAGTCTACTTGTCTATAGAACCCACAAGGAGTTGTGAGAGGCTTTTCATTTCTCCATCCTTCACTATTTCCTCTTTCCCTTCCCTAAAAGCCCCCATAGGCTCTTCCCCTTTCTGGCTTCCTTCTCTCTTTCTAGGCTTGCTAACCTGGAGATCTCTTGGAATTACAACGGATTGCCCAAGTACAGAAATCAGTTCCCCTTTGGGTTGCCAACTCTAAGTTCCAGGAGATTTTGGGGTGGAGTCTTGGGAGGCAAGGTTTGGAGCAAGAAGCAACTTCAGCAGGGTATAATGCCATAGAATTCGCCCTCCAAAGCAGCCATTTTCTCTAAGGGAACTGAGAGGAGTTATAATTCCAGGTGATCTCCAGCCCTCACCTGGAGATTGGCAACTCTGGTTATCCTGGAGGAAATGGCTGCTTTGCAGGATGGAGTCTATGGCATTATACCCCTCGGAGGTCTGTCCCCTCCTTAAACTCCACCCTTTCCAGGCTCCACCCCCCAATCTCTAGCAATTTCCTAACATGTAGTTGGCAATTTTGGGCTGTATCAACAGAAGTATAGTGTCCAGATCACGTGATGTGATGGTATGGCTTTACGCTGCTCGGGTAAGACCTCACCTGGAGTATTGTGTTCAGCTTTGGGCACCACATTTTAAGGATATAGACAAGCTGGAACGGGTCCAGAGGAGGGCAATGAAGATGGTGAGGGGTCTGGAGACCAAGTCCTATGAAGAAAGGTTGAAGGAGCTGGGCATGTTTAGCCTGGAGAGGAGGCGGCTGAAAGGTGATATGATCACCGTCTTCAAGTACTTGAAGGGCTGTCCTATAGAGGATGGTGCAGAATCGTTTTCTGTGGCCCCAGAAGGTAGGACCAGAACCAATAGGTTGAAATTAAATCAAAAGAGTTTCCACCTCAACATTAGGAAGAACTTCCTGACCGTGGAACAGGCTTTCTTGGGAGGTGGTGGGCTCTCCTTCCTTGGAGGTTTTTAAACCGAGGCTAGATGGCCATCTGACAGCAATGAAGAACCTGTGAATTTAGGGGGAGGTGTTTGTGCAGGGGTTCGACTAGATGACCCTAGCGGTTCCTTCCAACTCTCTGATTCTAACCTTCCTATCCAACAGACCAGCCTACCTTTTGTTGTGAGGATAAAAAAAAAGAGAACAATGTAAGCTGCTTTGGGCCCCCATTGGGGAGAAAGACAGGGTATATATGAATCAAATAAATATAAAGGCAGGGCAATGTACATAGTTCTCTCTGCCTCCATTTTATCCTTACAAAAACTCTGTGAGGCAGACTGGGCAGAGAGGAATTTGAACTCAGGACTCCCCCATCCTCATTTGACACTGTACTACATTGGTACTCATAACTTTTCCCACATGCCAGGTTGCATACTACAATATGATCAATATATGACACAGAATTGGGATTACCTTGGTGTAGAATTAAACACTGAGGGTTCTCAGTCCTGCTTTACCCACCATTTCTCACAGTATCAGAACTTCGTCTGCTTGAAGAATTCAAGCCGTTTGGGGCTCTCTTTTTTTCGTACCCAAATTAAGCTGAGAGAGATGCTTTGGAATAAATCATTTATTTTGCTGTAGCTTCATGTGTTCATGTGCGTTTTCTTTCCACAAAGAAAAAAATACTTGCAGGTACCAGAAGGTACTCATTGGTGGACCTATTCTGCATGTCTTTCCCCCACCCCTTAAAAGCCATCTATTTAAAGGATTTTCATGCTGCCTTTTCTTCCCAAACAGGGCCTACAGTTAAAATATAAAATTCAATTAAAACACATCTAGGCTCAAGGTCATTCACTGCATCCTTTAGCAGTGAGTTCCCCCTTCTAAGTTTATCCATGCCTGGTTAGCATTGCTTCTGCACTTACCTTTTGCTATGCCCCTTCTTTAAGTAAAGAAGGCATGGTATAATGTAATGAAAGGTACCTCTGAGCATATACAGAATGTGTTATTTATTTATTTTTTTTAAAAAAAATTTATTTATTTATTTTAAAAAAAGAGGATTTGGTTAGATTATTATTTTGGATGTTTTTTTTTTAAAGAGGAGCATGTTAAGGAGACCGAAGAAAGGGATTTGATTATATTAAAGGAATACAATCATATTAAAGGAAACTATCTTTATTTGATTGTAAGTTCATTATGAGACATTTTATGACAGTTTCCAGCCTCCACATAAAAATATGCAAGGTATTTGGCCAGGCCTGCTCTAGATGCCTAGTTTATAAAATGTATGTGCAGTGCATATAGGTTTGTAAAATTAAGGATGACCTGGTCAAAGTGGATACAGAGAACACTTTCTCCCTCTCAAAATAACAGAACACCCAGTTAAGTGAATGGGCCTGAGATTCATGGCAGATAAAAGAAAATACTGCTTCAAATAATACATCACTGTTTTGTGGAACTCACTGCTATAGGATGCAGTGAATGACCTTGAGCCTAGAATTGTTTTAACTGAATTTTATATTTTAACTGTAGGCCCTGTTTGGGAAGAAAAAGCAGCATAAAAATCTTTTAAACAGATGGCTTTTAAGGGGTGGGGGAAAGACATGCAGAATAGGTCCACCAATGAGTACTAACCACTGTAGTTGAATGGCAGCTCCATATTCAGAGGCAGTGACGCTGGATGTTATGGGGGCTGGGCAAGGAACAAGCCCCTTCCAGAAATGCCTGCCACACAATCCCCCCCACCACCATACTCAATAGTTCTACAACTCTGCTGAGGACTGCACTATTAATTTGGACCTCTTCTTATTTATTTTAATCTTTAATCAAAACTCTCGTATAATTATATAATCAGCAGCATCAGTCGTGTGTCTAACCACCAGCTTTAGTAGCATTCTTCTAGTTTTAAAACTACCATTTTACCATTCTTTAAATGCTGGGTTATAATTAGCTAATAATTGCTCTTTAATGATACAGTTTATATCCGACTAATGTGAATCATACTAATTTGCATTTCAGTCAATAAACTTTTTAACTATAATTGTTCTAGTCATCTATTTTCTTGCTATTTTAACCATTATGCAGCGGTGCGATGTTTATTTCTCCTTTTCTCTACCATGGTTATTCAATATTTCAAAATATTAATACATTCTTCAAAGACTGGAACAAAACTCTATCACTATTGATCTTGTATACAGGTCACTGAATTTCATAGATCTTCAGCCCAGTGGGGTTTGCCTGATGTTAGTAATTCCATACTTGGCAGTAGCCACAGACCATTACAAGCCCCCCACCCTTTGTAATTTTAGATTACAAAGCTGGAGGAAAGGACTGCATTGAGGTGGTCACTCAGCCTGTAGATGCTGTAGGATAAATATTAAAATATTTTTGTTCAAGGACCGTCAGGGTTACCACAATATTGCAGGAGATATTAGTGAAAGCTTGAAATTCTATACCTATAAACCCCGTCACCCCCAAGTGCACGCACCATTCAAAAACTAAAGCAAAAACCCACCAATATCTTTTTATTAGAGAGATCCTTCTGCGTCCGTCACTATTCCAGTCCAGAGGGACGACTCAAAGTCCAGAGTCTTGGCAAGATCCATTCTCAGCAGGCAGGCAGCTTCCAAGAAGACCGACGTGTGGAGGGTTTGGCATAACCAGCCAGCATCCCACCACAGTTTCCCTAACAGAAGCAAAGTCCAGCGTTCCTCTCCTCCCCGCTCTGAGAATGTATAACAGTCCCCTTATCAGCTCCTGTGCAACATCTCTCACACTAGGACTAAGCATTTACCCGGAGCTTCTGGACATGTTTATAAGACATTGATTATTTTAAAAGTGTCTTGGTCTTGTATTCCTCTACTTATAAACTAGAGCAGCTCCAGTTTCATTGGATATTTAACTTTTGGGGTAGGGTTCTATTTCTTCATTAGGGCGGGAAAGCCCCCCAACCTGTATTTTACTGACAGAACCAAGCTTGGAATACTGTGGATTAGGCATGGATCACATTATGCAGAGGGACAAAGCAAGAATAAATTAAAAGCTCAGAAAATCATGAGGGCCAGCAGCAGACACCTGCAAATGGGTTAAATTTAGCCATGCTTATTACATCGGGAGGGGAGAAGGCCTTCATATTTTAAAAACAAACTCAGTGTAGGAGGTATGATGAAAGTGTGTGTCCCTGCAGCTTCAAAGTAAAAATAATTAAACCAGGCCAGAGGGTTGCCAACCTCCATGTGGGGCCTGGAGGTCTCCTGCTTTTACAAGTGATCCACGATGATAGAAACCAGTTTCCCTGGAGAAAATGGCTGCTTTGGAGGGTGAACTCGAGGGCATTGTACCAATCTGAGGCTCCTCCCCTCCTCAAGCTGTGCCATCTCCAGGCTCCACCCCCAAATTCTCCAAGTATTTCCCAACCCAGAACTGGCAACCCAAGGTCATACAGAAGCATTTCTAATTGGTCAAAGAAGTTCTTACCCACACAGAGTGACATCTACCCAAAGACGAAGCAGATAGAAGTCCCTCCTGCCTTGAACTTGCTAGTGAAAGAGGTCTTATGTATGTTTTGTAACATTTCTGCAGCAAGTCGAAAGGGCCCTCACAACTAAACTGAGCTGTACCCATTATGGCAAAAGGTTGCCTAAATCTGCAGCAGATCTTCTGCTTCAAGCAGCTCCATCTGAAGGAAACAAGAGAGGATCATGGCTCCAAATATGGCCAGACAGGCGGCCTCTTCTCCATCTACTCCTCCCAGGCGAGAGAAACACATCAAGCCAGCTCCCTGAAGATCAGCCGTCAGATCCTATTGCAAAGGGAGAAAATGAGAGAAAAAAGGATAGCCAAGCAGAAAGCAAAATGGCTTCCCTACTGATGCCTAATATCTCCTGGTATTTTTCTCAGAATTGGTAAGTATGCCTAGAAAACAAGACAAATACGAATTGAGAGTAACTTGAGAACTGCTGGATACTAGAGGTTAAGATGTCTCCCAACATTTCTGGCAAAAAAATTTCCTTCAATTTAGACCAAAAATGGCTGCCACACCTCACTGAGCTCTAATATCTTTTGGTATTTTCTCAGAATCGGAAACTATTCCCAGAAAGTATTTCTGGTGAACAAGGAAGGTAAATACTTGTACATGAAATTTTCCATCAAAATTAGAAAAAATTAGATTTGTCAGTATCTCCTTTGCTTTGTTTTTAGTCGCTGTACAATACAAATGCAATAGGTGGCTCATGTGTCAAAAGCAGGGGGGGGGGTTGTAGCAGGAACTCCTTTGCATGATAGGCCACACACCCCTGATGTAGCCAATCCTCCTGGAGCTTACAGTGGGCCCTATAAACTCTTGAAGGACTGGCTACATCAGGGGTGTGTGGCCTAATATGCAAAGGAGTTCCTGCTACCCAAAAAGCCCTGGTCAAAAGTTATGTTACTCATTGCATATGAACAGAGTACTAGCCCAAGAATCACAGCAAGGTACATTTTTTTCAATTTGCGATCATCATGCAAATTGTCGTTTCTCCTCATTTTCTATACATTATTCTACCTGTTTTACTAGTATACATAACTGACTCTGGTTTGACTATCACAGAGGATAGTGTTATTAAATCCGGTCTGGGAAATTCCTGGAGATTTGGGAATCATGCCTGAGGGTGGTGCTTGGAGAGAGGAGGCAGCTCAGTGGGGATGTGATGCCACAGAGGTCCCTCTCTGAAGCTTCCGTTTTCTCCAGGGAATAATCTAGAGATAAATTGTAATTCTGGAAGGTTCGTTAGTCTGGGGCATTAAGGAGCCATACACAGCACTGAAGCCCCCTCCCTTCCCTGGCGCTTAAAAATCTTATTTGCTGACTCCTCATGCTTCTTTTGTTCAGTGCTTGCTTACACACTTCATTTTCAAATGTATCTTCATAGTCATGAGGCCCTTGGAAGATCACGATGGAGTTCTAACCTCTTCATGAAAGAAAATCAACTGCTGACATACAGATACACTTTTAGCTGCTGCAGCACAGGACGTGATGGATTTAACCACAACATAAGACCACTGGTGGGTCAAACCAAAAGCTGCCTTGAGTCCAGCATCCCGTTGTCTCACAACGGTGAGCCAGATGCCCATGAATGTGCATTAGCTGAGCACAGGGCCCAAAGCCTTCCCCAGCAACAGGTCCTGGAAGATATATTGCTGCTTCTGAACATGGAATTCCCATTTAGCCATCGTGTCCAAACTCCATCGATGCTCATCCTCTAATAACATGTCTAGTTGTTGTTGTTTTTTTAAAATAAGGACAGGATGAAATGGACAATTCATACATGACAGTGTACAAAATTCATATGAACACATAAACACATGAAACTGCTTTATACTGAATCAGATCCTTGGTCCATCAAAGTCACTATTGTCTCCTCAGACCGGCAGCAGCTCTCCAGGGTATCAGGCTGAGGTCTTTCACATCACCTCCTACTTGGCCCTTTTAACTGGAGTTGCTGGTGATTGAACCTGAGACCTTCTGCATGCCAAGCAGATGTTCTGACAGTGAGCCACAGCCCCTCCCCATATCAAGCAAATGACAAAACCCAGGAGAAGAAGAGCAACGGGTTCAAGAATACAACTCCATGAAAGACTCCCGGCACTTTTTAGAGCCAGTCATATGAGGTACTCAATGCTTCCTCTAAGCTGTGGAGTCTTGTGAGAAAAAATTCTACTTTGTGAGCTAATAGCATTAAAGGTGTGAACTACTGCATACATTAGTTTGCTCTGGGGTCATTTTTCATAAGACAAAAAATGTATGAACCAGAGGCTAAAAAAATGTGAGCTAGCTCACCTCACACTAACTCAGCTCAGAGAGAACACTGGAGGTACCCCTTGCATCTGCTAGTAGGATCAGCCAACCCCTCTGAGTATCAACACTGCAGTCATCTTGGCCCCTCTCCCTCAATAATAAAAGCATGCGCCAGGCTCTCCATTGCATCAGGTGTGACATAAAAACATGGCCTCTTGGGGGAATTTAAGACAAGCAAGAACTATGTTTAAAAACCTCTCATCACGGAGAGGGAAACCCCATGGAAGAGTGCCTGCTTTGTATACAGAAGGGGTCAGATTGGTCACCAGAATCTCTATAGGCAGGGATGGCAGTGAGAGAAGAAGAAGATATTGGATTTATATCCCGCCCTCCACTCTGAAGAGTCTCAGAGCGGCTCACAATCTCCTTTCCCTTCCTCCCCCTCCACAGACACCCTGTGAGGTAGATGAAGATACTGGATTTATATCCCACCCTCCACTCCAAAGAGTCTCAGAGCGGCTCACAATCTCCTTTCCCTTCCTCCCCCACAACAGACACCCTGTGAGGTAGATGGAGATATTGGATTTATATCCCACCCTCCACTCAGAAGAGTCTCAGAGCGGCTCACAATCTCCTTTCCCTTCCTCCCCCACAACAGACACCCTGTGAGGTAGATGGAGATATTGGATTTATATCCCACCCTCCACTCAGAAGAGTCTCAGAGTGGCTCACAATCTCCTTTACCTTCCTCCCTCACAACAGACACCCTGTGAGGTGGGTGGGGCTGGAGAGGGCTCTCACAGCAGCTGCCCTTTCAAGGACAACCTCTGCCAGGGCTATGGCTGATCCAAGGCCATGCTAGCAGGTACAAGTGGAGGAGTGGGGAATCAAACCCAGATAAGAGTCTGCACACTTAACCACTACACCAAACCGGCTCTCCGGCTGGTGTTGTGCCAGTCAGGGCAGACCACATAGCGCTAGGAGGCCAAGGAGAATACCGACAACACCACCAATCATCTAGGGCAGCTTTAACCTCACAGCTCCCACAATGTTCATCTCTGCTGCTCCACCACCGTGAGACGAACCAGAAGCCATACTCCAGCTGAAACCATCTCTCTTGTACCGTGTTCAGTTGGAGGCCACGTGGCATATAAATATTTCAGACTTAAGGAAAAAATCAGAAGAAATCAGTGGTCTAGTAGTCTAGTCTAGTAAGACTGAACTAAAATAGTTTGACTTTGTATAAGCCAGTCAGCTCTATCTACTCCTGCTCTGAACTGGATAGAGACTTTAACTACCCTCCATTGACTGGGTAAACATAGGCTTGACTCCTACTCTAGAAACAGACATCATAAATGTGCACTGGAATAGTTGGTCACAGAGCCACCCAGAGGGGTAGTGGTCTTGGACTTGGTTCTGAGTGGATCTCAAGACTTGGTGGGAAATGTAGAAGATGGGAATTGGGATTACAATTGGGGACAGTGATCACAATCCTATTAAGCTCAGCATTCGGCTCAGTGGAAAGTTACCCCTATATACCAAAAGGGTCATATTTTATTTCAAAAAAAGGAAACTTTGCAAAAATGAGGGGAGTAGTTAAAAGGAAGCTAAAAAGGAAACACAAGAGAGTCATATCCCTGGAACAGGTATGTCAAACGTGCCGCTTGCGGGTTGGAACTGGCCAGTCTTACCCATCCCACAAGCCTGAGGGAAAGCGGGCAAGAGAGTTGCTGGGGAGGAGGGCAGGCAAGCAGTTACATTCAGTGAGATGTTGTGTATGGTTGAAGCTGTCGAGAACTAGAAAAGAAATGGCTAAGGGCAGGGCTAAGAGGCTGAGGTAAAATAGTGGCGGTGGGGGGAATGGCAGTGAACCGTATGAACCCCAGAGAGCGCTGAGGTCAGCTGGAAAGAACCAGCTGAATATCCCTGGGCCGAGGGAGGCCAGATTGAAGTCCACCCGGGATCGGGCCTTCTCCATAGCGGCCTCCCTACTGTGGAACCAACTCCCGGAGGAGGTACGGGCCCTGCGATGTTTAGACCAATTCCGCAGGGCCTGTAAGACCCACCTCTTTAAAATAGCCTTCACTTGATACCGAGCCAAGAAAGTCCTGCTGGATATGTTTTATGTATTAGTCACTGGATTTTATGAAAGATCTTAATTATAGCACCATGATCTTAATTCTAATGTAATTTTAATGATTTTAAGGATGATTTTATAACTGAAATTGTATATGAATCTATAACTGGAATTTATAACTGAAATTATTGCATATGGTTTTATTGTACACTGTATTTACATGTTGTGAGCCGCCCTGAGCCTGCTTGCGGGGAGGGCTGGATACAAATAAAAAGTTATTATTATTATTATTATTATTATTATTATTATTATTATTATAGGTGTGGTGTTTTTTTCCCTCCTGCCTCCTCCAACCACAGCTCAGCAGGGATTGGCGAAGCCACTAAATTGGGGGGGGGGGCGGTGTCAGAGTTGAGTAGCTGGCACTGCTAACGCTGCACGAATTGGCTTTTTCAAATGGTAACCCGGGGGCTGGTGTGAGTGGGCATGCAAAATGGTGGTTTGCTGATGAAGGGACAGGGTCAGTGTGGAAGAGAGGGGGAGTGGGCCTCAAGTGGATTGGGAGTCAACTGGACTGTCTTGTGCGTGCCACTCTGAGGGGAAAGACCTGGCTTTGGAAGCAAGTGGAGGAGTGAAGGCGGAAAGGGGCACTGCTGTCACCCCTGCACGTCTGAACAGTCACAGAACTGGGAGGCAGGGTGAGTGTTGCTGTGTGTGGGGGATGGCAACCTCCCTTCTTCCCACCCTTCTCAGCCCATGAGATAAAAGGAGTCATGAGAGGACAAAACCACTCCCTGGAGGTTATAAAAGCCTCTCTGCCAGGCCTTCCTCTTAGCCTCATTGCTTCTGTGGGAAATGTAGGAGGGATGAGAACTGGGGATGGGGGAATCTGGGAGAGCCAGGTTCAGACTCTCTCTTCTCAGTCACCCAGGACCAGTCGCTCAGTCTGCCCCCACTTCACCGGATTGAGGATGGTGGTGGAGCGGGGAGTCTGATGTGACTCCTTGAGATCTTCAGAGGTAGGACAGGGGAAGGGAAGAAATAAAGAGCAAGAGATGGATTGTAGCCAGGGTTAGCAGTTGAAGCTGGCTGTGTGTGTGCAAAAAACCCACCTTACTTACTTGCAAGGATGATGATCGATGATGATGAGTCATCTCCTAAAAGTGCTATGTATAAACAAAAGGTAATTAATCTGTATGGAAATGTAAGATGCCCCCCCCGCCTTTATGGTACCCTTTGGGGTACTGCTAGAAATCAATTGCTTTTGCTTGTGCTTTGAATAAAAAACAATATTGTTAATTGGGTTTGCCTGTGTCCTTCATAAAGCTTATGTCTCTGGTACTCGGCACTACACATGGCCCAGCCCAACAAAGCAACATTTATGTCATATCCGGCGCTCAGAACAAATCAGCTCAATACCTCTAGAGCAGCAATGTCGAACTCAATTGTTATGAAGATCAGATCTGACATAAATGAGACTTTGTGGGGCGGGGCCATGCATGTCATAAAATGTAATGACAGATATAAACTTTGTGAAGGATACAGAGAAACAGAATTAAATATTGGGGAGGGACAGTGGCTCAGTGGTAGAGCATCTGCTTGGGAAGCAGAAGGTCCCAGGTTCAATCCCCGGCATCTCCAAAAAAGGGTCCAGGCAAATAGGTGTGAAAAGCCTCAGCTTGAGACCCTGGAGAGCCGCTGCCAGTCTGAGTAGACAATACTGACTTTGATGGACCCAAGGTCTGATTCAGTAGAAGGCAGCTTCATATGTAGGAGGGATTGTGGCTCAGAGGTAGAGCATCTGCTTGGGAAGCAGAAGGTCCCAGGTTCAATCCCTGGCATCTCCAAAAAAGGGTCCAGGCAAATAGGTGTGAAAAGCCTCAGCTTGAGACCTTGGAGAGCCGCTGCCAGTCTGAGTAGACAATACTGACTTTGATGGACCCAAGGTCTGATTCAGTAGAAGGCAGCTTCATATGTAGGAGGGATTGTGGCTCAGAGGTAGAGCATCTGCTTGGGAAGCAGAAGGTCCCAGGTTCAATCCCTGGCATCTCCAAAAAAGGGTCCAGGCAAATAGGTGTGAAAAACCTCAGCTGGAGACCCTGGAGAGCTGCTACCAGTCTGAGAAGACAATACTGACTTTGATGGACCAGGGGTCCGATTCAGTATAAGGCAGCTTCATTTGTTCATATATGACCACCAGTTCCAATATTGAGGGACGGTGGCTCAGTGGTAGAGCATCTGCTTGGGAAGCAGAAGGTCCCAGGTTCAATCCCCGGCATCTCCAACTAAAAAGGGTCCAGGCAAATAGGTGTGAAAAACCTCAGCTTGAGACCCTGGAGAGCCGCTACCAGTCTGAGAAGATAATATTGACTTTGATGGACCAAAGGTCTGATTCAGCATAAGGCAGCTTCATATGTTCATATATATATTACTTAAAATACAAGCATGCTTAAAACTCTTGTGATATTGTGTTTAAAATGGAAAGGTGGGGAATAGTAGGATTTGACAATTCAATTTAAAAAAATCAAGAAAAAGCACAAGGATCACAGCAGAGACTAAAAATATAAACTAAAAATACAAAATGCTCTGAGCATGGGGAAACATTAAATTGGTTGCAAGCTTCTCCCCCACTCCCTGGTTCTACTCAGATTGGGTGCAGCTTTCCAGGTTACAGTACTCAGTAGGCACCAGTTCTCAGGTCCATTCAGCAAAGACAAGCTGGCTCAGTCATCAGCCCTTTATTTGCAAGGAGACAACTCCAGGAAGCAACAGCTTCGACTGGCCATACAAATGCTGGAAAGTGAAACTACTTGAGCGCCACTCCATTGAAATACATTGCAGCACAGACACAGTTGCAAGGAAAACACAGAATGGATTTTCCATTAAGAAAATGGCAGTTTTTCTTCAGTGAGGGAGAGGACCAAAGCAGTTCACATCATTCTCCTGAACAAGAACCCTATGAGGCAGGCTAGGCTGGAAGTCTGTGACTGGTCCGAAATCACCAAGTCAGCTTCCACAGCAAGAACCTGGGTCTGGCAGATCCCACTCTGAAGTCCTAACTCCTGTGCCACAGTGGCTGTCATAGGGTGGCTGCTGCTGCTGAAGAGTAGTAAGCAGCCAGGTGTAGGGTAGCTAACCCCCAGATGGAGCCATCACTTTATCTGCCCCTCTGACTTCAGGTTTCCATCACCTTCCCTCTCCCTGCTGTCTCTACATAGGAAAAGGACAGTTTTTCTTCACAGTGTGGGGGAGACCAAAGCAGCTTACATCATTCTCCTCTCCCCCATTGGTCTGAACAACAACTCTGTGAGGCAGGCTAGTCTGGAAGTCTATGACTGGTCCAAAATCACCCAGTTAGCTTCCACAGCAAGAACCTGGGTCTGGCAGACTCTGCTCTGAAGCCCTAACTCATATGCCCTCCTCAAACTCCACCACAGAATCTCCAAGAATTTCCCACCAACCTAGAAAGGTACCACTAAAGGTGAGTGCCCCCCCACCAACGTTGCTGTCTTCCCACCCACCCATTCACTCCCCCACCTCAAGGATATCTTATCTCTGCCATCTGGGAGAGAGGAGCAGACTCAACCAATGGCACGCAAGTACTCTTAACTGATAGTTTGACAGGCCAAAGGCTTGTGCTGTACAGTCCCATTGAGCCCCAATGAATCAGGATGGCCAGAATTGCCACCAAGCCAGGAGAATTATTTATAATAGAAGATATCTGGAGCAGGAAACCAGCCAGAGAAGCAGTGGGCCCTTTGGACAACAAAGTAATAATGGGGTTGCTAAAGGAAGGCAATGAAGTGGGCAGGTCAATGAAGTGGGCAGGTCAATGAACTGCTCAATTAATTTTTTTGCTCCTTTGTTCACTGTGGAAAGTGTGGGGCATATACCATGTCACACAGACACTTTTTTCAGGAAGGGAATCTGAAGAACTAAGCCAAATTGATTTGATGAGAGATGAAGTTATAGAACTATTGCGGAAATTAAAAACTGCTAAGTCTCCAGGTCCTGATGGCATACACCTGAGAGTTCTTAGGGAACTCAAATCTGAGATTGTTGATCTACTACCCCATGTATGTAATCTGTCACTAACTTTAGCTGCTGTACTAGAAAACTGGAAAGTAGCAATTTTTAAAATGTCATTTAAAAAAAAAAAGGGACCAGAGGGGAACCAGGAAAGTACAGGTCCATCAGCCTAATGTCTGTCTCAGGCAACTTAGTAGAAACTGTAAAAAAATCAGAATTTTGAGGCACATAGAGGAACAAAGCTTGCTGAGGGGAAATCAGGATGGCTACTACAAAGGGAAGCCCTGCCTTATCAACCTTTTGGAGTTCTTGGAGAAAGTAAACAAACGTAGACAATGGTGACCTAGGAGACATTATATACTTGAATTTTCAAAAGGCTTTTGACAAGGTCACCAAAGACTCCTGAGTAAGTTTAGCAATTGTGGGATAAGAGGACAAGTTATCTTGTTTGTCTCTTTTTTTTGTTTTGTGTGTGAACATATGAAGTTGCCTTATACTGAATCAGACCCTCGGTCCATCAAAGTCAGTATTGTCTTCTCAGACTGGCAGTGGCTCTCCAGGGTCTCAAGCTGAGGATTTTCATGCCTACTTGCCTGGACCCTTTTTTTGGAGATGCCAGGGATTGAACCTGGGACCTTCTGCTTCCCAAGCAGATGCTCTACCACTGAGCCACCATCCCTCCCCAAGCATATGAACATATGAAGCTGCCTTATACTGAATCAGACCCTCGGTCCATCAAAGTCAGTGTTGTCTACTCAGACTGGCAGAGGCTCTCCAGGGTCTCAAGCTGAGGATTTTCACGCCTACCTGCCTGGACCCTTTTTTGGAGATGCCAGGGATTGAACCTGGGACCTTCTGCTTCCCAAGCAGATGCTCAGCCACTGAGGGCACCTAGCACTATTTATATGGTCACCAGAACTGATGATATTCATTTTGTTTGAGATTTTAGATATGTACTCTGTACTTTACTCTTATATTTGCCAATGTTTGGTATATGAAGATAGATATGTATATTTTGGTGTTGATTCTTTTAATAAAGCTGTATTGTATTTTAAAAAAAATGAGATAAATGACAGGAAGCAAAGAGTAGGAATCAACAGACAGTTCTCACAATGGAGATAAGTAAGCAGGGGGGACCTACAAGGATCAGTATTGAGACTGGTACTAGAAACTCAAAGGCATCAAATGAAGCTGATGGGCAGCAGCTTCAGGATGGACAAAAGGAAATACTTCTTTACACAGAAAGTAATTAAATGTGGACTTCACTCCCAAAGGATGCAGTGACAAACATAGGAATAAATAGCTTTAAAAGGGGATTAGACAGATTCATGGAGGATAGATTCATGGAGGATAGATAGGAGAGCCAGTATGGTGTAGTGGTTAAGTGTGCGGACTCTTATCTGGGAGAACCGGGTTTGATTCCCCACTCCTCCACTTGCACCTGCTAGCATGGCCTTGGGTCAGCCATAGCTCTGGCAGAGGCTGTCCTTGAAAGGGCAGCTGCTGTGAGAGCCCTCTCAGCCCCACCCACCTCACAGGGTGTCTGTTGTGAGGTAGGGAGATAAAGGAGATTGTGAGCCGCTCTGAGACTCTTCGGCGTGGAGGGCGGGATATAAATCCAATATCTTCATCTACCTCACAGGTGTCTGTTGTGGGGGAGGAAGGGAAAGGAGATTGTGAGCCGCTCTGAGACTCCTTGGAGTGGAGGGCGGGATATAAATCCAATATCTTCATCTACCTCACAGGGTGTCTGTTGTGGGGGAAGAAGGGAAAGGAGATTGTGAGCCGCTCTGAGACTCTTCGGAGTGGAGGGCGGGATATAAATCCAATATCTTCATCTACCTCACAGGGTGTCTGTTGTGGGGGAGGAAGGGAAAGGAGATTGTGAGCCGCTCTGAGACTCTTCGGAGTGGAGGGCGGGATATAAATCCAATATCTTCATCTACCTCACAGGGTGTCTGTTGTGGGGGAGGAAGGGAAAGGAGATTGTGAGCCGCTCTGAGACTCTTCGGAGTGGAGGGCGGGATATAAATCCAATATCTTCTTCTTCTTCTATCTATCAGTGTCTGCTACCCATGGTGACTGAGGGGAACCTCCACATTCAAAGGCACTAAACCTCTGAATCCCAGAGCCATGAGGCAACATCAGGAAAAGGTCTTGGCCTCCATGTAGGGTTGCCAAGTCCAATTCAAGAAATACGTGGGGACTTTGGGGGTGGAGCCAGGAGACATTAGGGGTGGAGCCAAGATCAAGGCTGTGACAAACATAATTGAACTCCAAAGGGAGTTCTGGCCATCACATTTAAAGGGACGGCACACCTTTTCAATTCCTTCCTTCCATAGGAAATAATGAAGGATAGGAGCACCTTCTTTTGGGGCTCATAAAATTGGACCCCCTGGTCCAATCTTTTTGAAACTTTGGGGATATTTTGGGAAGAGGCACTAGATGCTATAATGAAAATTTGGTGCCTCTACCCCAAAACACAGTCCCCCCAGAGCCCCAGATACCCACAGATCAATTCTCCATGATTTTCTATGGGAATAAATCTTCATAGGGAATAATGGAGTTCCCAGAAGACATTTCTCTCCCCTCCCCCCGCTTTCTGATGACCCTGAAGTAGGGGAAGGGTCTCCAAACCAGGGGATCCCCTGCCCCCACCTGGGGATTGGCAACCCTACCTCCATGCCTTGTGGTTTGCCCTCTAGTGAAAGTGGTTGGCCACTGTATGAGACAGGATGCTCGACCAGATGGATCACTGGCCTGATCCAGTAGGGCTCTTCTTATGTTCTTATGGATAGCCCAGGTTAGCCTGATTTTGTCAGATCTTAGAAGCTACGCAGGGTTGGCCCTGGTCAGTATTTGGGAGGGAGACTACGAAGAAATACCAGGGTCATGATGAAAAGGCAGGCAACAGCAAACCATCTCTGAATGCCTGTTCCTTGAAAACCCCATGGGATGGGCATAAGTCATCTGTAACTTTATGGCAAACAAAACAAAACCACCTTTACCCACGAGACAGAAAATGATTGCTTAATTGGCAGGGAAGATCAACAGATGGACTTGCCAACTGCTCCTTCACCACTCGCTCCCTGCCCGACTGCCGGTATAAAACTAAGAGCGGTATAATGCAGGGAATGAAGAAGGTGGAAAGGACGCTTGCTGACAATACACTGGGAAGGCATCCTTCCTTCAGGGTGTCTCTCCTGTTAAAAGCCGTTTTGAGTTTCCAGCTGCAGGATTAAGCCTATGTGGAAATCCCACCCTTAACATCTGGACAGGAATAGTTAGAAATTCTATGCAGACACAAATATTATACATGGTAAGCACTGGGGATGCTTAATATTTATGTGTTTCAATGGTTTCTCATGACTCCTGGATTACAGAAGAAGCCCAGTAGGCCTTTGGGCAAACCGCAAGTTTCAGCTTACTTAGGAAACTCCCCAAGTATGCAGAGAAATATGACTCCAAAGTCACCAAAAGATGACAACCCCCAAACAGTTTGATGAGAAGACTCCAGGAGGCGAAGCTCATTGAGAGCAGCTGAGCACGTTAAAATAAAAAAAAGAGGGGAGAAAAAAAAAATAAAGATGCTCAGCACCACGAACGCGGCTGCTAGACTACTGTCGGGGCTCCCAAAGTGGGAGCACATACAGCCGGGGCTGCGCGAACTGCACTGGCTGCCAGTTACATACCGGATTCGTTACAAAGTGCTGGTTATTACCTTTAAAGCCCTATATGGCCGAGGACCTGCCTACCTTAGGGACCGTCTTTCCCCATACGAACCCCAGAGAGTGCTGAGGTCAGCTGGGGTCAGCTGAGGTCAGCTGGGAAGAACTTGCTGAGTATCCCCGGGCCGAGAGAGGTAAAGCTTCAGAGTACCCGTGATTGTGATCGGGCTTTCTCTGTTATGGCTCCACGCCTACGGAACCAGCTTCCGGAGGATCTGCGGGCCCTGCGGGAATTGGAACAGTTCCGCAGGGCCTGCGAGACCACCCTGTTCCGATTGGCCTTCCCCGATTAAGGGAAACTGCTAGTGAAACCTATACAAGAGCACCAGTATATTAATTTTAATGATTTTATTGATTTTAGAGTTTTAGTAGAATCTTAATCAATGTGTTAATCAGCTATGTTCAAATACCTTGTAAAACTAATGTACTGATTATGTTGTCAGCCGCCCTGAGCCTGCTTCGGCGGGGAGGGCGGGATACAGATAAAAATTGAATTGAATCGAAAAGTTACAGAATCCTTGAGGGAGGAGATTTCTAAATGGTCCCCCTTACAGTGAGTCCTTGCGGGGCTTGCTGTTGTTACCGAAAGCCCATAGGAATTTTTCAACCCAAAATGGCACCCAATTGTCTGGGTCCATTTTCCTTCCGCCTGCTTCCCATACAGCCCAACCAGGCAAGACCAGCTATCCAGTTCTGGTCCTAGGCGGTGCCACCAAATCCTCCCTCCTCCAGGCCATGCCCAGAAAGATTCAGAACTTCTTTTCTGAGACATCTCGCTAAGGTAGTTCCGAGTCTGAGACTCCGTTCCTGCAAACAAGAAATCACTCAACAGCCTTGGCGAAATCAAAATCCCACAAGCTTTAATTAAGAAATCGAAAGCAGAAATCACAGGTCTTTGCTCCAAGCAGCACAGGAGAACCAGGCAGGCTCTCTCAAAACCATAAAAACCATGCAGCAAGAGGAGAGACACACAGCAAGCTCACACAGAATTCCTCAGCTGACGGGAGAAAAACACACACAACTTGATAGCACCCTCTTTCACATCATTCAAGGTGTATGCGCTTTTTGGGGTTTGGGCAGAAAGGGGATGGAAGAGATACAGGCAAAAGCTGCCACTGCCAAAGTCAGTACACACACACACACATAAAAATGTGAAGAGTTCAGTGCCTCCTTTCTCAAGGATGGTCTAAACCAATAATTATATTTTTTTTCCTCCTCTGAAGAGGTCTCCTAGCAGTTTACAGCGTTGCTCTGCCCTCCTCATTTTATCCCCACAACAGTCCTGAAAAGCACATCACCTAGAGCACTTCTGATTGGTAATTTGAAGAAGAAGAAGAAGATATTGGATTTATATCCCGCCCTCCACTCCGAAGAGTCTCAGAGCAGCTCACAATCTCCTTTCCCTTCCTCCCCCACAACAGACACCCTGTGAGGTAGATGGAGATATTGGATTTATATCCCGCCCTCCACTCCGAAGAGTCTCAGAGTGGCTCACAATCTCCTTTACCTTCCTCCCCCACAACAGACATCCTGTGAGGTAGGTGGGGCTGGAGAGGCCTCTCACAGCAGCTGCCCTTTCAAGGACAACCTCTGCCAGAGCTATGGCTGACCCAAGGCCATTCCAGCAGGTGCAAGTGGAGGAGTGGGGAATCAAACCCGGTTCTCCCAGATAAGAGTCCGCATATTAACCATTACACCAAACTGGCTCTCCCAGTCTCTCTCACCAAGCTGGGTCTGCCATATCCTAGGACAACACTAGCCCACTAACAAACTAGACTGAACACACACACAATCTGTGTACTGATTTTTCTTGATACACGCACTGAGTAATTCTCATGCTACATTCAACTCGTGTAGAGCTCAGAATGTGATCTGAACCTCACTTTTCTTTGTAAACTGAACGTTCACTGGTTCTCTTTCAACCAAATTATATAAATACATACAGGATGTATGTGTGTTCACTGTAACACGTGATCAGGGCAATTCTGATCACAAAAGTCAGAATAAAAATGTGCTAGTCTTTAAACTGCTGCAGGATTCCTATAGAATTATTCCTTTTGAGACTGGTTAGGGAGAGAGAGAGTGATTGGCCCAGTGTCACCCAACAAGCTTTGCTGCCCATGACAAAATTAGAGGTGCTGTGTTTGTGATTTTGAAAGGGAAAAAAAAACACATTCTTTTGGCCAGGGTTTTTGTTAACTTTCACCTTCCTGACCTGGATATAGGGTTGCCAAGTCCAATTCAAGAAATATCTGGGGACTTTGGGGGAGGAGCCAGGAGACTTTGGGGGTGGAGCCAAGATCAAGGCTGTGACAAGCATAATTGAACTCCAAAGGGAGTCCTGGCCATCACATTTAAACGGACGGCACACCTTTTCAATTCCTTCCTTCCATAGGAAATAATGAAGGATAGGGGCACCTTCTTTTGGGGCTCACAGAATTGGACCCCCTGGTCCAATCTTTTTGAAACTTGGGGAATATTTTGGGGAGAGGCACCAGATGCTGTACTGAAAATTTGGTGCATCTACCCCAAAAAACAGCCCCCCCCCAGAGCCCCAGATACGTGGATCAATTCTCCATGATTTTCTATGGGAATAAATCTCCATAGGGAATAACAGAGTTCCCAGCAGACATTTACCTCCCCTCCCCCCACTTTCTGACAACACCGAAGCGGGGGGAGGGCCTCCAAACCGGGGGATCCCCTGCCCCCACCTGGGAATTGGCAACCCTACCTGGATAGCCCAGGGTGGCCTGATTTTGTCAGCTCTCAGAAGCTAAACGGGGGTTATCTTGGTCGCTATTTGGATGGGAGATCACCAAGAAATACCAGGGTCACAATGCAGGGTCATGAACATCTCTTGCCTTGAAAACCCCACTAGGGGTTGCCATGTCAGCTGTGACTTGATTGCATAAAAGAAAAAAAAGCCACGAGCTTTTCATAATGCTCCCATTGATTTTCCTTGTTGCTTGTATAGCCTTCTAATTATTCCTTCCTGCCACTAAATACATGAAAATTGTTACCCTGCTGTTTTAACATGATGGTCTTTTTTCCCCTTGCCTGCCTTGGCTATTAGATTCTTTGTTTTAATAATTTCAAGGCTACGGGTTGGTCTTCTAAAACATTAACAATCCAGGGAGGGGGTGGTTTTGGTTTTTTACACTTTACTTTGTTTTCCGGGCCTGTTAAAAACCACCTTGAGAATGGAATAGGCAAGGTACAAGACAGAAAGACTTTTATAAATAACTTTCTATCCCACCTATCTTCTCTTGGCCCCTTTCGTCAGGAAGCATCAGAATTCTTGCTCCAAGAGTTTTTGTGCACAGGTGGATGCTTCCATGTGCCAGGTATTAACAAGGAGGCAGGCTCTTAGAGGGTACCGAAACTCGCTAAGTCTGGACAGCGAATTTCTACTCTCCAACTCTGCCTTCAGGAACATCCATCGTTTCAAGAAAAACAAGGCTGCCTATTAATGAGACTAACAGTGCCAGGCAAATGGCAATGGCTTTTAATGAAAATTAACGGTCTTGTAGAAAGACATTCCTCCACTAGGAAACAACCAGAGGGGATGAAACAAGGGTGACTGAAGTGGGATCTGCAGAGATAAGTCCAAAAATGTATTGAGCAGGAAAGCTTTTTGTTGGATTTCACTTCTCTAAGTTGTGTGTGTGTGTGTGTGGGAAATCTCAGTATTTCTCTTCCCCCAAAATCCCTGCATATAGATAACTAGGATGTTATGGAACTTAGTCTAGTATCTCTCTGCAACCCAATGTGTTATTTCTCTATGTGCAAGGAAGGTCTTTCTCCCCTGAGCAGAAACATCCAAATCTGTGCCGTTGCAGTGGAAAGGTGTATGAGCATAAGAAAAATACAACCACGTGTTGCCACTGAACTGGCTCCCTGCCAGACTGAAGGAACACCACCACTAGAGAGAAGAGGTAAGAAAAGGTGATACATTTTCCTTGTTCCAGACACAGCCTGTTATATTTCCCCCCCTTGCTTTTTCACACACAGCTACACCTACTGGTTCTCCTCTCTGGTGACAAGCAGCATGCAAAGGAAATAAAAAAGGGGATGAGTGGGAATTGAGGACATCATTAGACACAATGTTAAGCATTAGAAGATCCCTTAAACAAACTCAAAGGCACATCTGTTTATGCTGGCACTGGGTGGGGGGAAAGAAGATACCCTGATGTCTAGGGGGGTAAATCACATGATACAAAGTTAATTGTGTGTCTCCCCCCACCCCCAGCTCTATCAACAGATGTGCTCTAGGAGATCTGTGCTGTTGGGTTGCATTGGAACGGTAGTGCATGGAAAAGGGGATTTAAGCCTCCTCCCTGACCATTTTCCTGTCCTGAAACAGCCCCATGGAGCTGCCCCATTAGAGAAATCTGTATGTACCAATGGGCTGCTTCAGATCCACCCAAGTTTCCTCCAGTGGGAAAACCAGGCCATTTCAGTTTGGAAAAACAGCACAGTGGGATCTAAAGTCCATTTCTGAACTGGGCCTGGGTATTACAGTTTTAGCACAGGCCTCCCAGGGACACGTGTGTTGATATAAGCAGACTTTATAGCATGGGATGATGAGGCCACTAAGGCCCACAGGGACACAGGAGCAGAAATGCGGGCAAATTAGTTCACATTTTGAGCCAGGGGCGTGTGAGAAAAGGTATGGGCAGAGTTACAGCAAAGAATCTTAGAGCAGAGTGCATGAGAACTGGAGACTGGAAACACCTCATAAACTGAAAAGAGAGCAAAAATCAGCCAAGGCTGTCCCCCTCTCTCTCCCCTTTCCCCAACACTAATGGGATGTGCTGCATCTGTGAAAACCCGTCTTCCTCTGGATCCTTAAAAAGACCCAACGCATTGTCCTGTTTGGAACATGGTCACCCCAGGGATAAGCCAGTCATAGCAACTGGGAGCAAAACGGGGATGCTTCTGGCCTGCTAGAAAAGAAACAGAAACAGTCTCTGCAGATGGGCACAGCAGACCGCTACTCTCCCTGTATTCCCAAAGCAGCCCGAAAGCATGCACACGCAATTATATCAGATGCACAGCAGTACAGCGTGTGAATGAAGCCACAATTTAGAAAGCACAGTTGCGTTCAATCCTGCCAGTTAAGCCCAGGACTGAGAAAGCCCTAACGCACAGCTTGTGGGATGGTTTTGCCCAGCTGCCTTTGGTGAAGAGCCCTTTGCTCAAGGAGGTTTTAAAAAGCTGGAAAGGAAAACCAGCAGGCTTCTAATTCTTCATCCCAGGCAATTCAAGAAAAAAAAACCCACCCACATAATCCCTGATTTGGCCACTTGTCAATTCCTCTCATCTGTTCCCCCAGATCACTCCCTCCCCAGATTCTTAGCTGCCCCACGGCTGGCTCTGAATTAACCGAAGCAAGGAACAACAGATCCATGGGAAGCAACGGACAGCCAAACTAGACATGCCCCAGAGACTGATTTAGGCCGCTTTGCAGTTTTAAAAAGGCTCAAGGCAACCACAGGCAGCCAGTTCAGATTTAAAAAAAAAATCCAGCATGATGTTCTGGCAAACTCAAAACCTTCCATGAGGTTTTATGGCAGTTTGGTTGGCCTCTGTCTTTTATATTATGTAAATTTAATGGTAAATTTTAAATGGTATAGAAATGTATAATTGTTTTATTGTTTAACATGGCTTTTGCCACACTCTGTAAGCCGCCCTGAGCCTGCCTCGGCGAGGAGGGCGGGGTATAAATAAAATTTTATTATTATCATTATTATTATTATTATTATTATTAATTATTATTATTATTATTATCTGTCACTTGGACTTTGTTTTGGATTGACACAGTAATCTATGACCATTGAACTAGATACAAACAAAGGACCCCAGAAAAGCTGATCATTAAAAATAAGGTTTAAAAATATGTTTTAAAAACCCTCAAGCATCAAAGCCTTGATATTTTTGAGGTTCCAGAGACAGCCTTGACTTGTTGCAAGGGTGGGGTGGAGGAGGAAAAGCAGGGCTGCCCCTGGTGAAAGAGGAGAAAAGCAAAAGAAAGCAAAAATAGTTGCAGAACAGTTTGAGGAAGGAAGGAACGCAGCTTGTCCACAAGACAGCAAATACCTGCCGAGAGGAAATGAGTCCTAAAAAGGTCATCAGGAGGAGACAGCAGGCACAAACTGCACCGAGCTTTGTGGCACCCGGTGGCAATCAGAACTGCCAGTTCTTAAGCACAGCTGGTTGTACGCATGTGCCATACAAAGAACTGCACAAAAGGATAAGAATTGTGTGCGCAGGCATGTTTGCCAAGAAATGCCTCCCACCCCTGTGTTTTGGGCAAAAGGGCTTGATCCGCTTTGCTCTCCCCCCCAAAAAGCGTGCAAAAGTACATCCTGAGCAGTTCCTCTCTGCCAGCCTCCCCTCCCAGTCGGTCAGGCAGGGAACTTACAGTGTCTGATAGGTGCTGTCCTTTGAGCGGAGGAACTTGATGACAAAGAAGATGACAGTTTGGATGCTGAGTACCAGGACAATCCCGCCAATGAAGCTTGCAGAGTCAAAGCCCGCAGGGTGAAACTCCGGGGAACCGGTTAGTGGAGGGCTGGCCATTGTACCTTGAGGGAACAGAAGCCAGGGGTTACTGGTGAGGTCTCACCCTCTTTCTTCCTGTCTCTTGGCCATAATTTTCTCCTCCTCTTCCATTTTATCCTCACAACAAGCCTCTGAGGTAGGTTAGACTAAAGATGAATGAGCAGAGATGGACTGAGAGGCCAAGATGAACCTGAAAAGTGGTCGTTCCCCCTCTGATAGCCATGCCCCCCTCTGATAGCCATGCCCCCCTCACCTGAGAAGAAGATGCTGTATTTATATCCCGCCCTCCACTCCAAAGAGTCTCAGAGGGGCTCACAATCTCCTTTCCCTTCCTCCCCCACAACAGACACCCTGTGAGGTAGATGAAGATATTGGATTTATATCCCGCCCTCCACTCTGAAGAGTCTCAGAGCGGCTCACAATCTCCTTTCCCTTCCTCCCCCACAACAGACACCCTGTGAGGTAGATGAAGATATTGGATTTATATCCCGCCCTCCACTCCGAAGAGTCTCAGAGTGGCTCACAATCTCCTTTCCCTTCCTCCCCCACAACAGACACCCTGTGAGGTGGGTGGGGCTGGAGAGGGCTCTCACAGCAGCTGCCCTTTCAAGGACAACCTCTGCCAGAGCTATGGCTGACCCAAGGCCATTCCAGCAGGTGCAAGTGGAGGAGTGGGGAATCAAACCCGGTTCTCCCAGATAAGAGTCCACACACTTCACCACTACACCAAACTGGCCCTCCAGCCAGAGAGAAAGGAGGTGCCACCACTTTCCTCCGTATCAGTTGTACCTCATGAAAGCTAGCAGGTTAAAAACAGGCATTGCCGTGCCTCTCCTCTCCAAACGTGCTACTTCTCAACCGGCATAGGGTGAAGCCAGTCACTGCTGTGCCTATCCTCCACTTCACCAGCTGCACCATGCCTGGGCTGGCATAGGAGGGACCTGGGCATTGTTGTGGCACCTCCATACTGCTCCTCACAGGTTGAAGCCATGCATGATTCAGTATAAGGCAGCTTCATATGTTCACCACTGTGCCCATGCTCCCGCTCACTAGCTGCGTTGTTCCTGTGCCAGGAGAAGGTCAAGTTGAAGCCCCCGTGCTCAGGCTGCTTCCTTGCTGGCCTCAGCACAGTGAGTGGGGCCAGCGAGAGCCGTATGGGTGTTGCTGCTGCAGGGTTGAAGCTGGATGCCACTGTGCCTGTGCTCCTCCTCATCAGAGGTGGGCATGGGCCGAGGATAGAGCACACCCCTCCAGGATAGTCCCCAGTGAAGAAGAAGAAGATGTTGGATTTATATCCCGCCCTCCACTCCGAAGAGTCTCAGAGCGGCTCACAATCTCCTTTCCCTTCCTCCCCCACAACAGACACCCTGTGAGGTGGGTGGGGCTGGAGAGGGCTCTCACAGCAGCTGCCCTTTCAAGGACAACCTCTGCCAGAGCTATGGCTGACCCAAGGCCATGCTAGCAGGTGCAAGTGGAGGAGTGGGGAATCAAACCCGGTTCTCCCAGATAAGAGTTCGCACACTTAACCACTACACCAAACTGGCTCTCCTGAAGTGAATGGGCATCCCATCCCTGAAAGAATGACTAGCCCAAGGTCACCTAGCCAGCTTCCACAGCAGCGCCTTCTGTATTTCGGATACAGTATTGAAATTACCGAATGGGAAAAGATTTGGAAAGAAAATTTGAAATTGACAAAATCTGCTTTATTTAAAGAAAATTTGTACAGATTGATTTATCGCTGGTATTATGCCCCAGATAAACTGTCCAGAGCATATCCAGAGGTTTCAAATAAATGTTGGAAGTGTAACAAAACGAAAGGTTCTCTATTCCACATATGGCGGCTCTGTGATAGGGCAAAGAAATATTGGATTCAGGTGTCCATACGGATTCAAAAGATATTAAAAAAAACAAATCCCCCATCTACCCGAACTTTTCTTATTAAATGTCTGTAAAATTGATGTGTCCAAATCGGAAAAAAAAGTTCTGCTCCATATACTAACTATTGCCAGAATTCTGTACGCCAGATATTGGAAGACCTATAATATTCCAAATAGGAATGAGTTTATAGTTAAATTAATGGAGACTGTAGAAATGGATCTCTTAACCACGAGGTTGAGAGATGGTAATATATGGAATGTAATGATACTTGGAAACCAGTGTACGAATGGGTGGAACATTTAAGATTTGAATAGATAGAATAAGATATAAGTGTTAGAAAGTTATCTATACGTTCCTTTGGTAATGTTGGTGGGTATGTTGAATTCTCAGAGTATGTATGTTTGGCTATGTTATATGTTGTATGTATAATATAATAAAACAACAAGAAAGAAAGAAAGAAAGAAAGAAAGAAAGAAAAAGAAAGAAAGAAAGAAAGAAAGAAAGAAAGAAAGAAAGAAAGAAAGAAAGAAAGAAAGAAAGAAAGAAAGAAAGAAAGAAAGAAAGAAAGAAAGAAGTGCCTTTCAGATCTTAGCATGGCACTCCAACCAGTATACCACATTGGCTCTACCTAAAGCTATCTGGAAAGAAAGATCCATGCTTTCAGACAGCGGAAGGGATGGGGGCGTGCATTTCTAAGGTGGAAAGCACTGACACAGAATTTCCTGACCAAACCTATGCTTCACTTTACTTCACTTTCTTCTCCTCCCCCCTGCACTCACCAAATCTATACAGCATAATGAAGGGACCTGCAACCAGATGCTACTCATGTTCATTCCAAAGTCAGCCCTACCATGTTCAGTGGAGATTACTCACAGGTGAATGTGCACAGGATATTTAGTTTCTGGAATTTAACCCAGCCAGTGTTCTACATTTCCAGCTAGCCCTTCAGGTCAGAGGAGTAGCCCACACAGTGGTTAAAAAGAAAAAGGGGTTTGTGATCAAAAAGGTACAAAACGTGTGTGTGAGATGAACAGAAAAAGAGCTGAAGCAATTAAATCCAGGCAGGAGAACGGGCATGGAAGGAAACAAACAAAACCTTCACTTGCAGAGATAAACGAGCCCACAAGTGCCCATCGGGAGCCTGTGCCAGATCAATAATTCACAAGGCTTTGGGATAGAGTTACTCACTTTAATTAGCCCAAAGCTCTTTGGTTCCTGGCTCCTTTTCGGCAGGAAGATTCATTCTCCCCATGAGCACACAATCCATCTCCTTTGCCTGGCTTCTTTATTAACTGGCACTTTCCCTTCTATCTTCAGGCCTGGCTGGTTAAGCTTTGCTATCTGAACACCCACTGGGTACAGCAAGAGAGTTCCTTGCATTTCTTTTCAGCAACAAATGGCTAAGAAGACTCAGCATTTCAGAGAGAGAGAGAGAGAGAGAGAGAGAGAGAGATTGTGTGTGTTAAGGAGGAGAAAAGCAGGAGAAATCCTTGTTCATTTTAATTCCTGCTACACGCCTTCTCTGCGGATGACACTCTCTTGTACAGGTTTAGGTGAGATCTGAGACAGCGACCTCCAAGGGATCTGAGGCCACGGACCTCTTGGTGCAGGCTCGTGCCGAGGGTTCACAGGGCCCAAGTGCAACTTGTATTGTAGCTGGGATTCTTGGCCCCAATGTCCAGCTACAAATACAAGTTGATGGGGTGTGAACTGGCAGAGACTGACCAAGAGGTCGTGGTAGATCTTGGGGTCGTGGTAGATCTCACTAAAAATGTCAAGAGAGTGTGCGTTTGCAATAAAAAAGGCCAACGCCATGCTGGGAATTATTAGGAAGGGAATTGAAAACAAATCAGCCAGTATCATAATGCCCCTGTATAAATCAATGGTGCAGTCTCATTTGGAGTACTGTGTGCAGTTCTGGTTGCCGCACCTCAAAAAGGATATTATAGCATTGGAGAAAGTCCAGAAAAGGGCAACTAGAATGATTAAAGGGCTGGAGCACTTTCCCTATGAAGAAAGGTTGAAACGCTTGGGACTCTTTAGCTTGGAGAAACGTCGACTGCGGGGTGACATGATAGAGGTTTACAAGATAATGCATCGGATGGAGAAAGTAGAGAAAGAAGTACTTTTCTCCCTTTCTCACAATACAAGAACTTGTGGGCATTCGATGAAATTGCTGAGCAGACAGGTTAAAATGGATAAAAGGAAGTACTTCTTCACCCAAAGGGTGATTAACATGTGGAATTCACTGCCACAGGAGGTGGTGGCGGCCACAAGTATAGCCACCTTCAAGAGGGGTTTAGATAAAAATATGGAGCAGAGGTCCATCAGTGGCTATTAGCCACAGTGTGTGTGTATATATAAAAATTTTTGCCACTGTGTGACACAGAGTGTTGGACTGGATGGGCCGTTGGCCTGATCCAACATGACTTCTCTTATGTTCTTATGCTGCAAGAAGATCACCAGGCAACCTTGGACCAGTCAGCTTAACCTACTCTCACAGGGTAGATGTGAGGATAAACGGGGCTGGGGGAATGAAGTTGTATACTCCTTTGGCACCTTATGGGGGAAGGGGAATAGGGTATAAAATACCTAAATAAAAAGACAGAGTTTATGCATAAACAACTGGAAGATTAGGGTTCAATGCATGAACCCCACATTCTTTATCATGACATGTGCACATGATTTTTGGTCAGAGGCCTTCTTCAGATCATTTCAAAACCCCTTACTGGCGCAGGGCTGATTTGGAGCTAGCAGAATCAACAGCACAGATCCCTCACCTCTGCATATAAACAGGGTACAGTCACTGCGCATGAGTAAACAGGGTAAAGTCGAGTGTTTCAGGGATCGGCAAGAATCTTAGCCATCATGTGCATTCCCCCCTCCCACCCCACTCTGCTTTAGAAGCAAGCAAGATGTGCTCTGTGGTGACTGACGGAACAAGAACACAAAACAGAGAGGGAAAACAGAAATGTTTCAGTAAATGCTTGAACAGGACTGCAGAAAAGGGTCCCATCCTGGACTATTGTGGGGAGAGGGAGAGGTTAAAAGGCAAAAATGTATTCTCTTTCTCTGTTGCCCCTTGTATGTCCATATAAGCTGTTAACTGCCTTCTGTTCCACATACTCCCATGCATCAGCCGTACAAGTACCTCTTACCAGGGGTGAGGATCTCTGGCTTCTTTGTTGATGGCTTTGGGGGCTCTTTAGTTGTTGGGTGTGGCGGCTCCTTGGTGGTCATTTTTGGTGCTAGAATGAAGAAGTTCAAAATCAGGAAACTATCCTTGGAATTGTCGATACCCCAAAAGTCAAATCTGCCACCTGAATGCACTGGGATACTCAAGTCTATGCTTAGGCACTGGAGGCCCTCTGCTTGAGAAACCCTGCTAAGGCCTCCGTTGTTACTGCACCAGACATTATCTCATTGTTCCTACTGCAGGTTGAGAGAGACTTGGACTTAATTTACTTCTTATGATTCTGCTCTGGGGTTTTACTCATGCATTGATGGACAATTCATATCCCAGATATTAACAAGGAAAACAATTGCACGATCCAAAGTACCTGCATTCGGGTGGCTAGTGGGTGGCATCACAATATGGCCACCATGAGGGCCGGCCCCATCATAATATAAGCCAAGTGCCAGATCCATCCCAGGCAGACACATCATAGCAGTGGACCCTTAAACCACATACAGAATGCCTGACATTTCTGAATACAGGAACCCTTTCCTCCAGCTGCACAGGGAGCAAACCGTCTGTCGGAAACGGAAAATGAACAGTGCCACTTGGCCAAAGCAAATTATGCTTGGCTGCACCCACACTATGATGGCAACCAGGTAGGGTTGCCAATCCCCAGGTGGGGGCAGGGGATCCCCCGGTTTGGAGGCCCTCCCCCCGCTTCAGGGTCGTCAGAAAGCGGGGGGAGGGGAGGGAAATATCTGCTGGGAACTCTATTATTCCCTATGGAGATTTATTCCCATAGAAAATCACAGAGAATTGATCTGCGGGTATCTGGGGCTCTGGGGGGGGGGCTGTTTTTTGGTGTAGAGGCACCAAATTTTCAGTATAGCATCTAGTGCCTCTCCCCAAAATACCCCCCAAGTTTCAAAAGGATTGGACCAGGGGGTCCAATTCTATGAGCCTTCATTATTTCCTATGGGAGGAAGGAATTGAAAAGGTGTGCCGGTGCGAATCCTCACTCTGACATGGAGGCTGGGTGGATGACCTCGGGCCAGTCACACGCACTCAGTGTAACCTACCACAAAGGTTGTTGTGAAAAGGTGGGGTATATAAAGGAAGTAAACGGATTTTAAAAACCCAAGAAGATATAGCAGAGGCAGCATTCCTTTGATCGTTAAACGACAGGGACATTTCTATCAGGGCAATGAATGTGGTTCTCTTCCCCATTTAATCCTCACAGCTACTCTGTGAGGCAGGCTAGGGTTGAGAGTACAGCCACTGTGCATGAGTAAACAGGGTACAGTCACAGCCCAAGACTCCACGCCAAACTTCCATGACAGATGTGATGGAAATGAAAACCTTGGTCTCCTACATCATATTCCAACACTGTAACCTCTATACTACACAGGCTCTACACTGAATTGACTCATCTGCCAGCACAGACAAGAGCTTCCAAAGCAGCAACTGTTACCTTCACACATGGAAGTGATGTTGTAAAAGGAGCACTTTTCCTTGGCAGGCTCGCCCTTCCCTACGCAGCTCCCACTACCTAAAAGTGGAGAAGAGGAAGAAAATGTATTAATATGGGGGTGAGGGGAATCCCTGCTGAAAGCTTTTCAGGGGGTACACATCAACAGAAAGAAAAACAGCCACCGCAAATGATGATTTAAAAACAAGAACACAAAAGGTGGCTTGCTGAAGATTTCTACTACAGTTCCTTAGTGGAAGCCTTTTGAGTGGCTTCCAATAAAGAAAAAAAAAATAAACATCCCACCCCCCCAACATTAAAAAGCCCTAAAACAATTGAATCCCATTCCTGCAGCCAAATTCAAACAGTTTAGCTTTCAATAAGAAAGTATAATACCAGAAACTAATACCATTAAGTAGTAAGTGGGGATCACTGGAGAAGGAATTATATAACTGAGTTGCCAATAAGGCAAAGAACCTGTCTTGTGTAGATGGTAGCTGCTTAACTTCTGAAAACAGGAACCGTTAGAACAGGCCTTTAGAGACAATCTTAATTCTGAGAGAATGCACCATAAATTAGAAGTCCCCAACCCCTCCAGCCCTAGTTCCTGTAAAAGAAAGCAACAGGGGATGTGGAAACCCCAGTCTGTGCATGTTTCAATGCACAGGAAGTAGGAAGTCGTCTTCTGTGCACACACTCTGATCTAACTGATGCCAGGAAGAAATGGTGGAAAGAGAGTTGCCAGGTCCTACCTTCTAATCAGCAGGGGTATTTGGGAGATGTTTCTGGAGGGGGCTTGATGATGTCACACATAAGTGACATCATCATGCTGGGGGTGTCATGCAGCAATGCTCTAGTTTGAGGGCAAAACTGTACGGTTAAATCTTCCTCAAACCATAGTGTTTTGCCCAAAAGTGAGAGTGTCGCCACGCAACATCTCCAACACGATGACATCACCTCTGGCATGATGTCGTCACGTTGGAGATGTCCCATGCAACATGGCTGTTTTGGCAGTGCGTATACTAAAATTGGAACGACCCAGAGAAGATTAGCATGGCATCTGCACAAGGATGACACACAAATTCATGCAGCTGTTTGGGGGTGAAGTTTCCCCCAGTGGCGGGAAGGAGCAACAGAAAATGGGGAATCCTTGCCTGGACCTTGCCTGCTAGGTGGAAGATCCCTGCTCCTTCTAGAGGCGAATCAGCGGCTTTCTGTAGGAGGCATTCGGTCAATGCAGAGGTATTTTAATGTGTTTTTTCACTGCCCAATGCAATACATCCTGCAAGATCAGTCAGTTTGCCCTGGAATTAGGCATTCTGCTTAATATCCAAAGGTGTACCATGAGGATAAGCTGCTCAGCATGTTCTAAGCACAGGGATTCCCCTGGAAGCAAAGCATGCTAAGTCCAAAACGTAAGAGAAGAGATAAGTGGGATATGAAAATCTAAAATAAAATAAAATAGTTCCTGCCCTTAGGGACATCCACTTCCGAAGGGCATTCCAAATTCTCAGCCATTTGCCTTTTTCGGCACATGCCTGGCTCCTACACCTGCTGCTGCTTGCGTAACTGCTGGCTGTGTTCTGACCACCGTCATTATTTTATTGTATGTGGTTAAAATGCACATAAACATACCATGATGTCACAGCAGTCCAACCAATCTTAAGGCCAGGGATACCGGCAAACCAGGCATGCAGTAGATCTTGCCAGTTCTCATGGGCTTAGATAACGGAATATTGTATAGCGAAGGCCTAGCCTTAATTCTCCAAGCACAATCTCCAACCCCACTGCAGCATAGCCAGAGCCAGGTACACACAACAACCTCACCCATTCACTGGATGGGCAGAAGGGAGAGCAGGAGATGGCCCAACTCCTTCCCTCATCTGCCAGGGCAGCTGCATGGAGGAAGTGGCCATGCAAATTCTCCCTTCCAACGATCAGTGGTGTTCCAAACGAGTGAAGCTGAGCAGGGGAGGGAGAATTCAGGCATCCATTTCCTCCTTGTGGTGGTCACCCTGTAGATGCCCAGGTGATTGAGATGAGGCCGATATGCTCACACCTAGCCTCCCTTCCTTGCCCATTCGGTCAACATGTGGGGCTGTCGTGTGCTATACAATGTCCTTCATGAAGTACAAGGAAAATGCTTCTGCCCTTCCCAATTCATTTGTGAATTTCAAGATATGAGGACGGGGGGTTTTCTGTGTTACAGTCTGGCGGCCCCAAATTTAAAAAGTATAAATGCTGGAGGAGGCACTTTAAACAAAAAATACAGTTCCCATAGCAACAAACAGTGGGAAAGACACACTGCAGCAAAATGGAGGGGAGTTTTGTTTTGTTAAAATCATGGCAATTGGCAGCCATATGCCCCAGAATCAGGTCATTTCCTCCACAATAACCGTTTTCGCACACAGCTCACCTCGCAGTCACAATCCTGTTGCCTCCGCAGCTTCCAGTCGGATTTCCCACCATCTGCGACGGAGTTACAGGAAGCGCCGCGGCTTTTGCGTAGCAAACGTAAACCACTAAAACCCAGTTTACGTTTGCTACGCAAAAGCCGCGGCCCTTCCTGTAACTCCGACGCACATGGTGGGAAATCCGACAGACGCTGCGGAGGGAACAGGATTGCGACTGCGAGGTAAGCTGTGTGCGAAAACGGTAAATGTTTCATGGGGGAAAAGGACTTCACAGCAAATTCCAGCGGCTCTTTCTCTGCACACAGACAAAGCACGCCAGCCAGCAGCTGCTGGGAGGACACCACACAAGAGGAGTTTGTTTCTCCACCTGGAAAGAAGCTGCTCCTTCCCTGCTCTGAGCTTTCCCCTGGGACAGTAGTCATGGCAACAAACCAGGTGCAGATCAACAGTGAAGCAGAGCTCAAGATGCGCCTCAGCATCACGACCTGAAAAGCCTGCTTCCTACCCTTCTACCCTTGTTCCTATTTTGTTCCAGCCTGATGAAAAGTTCTAGTCAGCTCAAAACTGCACAGCGTTTTGCATCAACTCGGTTGGTCCTAACGAAAGATATTTGTTCTCGTTTTCAGATTCTATGTGGGCCAACATGTTGTACACCTTTTCTATCTTAGCCCAGGGATAACTCTACCTGGTGAGAGCGAGGAACGACTCCCAAGCATTAGCCAGCACACTGACTTAATGCACCAGTATGTTTTACTCATGCGCTTGAAATTGGTCACACAAAACACACAAAAAGTCTGTGGGACATCATAGGGGCAAAACTCCTTGAAGGTGGCTGTGGCCAACAGTGCACACGAGACACAGATCATGGCTCAGTGGTGGAAGGTCCCAGGTACAGCCCTCAGAGTCTCCTATTAAAGGAGGCTAGCAGAGCTAAGACCATCTCTGCTTGGATTTGGGAGACTGCAGCCTGCCAGAGCAGAGAGTATTGGCCTGACTCAGTATGTGAGATAGCTGGAGGGGAGTCCTCCCCCCACCCCCAAGTTTTAAAAGTGTGGGGTTCTCTCTCTCTAGAAATGGCAAAGAGCCAGTTCAATGGCCCATTACGTTACATCTGTACATACGTTAATAGGTCTGGTAGGACAACCAGCCGAGGAACTTGGTACTATGGAATTCCTGGAGGTGGTGGCAGTGAGTCATCCTAGAGGAAGGGAAAAGTAACCTTTTCCAGGAGTTGGCAACTCCAAGTTGGGGTGCGCAGAGCAGGGTCTCCAAGTCAAAGCAGGCCTGTTCCGCCACAGCTTAGAAATGTCAAAAAAAAAATTTCCAGCAATGTCTTTGGTGGCAGGCACTGGTTTGTTGGAGAATATCAGCTCCTTCTAAAAGTCAGTAGAAACCAACCGTGTGACAAATGCAGTCAGAAGCAGCTGATCTGACACAGAGACTGAAATACTACACCAGTTCAATGTAATCTTCATGTCACACGGCACACAGCTTCTGCCAGGGAAAAGAAGACAGCCTTTGCTATTTTCAAATCTAACAGGAGCTCAAAGTGCAGAAACTATTTGTTGTTCAAAGTAGCAATAAGTACTTCCCACCGAATTCCCAGGTCTGAAAGCGGCAAGCCTTCTCACACATCCAGGCTTGGCTACTGCAATGTGCTTTGCATTGGTTTGCCACTGGAGGCTGTTCATAGGCTATCACCAAGCTGTGATGCGGAAGGAAGTAAGAGAAAGAAGGAAGCAAATGACAGTGAGGTGCTCGTGGGCCTTCAAAGTCCTCTGAAGGCCTAATCCGGCCCTTGAGTCATATGTTTGACACCCCTGATCTAAAGTGTAGGAACAGCAGCGAAGCTCCCTGTCCCTAGAGTGAAATAATTCAAACTTGCAAAGTTGTCACAGATCATTCTCACATCAACTTGTACAAGTGAAGTGGGAGGCAGGATCTCTAAACAGCAATGCAGGTACAGAGTGCTAGACACACAAGTCCATTTAGCTGGAAATACTCTCCAAGTCACTTATGATAGGGGGAGTTAAATAACACAAAAGAAGGGGCAAATACCCAACCCAGAACAGGAACTGGATACCTAAAAGGTTGAGGTTACAAGCATACATAAAAAGGTCACACATTGTGCAGTACGCATTACATGCACTGCAGTACACTCTTAGTAGCACACTTCACAGTATTTATTGCATACAGTGTGTTATACTCTTAGTAGCAATGATTTGAACCAATAAACCATAGAATCAGACCAGACATTTCAGCCACAAATGGTGTGTATGAACACCATCAGGCAATATTCTTCCTTCCTTTTTTTTAAATTACCATTAGTATGCTTTTCACAGAAGTAATTCATAGTGTTTAAATTCTTTTTACAGTATGATTATACCATCTCTCATTCCCTGTGGTGTGGCTATAAAGATCAGGTGCCAGATATAATACTTCCCACAGAGAACTTCTGTGCTATAGTATATATTTTGGAATGTAAGTTTAATTTTGATCGTTAAATTTATTTCATTTGCGATTTATTTAATTTTGAAAAAGTATCAATATTGTAATTTGATTCATTATTGATTTTTAAGCCCCAGAGTACCTTACATTGCAAACTGCCACACAAATTCCTTAATAGAGTATGCTTGTGATATTAAATTGGGACTACTGAAGAAGACCTCTGTGGCCAAAACATGTCTCGTCTGATTTTATTGGTTCATTGGTTCCAATTAGTGCCATTAACAGTACACAGCATTGTATCTACTGTGCACAGCAAAGCGCACTATATTGTATGTAATGTATACTGCGCAGTGTGAGACCTCTATGGCCTAAAGTATACTTTATTTTTAATAAAAAAATTTAAATGCACTAAAATATTAAAGATATATTTTGTTTAATTTTTTAATGTATGCTAGTAACCTCAACCTTTTAGGCAGAGAGAGTTACCCAGTTTGTTTTTTGGTGCGCCACAGAAATGAGGGAAAGTGCCATTGTTGATGAGTGTTGTCTTGGGACATCTGTGGGGTTTCCCAACCTCCCAGGGACCATCCTGAAGGAACACGGAGGACTTGCGTGCTTTACATACCTTGCACTGCTTCTTCTCCAAGGATATTAATCCGACTCTTGACTCACAGACGTTTACACTGGAATAAATTTTGTTAGTCTCTGAAGATATCACAAGACTCCTTTCAACATTCTGCAAGGACCAAGAGACTGTGTTTGCAATGAGAAAAGGGAACCCAAGGAACTGATGAAAATGTGCTCATTTTGCGTGAACTGAAAGTCTCTCTTGCTCACCTTGCTTCTCTTTGGATTCTCTGCAGAACATCCACACACAGTCGGTGATGTTCAGGGATGCTTCTCCCTCAATGCATTTCTCACAGGACTCCAGATCTTTGCATTCTCCTGTGGAAGAGAGAGAGAGAATATCCAAGGCATCAAATGTAAATCCTGCATTCACATTTTCAGCGGAGAAGAGAAGAACCAAGAAGTTAATACGATAATGCTATTGACAATAAATGAAAACAATTATCGGGATTCACAGCTACTTTCCAAAGGCCACGTCACTCTTCATTTAGATGCAAAGGGCTTACATTTTTCTTACTTCAAACACACTGGATGACTTTGGGCCAGTCACACACAGTCTAACCTACCTCGCAGGATTGTTGTAAGGTTAAAATGGAGGAAAGAAGCACAATGTGAGCTACTTTTGGTCCCCTTTGGAGAGGAAGTAAATGTGTGTGTGTGTGCGTTAATGCTGTTAAGCTGCCTTCAACTTATGGTGACCCTATTTATTTATTTATTGGATTTCTATCCCCTCCTTCCCCTGCAGGACTCAGGGTGGGTTACAACATATAAAGGTAAAGGTTAAGGCAGTCCCCTGTGAAAGCACCAAGTCACTACTGACACATGGGGTGATGTCACATCATGACGTTTTCTTGGCAGACTTTTTACGCGGTGGTTCCCCAGTCATCTACACTTTCCCCCCAGCAAGCTGGGTATTCATTTTACGATCTCAGAAGTATGTAAGGCTGAGTCAACCTTGAGCCGGCTTCCTGAACCCAGCCTCCGCCAGGTTTGAACTCAGGTCATGAGCAGAGCTTAGGACCGCAGTACTGCAGCTTACCATTCCGCGTCATAGACCTCCTAACAACAGATAAAACATAACAATTACAACAGTTAAAATACAATTCCACAGCGTTAAACTTATACAACAATTTAGTACAACTCAGAAGATGTTCATCAGGCATATATAGTAAGTGCTCCCAGAATTACTACTGTATATGTGCCAAAGATGAACCAAATGCTGAGAAGTGGGCAGAACCACCACCGATAGCACAAAATAAGATGGTGCAAGCAGGGTGGAGCAAGGGAGGCCAATGGAACTGGACGCCCACCACCTCAACCAAAGGCCAAGTGGAACATCTCCATTTTACAGGCCCTGTAGAACTGTAGCAGATCCCACAGGGCTCCAATCTCACTTGGGAGAGCATTCCACAACATCAGAGACAAAGCCGAATAGGCTGTCACTGGTCAAGGCTAAGTGCGTGTCTTTTGGACCAGGGATTACCAGCAGATCTGATAAGTAGTGCAAAGCAACCCAAGGGACATAGTGGGAGAGATGGTTCTGCAAGAATGTTGGTCCCAGACTTCAGAGAGCTTTAAAGGTTAATACCATAACTTTGAATTTGATGTGGTACTCAAGTGGAAGCCACGCAGCTGGCGGAGCGCTGGTTGTATGTGAGCTCTTAAAGGTGTCTCAGTAAGGACACATGCTGCTGAATTCTGCAACAGCTGACGTTTTGGGGTCAATCAAAAAGGGCAGTCCTGCATAGAACGAGTTCCAGTAGTCTGGAGGTGGCTATTGCACAGATCGCTGTTACCAGCCCCCAGGTCCCAGTGGGAGATGCCTTGGTTTCAGGGCCTCAGGTCTACTTTGGACCAGCTGGCCAATGAGGGAAACGTCTCCCCTAAACAGGGGCATTGCCGCTTAACATCCCAAACCTAATGACGTCAACCAGAAGTATGACATCACTTCAGGGATGTAGTACCGGGGATGCTCTGTTTTTTGGGGGGTAAACTGTATAATTAAAGTCCAATTTAACCATAGACTTTGCTGAAAAAAACAGATCATCTACCCTGTAGAACTTCCCCAACATGATGACACCACTTCTGGGTAACATCACTGCACTGAGGACATCCCCACCTACCACTGGAATGCCTCCCAAATCCCCCAGCTGAACAGCCGAGGGAACCTGGCAATCCTAATTACTGTGGCTAAGCTATAGGGAGGGAGACAGGGAACCTGTTGGCTGACCAGCAGATGCTCTGTTTTTTGGGGGGTAAACTGTATAATTAAAGTCCAATTTAACCATAGACTTTGCTGAAAAAAACAGATCATCTACCCTGTAGAACTTCCCCAACATGATGACACCACTTCTGGGTAACATCACTGCACTGAGGACATCCCCACCTACCACTGGAATGCCTCCCAAATCCCCCAGCTGAACAGCCGAGGGAACCTGGCAATCCTAATTACTGTGGCTAAGCTATAGGGAGGGAGACAGGGAACCTGTTGGCTGACCAGCAGAATTAACAACCTCCAAAACATTCTTTCATTAACAACACGGCTCAGGCCTTGCAGACTGAGGACTACGGCTTCCTTTATTAAGTCAATCCATCTAAAAAAAGAAGAACTGCAGATTTATATCCCGCCCTTCTCTCTGAATCAGAGACTCAGAGTGGCTTACAATCTCCCATATCTTCTCCCCCCACAACAGACACCCTGTGAGGTGCATGGGGCTGACCATAAGGAAGGCCGAGTGCAGAAGAATAGATGCTTTTGAGATGTGGTGCTGGAGAAGGATCTTGAGAGTCCCTTGGACTGCAAGAAGATCCAATCAGTCAGTCCTAAGGGAAATCAACCCAGACTGTTCCCTGGAAAGTCAGATGCTGAAGCTGAAGCTCAAATACTTTGGCCACCAAATGAGAAGGGAGCACTCACTGGAGAAGAGCCTGATGCTGGGAAAGACAGAAGGCCAAAGAAGAAGGGGACGGCAAAAGATGAGATGGCTGGACAGCGTTACTGATGCAACAAACACGAATTTGAGCAGACTTCGGAGGATGGTGGAAGACAGGAGGGCCTGGCGTGACTTTGTCCGTGGGGTCGCAAAGAGTCAGACTCGACTATACAACTGAACAACAAGCTGCTTTGAATCAAGAAGAAAGGCAGAATATAAATATTTTAATAAAGAAAGAAACAGGCAATTCTGTTGAAATAGTACCACTTACAGTCTGAAGAATACTGGACTCGTGTGCCAAAAGAAGCTTAAAGAATGTCCCATGCATGCAGGATAAGCTCAAGCCAAACTCATTTCCTTCCTGTACCATGTTGAACTGCAAATGTTGGCACTGTCAGGAGTCCACACATGCTGCAGCCCAGATAAAGCTGTGGTGCTTATTCCAGCATTTACATGTTAATAAATGTTGGATTACATTTGCCCATTTTATGCTTAACATGGCAGCTGCCCAGGAGTTTGAGGCACCAGAAAACACATGCCCTTGTTTCATTCGTGCCAGCCTCTACCCCCCCCTCTTCCCAATCAATAAAACAAGGTGTTAAATTATTCCTGTTAAAAATCATTCCTTCTTCCTGTTTTAAGAACACACACCTGTATTGTTTGCTAGCCCATAGCCCCTCTCACCTCCAAAAGAGGCACAGGGTCGCAGGCTCAAGGTTGAGAAATTCCTGGAGATTTTGGGGTGGAGTCTGAGGAGGGCAGAATTTGGGAAGGGGCCTCAGCCAGATACAACGCCACAGACACCACCTTCCAAAGCAGCCATTTTCTCCAGGGGAACTGATCTCAGACAGATCTGGAGATCAGTTGTAATTCCAGGAGTTCTCCAGGTCGCACCTGGAGGCTGGCAACCCTTTAATGGAGGAAGTATCTGAACAAACAGCTTGTCCTTGCCTAAAAACTAGGATCCTGCATGATATTTTAATTCCAGTTTGAAAGTAAGGAGGAATCTGGAGCGTTTTTAAAGCACCCAGTTTGACCATGACAAACTCTCTCTCTCTCTCTCTCTCTCTCGGCTTGGCTTCGTGAACGAAGATTTAAAAAGGGTGCAATAGTCCACGTCTGCTGCAGGCTCGCTGGTGGCTGACAAGACCAATGCCGGACAGGCAGATCCGGCCACAGTGGCTGCAGGGAAAAGTCTGATTGAAAAAAGGCACAAAGATCAATGTTTACAAAGCGATTGTGATGACAACCCTCATCTACGGCTCCGAATCGTGGGTTTTATACCATCATCACCTGCGATTCCTCGAGCGCTTTCATCAACGCTGCCTTCGCACCATCCTCAACATCCACTGGAGTGACTTTGTGACCAACACCATGACAAACTATCTGTTTTAAAACTACCCACAGTGTTGGCATGGTAAGCAAGGGGAGGGGCCGTATGAGTTGAGGACTGAAGTTTGTTGATGTGCCAAATGAATAATAGTTTGTTGGATTGTTTGAATGCAATATTATAACACTGTGAACTCTTGTAGAATTTTCAAGAGCATTTCCTTAACTTCTTAAAAGAACTTAAATTTAGTTCAAGTCGCATATTCAGGCAACATTTTCTGTTCAAGTGTACCCAGGGGTTGTTTTGTGGAAAAATAGGTGATGGAGCTCATCCAGGGATTGTTATGCAGCTGCACCGACTATTCAATGGACAAGGTGGGGAAGAGGAAGGGAAACCGTCAGAAAGGTTCAGGAGCTGCGCTCCTGTGAGCTTCTGCTGAATTCAAGGCCTGAGTGTACCTCAGAAACTGATGTCTGCAGAAGTTGGGTATAGTGTCACAGTTCTGAAACTTTAGTCCATTCTTGCCTTCAAAACAATACAGTAAGACCATCGTCACCGGCACTTTAAAAGCAAGCTCAAGGAAAACAACGTTTTGATTATTTGTACATGGCCTTGGATCTCTGAGGGTAGCTGATTATATAGTGCTGTAATTAAAAAAGGTCTTGCCTAGGAATGGGCATGGAATGTGAAAATGGTGGTTCGATTCATTTCGTGGTTCATTGGGTTGCCCAATTTGGTGGTTCATTTTTGTTTTTTCCAATTTCCTGAACAATTTGTGGTTCATTCATTTATTGGGTTTGGGAAGGTGTAGAAAGGCCCCCGAGTGGGCTAGAGACACTAAATTTGCAGGAAACACTTATCCTCCCTGCTCTCTGAGTTTGGTGCAAATTGGATTTCGGGGGCCTGTACTACAGCCCTCCAAAGCAGGTGCCCCCAGTAAATTGCTCTTCTAGGAGTACGTCAAGCTGAGGGGAAAGAAAAGGAAGCCGCCCTGCAGCTTCTTGTTTCACCCCCAGGAAGTGCGGAGGGGAGTGAAACTAACTAGAAGTAGCAGGTTTGCTCTCCCCAGCCCCCTTGGCTTCTGTTCAGTTTCCTCTCCTCTCCCTAAACCTTGCCGTCTCTCGGCTACATCCCCAAGTCTCTAGGTATTTCCCAATACAGACATGGCAACTCTACTCCATTCCAACATCATTCACAACAACTTCAGCTAAGTTTTAAAACAAGAACTCTTTAGCTTGGAGAAACGTCGACTGCGGGGTGACATGATAGAGGTTTACAAGATAATGCATGGGATGGAGAAAGTAGAGAAAGAAGTACTTTTCTCCCTTTCTCACAATACAACAACTCGTGGGCATTCGATGAAATTGCTGAGCAGACAGGTTAAAACGGATAAAAGGAAGGACTTCTTCACCCAAAGGGTAATTAACATGTGGAATTCACTGCCACAGGAGGTGGTGGCGGCCACAAGCATAGCCACCTTCAAGAGAGGTTTAGATAAAAATATGGAGCAGAGGTCCATCAGTGGGTATTAGCCACAGTGTGTGTGTATGTATAAAAAATTTTTGCCACTGTGTGACACAGAGTGTTGGACTGGATGGGCCATTGGCCTGATCCAACAGGGCTCCTCTTATGTTCTTATGTAAGAAGTCTTCAGCCTCAGTGTGATGCGTGAGGGAAAGAAATCCAAGGATCTACTGGTCTGGTTTTCACAAATGCTACCGTTTGAAGAGTCAGTCTACGGGCCAACTCCCATTTAACAAAGTACATGAGCTGCCACAGGGCCTCTCGGCCATACTGGAATCATTTAACATCGCCATGGGGCCCCAAGTTCGACTGGGACTATGATAAAGGGTGGTGCTCCTGCTTTCTGCTTCATGCCTGCTCCTCACAATCCCTCTGTGGCACTTTTAAATGGAGTTCACACTGGGATCTCTTAATTACAATATGGCTGGGAATTAGGGTTGCCAAGTCCAATTCAAGAAATATCTGGGGACTTTGGGGGTGGAGCCAGGAGACATTGGGGTGGAGCCAAGATCAAGGCTGTGACAAGCATAGTTGAACTCCAAAGGGAGTTCCGGCCATCACATTTAAAGGGAGGGCACACCTTTTCAATGCCTTCCTTCCATAGGAAATAATGAAGGCTACAGGCACCTTCTTTTGGGGCTCACAGAATTGGACCTCCTGGTCCAATCGTTTTGAAACTTAGAGGGGAGAGGCACTAGATGAAGTACTGAAAATTTGGTGCCTCTACCTCAAAAAACAGCCCCCTCAGAGCCCCAGATACCCGCGGATCAATTCTCCTTTATTTTCTTTGGGAATAAATCTCCCTAGGGAATAATAGAGTTCCCAGCAGACATTTCCCTCCCCTCCCCCCGCTTTCTGATGACCCTGAAGCGGGGGGAGGGCCTCCAAACCGGGGGACCCCCTGCCCCCACCTGGGGATTGGCAACCCTACTGGGAATTAGTGTTGCCAGGCCGACCTGGCATCCTGGTGGGAGAATTCAGGATAAGCAGTTCATTAAACCATACAATTTTGGGGGAATCCTAAAGTGTAGCGCTGACATCATTTCTGGTTTTGCACTGGAAGCGATATCAAGTGTTGGGCCAATGCCAAATCACTTATTTCCCTCACCCCCCCCCCATGCCCTGTTAAGCAGCGGCAGGGAACCGCGGGGTACAGAGCAGTGAGCCTACGGTGAACTCACATACCTAACAACATGGACTTCAGCCTTCAATGGTGCAAGTCAGTTTTTGATTGACTCCACTGCCCCAGGCACGTTTGTGCAGAAGAGAGAAGCAGCACCTGGGGGAACTTGAGGCCTAGCGTAAACCTGCCTGCAGCAGCTTTTATCAGCTGGTTCACGTCAAATTCAAGGCGGTTCCCAAATCACAAAGAATTTACAAACCAAACAACACATCTTAGTATTCCAGCCTCACTGGTGTAAACTGCCCTTCCAGCAGGCTCATTCAAACTTACTCATGGCAGGGGGGGCGGGGGAAGGCATAGAATGAGTGCATTGGGCTTCCTGGCGTTCCCGCCACACATCCAGGTATGCATTAATGCTCAATCCTATAGCCATGGAACTTTCTGCATGACAGTCCCTCCCATCTATTTGCTGACTCTCCATATATTTTTTTTAAAAAAATGTGTCACTGCTTATTAATAGCAAATCCTCAGCTTTGTTGCATTAAATCTGCTGAGAGAATTCTTTCACTCCCCCGCTAGAGATTATGCTTTTAACTAAAAATCACAGAACACCAGTAAAGTGGGATTTCGGACGCAGCCTCACCGGAGCCTCTCCCTCCCAGTAAAATCCCAAGCTCTTGGGGTGCCATTGGCCACTATAATTACCATACAGAAATGGATTCATTCATTTATTTATTTTAGGAAATATGCATGCCACTTCTCCAGGCTTTCTCAAGAAAACAGTACAAATCTTTAAAAAATTAAAACAGTACAAACCTTTAAAAAATTAAAACAGTACAAACCTTTTAAAAAATTATGTCAATAAAATCAAATAAAAAAAATAAGTAAAAACATGACCAGTAAAAACAGCTGGCTAGGATCTGATTCAACTAAGGATCCAAACTCATTTGGAGCAGAGGATTCAAGTTCCTTTAGTGAACCCAAAGCTGAAACTTTGAAGGTTTATGAAAACAGAGTACGTGATATGCTATCTGGATGAAGTGTCTTTAAGACTCTGAGAGGAACAGGGGTCTAACGAGCCCCCTCTTCTGGTTATCACCTTTAAAGCCCTATATGGCCGAGGCCCTGCCTACCTTAGGGACCGCCTCTCCCCACACGTTCCCCAGAGAGCACTAAGATCAAGTTCTCAAAGCCTTCTAAGGATCCCTGGACCAAAAGAGGCCAAACTAAGAGTAACAAGAGAGCAGGCCTTTTCTGTAATGGCCCCCCACTGGTGGAACCAATTGCCGGAGGAAGTGCGAGCCCTGCGGGACTTTAATCAATTCCGCAGGGCTTGCAAAACCACTCTCTTTCTGCAAGCATATGAGGAACCCTGAAAGCGATATCGCGCCATCAAAATACGTCAACTGAATATAGCACCTTAACTTAATTTTAGCTGTAATTTAATGTAACTGTTTTAACTGTATGTATTAATTGTATTTTAAAATTGTTTTATAAATCATGGTATACCATGTCATGTTAGCCGCCCTGAGCCTGCTCCGGCGGGAAGGGCGGGATATAAATAAAAGTTTATTATTATTATTATTATTCTGCTTGCTACACCAATGCCTTTTTAAAATTTTGTTGCCAAAAAAAAATTGGATCTGCATTTATTTGCAAAAACATGTATCAGGACGTAATGTGAGGATTTTATATCTCAAACTGAATGACATAAAATTATCATCAGACTGAGTTGCAAAATACAGAATGTCTTTCACATTTCAGCCACCAACAGATCAAAACACAATGTTAATGAACATGCGAGAGAGAGAGAGAGAGGCTATCATGAACATAAGAGCTTCATTTTCTAACTTTTCTTGAAGCAAACCCAAATATTATTAAAACAAAACCTCCGTCAGAAGATTCCTCTTTTGCAGAGGGAAAGGCTCTGGTTGTTACAGCATCGTTCATTGAAATCTGCTAACACTGATGTGACTCCCAACTGCATAAGAGCAACCGGGAACAACTGTCCCTATTGCCCCACCCTCCTAAGAAAGTCTGGTGTACAAAGAAGAAGAGAAGAAGACCCCATTAGATAGTGAGGTCAGAATCTTCTCTCCTGTTAAGTGTCATTCCTGGTCTGCCTCCAGACTTTTACGGTAACTTCCTCTTTCTTCTTGGAAGTGCCACAGTCTTAAGAACATAAGAGAAGCCATGTTGGATCAGGCCAACGGCCCATCAAGTCCAACACTCTGTGTCACACAGTGGCAAAACATTTTATATACACACATACACTGTGGCTAATAGCCACTGATGGACCTGTGCTCCATATTTTTATCTAAACCCCTCTTGAAGGTAGCTATACTTGTGGCCACCACCACCTCCTGTGGCAGTGAATTCCACATGTTAATCACCCTTTGGGTGAAGAAGTACTTCCTTTTATCCGTTTTAACCTGTCTGCTCAGCAATTTCATCGAATGCCCACGAGTTCTTGTATTGTGAGAAAGGGAGAAAAGTACTTCTTTCTCTACTTTCTCCATCCCATGCATTATCTTGTAAACCTCTATCATGTCACCCCGCAGTCGACGTTTCTCCAAGCTAAAGAGTCCCAAGCGTTTCAACCTTTCTTCATAGGGAAAGTGCTCCAGCCCTTTAATCATTCTAGTTGCCCTTTTCTGGACTTTCTCCAATGCTATAATATCCTTTTTGAGGTGCGGCAACCAGAACTGCACACAGTACTCCAAATGAGACCGCACCATCGATTTATACAGGGGCATTATGATACTGGCTGATTTGTTTTCCTAATAATTCCCAGCATGGCGTTGGCCTTTTTTATTGCAGATGCACACTGTCTTGACATTTTCAGTGAGTTATCTACCACGACCCCAAGGTCTCTCTCTTGGTCAGTCTCTGCCAGTTCACACCCCATCAACTTGTATTTGTAGCTGGGATTCTTGGCCCCAATGTGCATTACTTTGCACTTGGCCACATTGAACCGCATCTGCCACGTTGACGCCCACTCACCCAGCCTCAACAGATCCCTTTGGAGTTCCTCACAATCCTCTCTGGTTCTCACCACCCTGAACAATTTAGTGTCATTTGCAAACTTGGCCACTTCACTGCTCACTCCCAACTCTAAATCATTTATGAACAAGTTAAAGAGCATGGGACCCAGTACCGAGCCCTGCGGCACCCCACTGCTTACCGTCCTCCACTGCGAAGACTGCCCATTTATACTGACTCTCTGCTTCCTATTACTAAGCCAGTTTTTGATCCACAAGAGGACCTGTCCTTTTACTCCATGACTCTCAAGTTTTCTAAGGAGCCTTTGATGAGGAACTTTATCAAAAGCTTTCTGGAAGTCAAGGTAAACAACATCTATCGGGTCTCCTTTGTCCACATGTTTGTTCACCCCCTCAAAGAAATGTAACAGGTTAGTGAGGCAAGATCTTCCCTTGCAGAACCCATGCTGAGTCTTCCTCAATAACCCGTTTTCATCAATGTGCCTACTCATTCTGTCCTTGATAATGGTTTCTACCAACTTTCCCGGTATTGAAGTCAGACTGACTGGCCTGAAATTTCCCGGATCTCCTCTGGAACCTTTTTTAAAGATGGGGGTGACATTTGCTACCTTCCAGTCCTCAGGAACGGAGGCAGATTTCAATGATTTCAATGAAAGATTACAGATTTTTGTTAGAAGATCCACAAGTTCAAGTCTTACCCTCTCTCTCAGCTAGAGAAGCAGTTAGGAACCTATCTCTGTCTCTCCTCTTTCATATAAAGTGTGTCAATTCCTAAATAAACCTTTATCTACTCTTTAATCAAGTTGTGCACCATTGGGAGGGATGGTGGCTCAGGGAGGGACTGTGGCTCAGTGGTAGAGCATCTGCTTGGTAAGCAGAAGGTCCCAGGTTCAATCCCCGGCATCTCCAAAAAAGGGTCCAGGCAAATAGGTGTGAAAAGCCTCAGCTTGAGACCTGGAGAGCCGCTGCCAGTCTGAGAAGACAAGACTGACTTTGATGGACCAAGGAAGGTCTGATTCAGTAGAAGGCAGCTTCATATGTAGGAGGGATGGTGGCTCAGCGGTAGAGCATCTGCTTGGGAAGCAGAAGGTCCCAGGTTCAATCCCTGGCATCTCCAACTAAAAGGGTCCAGGCAAATAGGTGTGAAAAACCTCAGCTGGAGACCCTGGAAAGCAGAAGAGGGATGGTGGCTCAGTGGCAGAGCATCTGCTTGGTAAGCAGAAGGTCCCAGGTTCAGTCCCTGGCATCTCCAAAAAAGGGTCCAGGCAAATAGGTGTGAAAAGCCTCAGCTTGAGACCTGGAGAGCTGCTGCCAGTCTGAGAAGACAAGACTGACTTTGATGGACCCAGGGTCTGATTCAGTAAAAGGCAGCTTCATATGTAGGAGGGATGGTGGCTCAGTGGTAGAGCATCTGCTTGGTAAGCAGAAGGTCCCAGGTTCAATCCCTGGCATCTCCAAAAAAGGGTCCAGGCAAATAGGTGTGAAAAGCCTCAGCTTGAGACCCTGGAGAGCCGCTGCCAGTCTGAGAAGACAATACTGACTTTGATGGACCAAGGAAGGTCTGATTCAGTAGAAGGCAGCTTCATATGTAGGAGGGATGGTGGCTCAGCGGTAGAGCATCTGCTTGGGAAGCAGAAGGTCCCAGGTTCAATCCCTGGCATCTCCAACTAAAAGGGTCCAGGCAAATAGGTGTGAAAAACTCAGCTGGAGACCCTGGAGAGCAGGGGAGGGATGGTGGCTCAGTGGCAGAGCATCTGCTTGGTAAGCAGAAGGTCCCAGGTTCAATCCCTGGCATCTCCAAAAAAGGGTCCAGGCAAACAGGTGTGAAAAGACCTGGAGAGCTGCTTGAGACCTGGAGAGCTGCTGCCTGTCTGAGAAGACAAGACTGACTTTGATGGACCAAGGGTCTGATTCAGTATATGGCAGCTTCATATGTTCATATATATGTTGTGTTAATTGCCACCGAAAAACCCCCCAGTCTGTATGAAATCATTTTAGCATCCTTATGTGATAGCAGGCAACACGGAAGAATAAAGGGAAGCAATACTCACTCTGTCCAGTGTAACGCTGGAGTCCTTCTTTATGGAGAACAGGAGTGGTCTTAGCCAATGAGCAATAGGAGTCAGTGCCCTGGGCCCCATGCTGGGGGGGGGGGGAAGTATCTAAAGTCTCACCCTCCCACAGGGGCAGAAGAAAAAGAACAGGCTTGTGCTGTCACCACTCACACCCAGCTTGTTCAGAGGTTCGGGATACTACTTATGCCCTCACCATCTGGGTCTCAGGCAGCCAGTTTAGCAGCTGCTTCTTGCGCCCAGTTCATCCAGGGTTAAGGCAACAGGCTTTCAGCCACATCTTCCACCCACCTTGCACAGGGCAAGGGCACCCTTTGATTAGGCCAAGCAGGGGAGGCTGGCAGAAAGACCCCAATGAGGGATGGCAGTGATTTAGGGGCCCCATTCTGAACCCAGGGCCCTGAAATTACGAAGACTGCCCCAGCATGGAGGATCAAGGATGCAGAGAGAAACCAGGATACAGATATTTGTAGTGGACAGGAAGAGAATTAGTGTGGACACTCAACTCATGGTCTTGGGGAGTGAATCTAAAAAACCTGCAGTTTTGGCCAGCCTATACATACCATACATTTTCCAAATGCCCCAAAGGTACTAGTTTTGTCAATACCAATTAAATCAGCATATTAGTATTCATAACCATTAGAATAATAGCATTGCTAATTTAATAAGAACATATTGATTTGTGTTAGTAGCATAACTGGTATTAGATAAATTTGACATCCAGCGACGAAGAAGAAGAAGATATTGGATTTATATCCCGCCCTCCATTCCAAAGAGTCTCAGAGCGGCTCACAATCTCCTTTACCTTCCTCCCCCACAACAGACACCCTGTGAGGTGGGTGGGGCTGGAGAGAGCTCTCACAGCAGCTGCCCTTTCAAGGACAACCTCTGCCAGAGCTATGGTTAACCCAAGGCCATTCCAGCAGCTGCAAGTGGAGGAGTGGGGAATCAAACCTGGTTCTCCCAGGTAAGAGTCCACACACTTAACCACTACACCAAACTGGCTCTCCGGGATCATGTCCTTCACTCTGCCGGGATCGTGTCCTTCACTCTGCCATGATGCTTTCTAAGTACCTCTGCACCAGTCTCTCTCTGTCTGGTTAACCTCATAGAGTTGTTGTGGGGATAATATGGAAGGATAGGGCTACAGACAGCACTGTGAGCTCCTGGGAGAAGAGGAAGGTAAAGCAACCATGGTCAGTTTCGTTCAGATGAGTTCATCCAGCGAATAGGAAATGAAGCCGAGATCAGCTATTTCTTATAGACCTATAGATGCCATAGAATCCTAAAACTGAAAGGATTGATTTATTTTTTATTTTTTATTTTATTCGATTTATATCCCCCCTACCCCACCGAGGTGGGCTCAGGGCGGCTTACAACAGAAAAAGCTAACAAAAATCAGTTTAAAATACATTAATAATTATACAATAAAATACATAAAAACACATAAAACTCACTTCAATATGTACTATGCTACCTTTCCTTAAATCAATTCTTCAATATTCCAGTATTCAATAATCTGATGTTCGAGATTTGAATATTCAGGCATTCCGATAACAATTAATTATATGCCAACCGGAAGAGGGCTGTTTTGCAGGCCCTGCGGAACTGCTCAAGGTCTCCAAGGGATCTCCAAGGTCATCTAGTCTAACCCACTGCACAATGCCGGAAATTCCCAAATACCTCCCCCCACACTCCCAGTCACCCCTGCTCCCTATCCAGAAGGGCAACCCCCCCCCCCAAAAAAAACCCCTTAGCACTAATGCAACCCTTTCTGCCCACCCTCCCATGATCTGCCTAAGTTCACAGAATCAGCATTGCTATCAGATGGTCATCTAGCCTCTGTTTGAAAACCTCCGAAGAAGGAGACCCTACCACCTCCTGAGGAAGCCTGTCCACTGAAGAACTGCTCTAATTGTCTGGAAGTTCTTCCTAATGTTCTGCCAAAAATTCTTCTGATTTAATTTGAACCCACGGGCTTTGGTACAACCTTCCAGGGCAACACAAAACAACTCTGCACCATTCTCTATGACACCCCTTTAAAGACTTGAAGATAGTTATTATATCACCACTCAGCCATCTCATCTCCAGGCTAAACATGCCCAGTTCTTTCAACCTTTCCTCATAGTACTTGGTCTCTAGACCCCTCACTGTCTTTGCTGCCCTCCTCTGGAATATAAAATAATGTCACCTCCCCAGTGGTCAGCCTTTGAGGTCACACAACTCTGGTCTATCACTCAAAAGGGATAACTTTTCTTATTCACTTGGAACAACCTCACCAATAACCTGTGACTCCAAATTGCTAAGTTCAGGATTCCCATGAAGCATATAGTTTGTGCAGATTTCAAGTCAGCTACATCATACAATGCCAAAGAGGTTAACTTTCTATTGTCACACACTGGTTGGTTGCCAGTAACCCAGGTTTATACAATATTTTCATTCTGAAAGCACATTTGTGCAAGTTGGAGATGGACAGGGAAGAGCTAAAATGCAAAATGCTGCAAAGGAGAAGCTTCAGTTCTCTGTAAGGAGTACCTGCCCCTTTCTGCACAGGTGGCTGAAGAACAGCCTGATCTTATAGATAGATGAATTTATTGTCATTGTTCTCAACAAAAAGAGAGCAACGAAATGAGGTGCTCTTCCACAAACATACCAACACATCAAACACACATATTCATAAACCATTTAAATACATCTGAAACCATTAAACCATTAAAACCATTTAAATACATCTAAAACGGATAAACATTCATAAAACCATTAAAACCATTTAAACCATTAAATAAACATTCATAAAACCATTAAACATTCATAAAACCATTAAAACCATTTAAACCATTAAATACATCTAAAACAGATATGCTTCTTAACTTAAGAACTTCTTAACTTAAGAACAAACAAGCTCTCCAGCATTCAACGGGGCTTGTTTGCAGTCAAGTGTCCACAAGCCTGAATTTTGATTATATCCAGGGCTCTTTTTCTAGCAGGAGCTCTTCTGCATATTAGGCCATGCCCTCTGATGTAGCCAATCCTCCAAGAGCTTAGAGGGCTCTTAGTCTACTGTAAACTCCAGGATGATTGGCTGCATCAAGGAGGGAGTGGCCTAATATGCAGAGGAGCTCCTGCTAGAAAAAGAGCCCTGAATATCATAACCTTAAACAGAAGTGTCACTCATTTATTATGAGGACCAGATCTGACATAAGTGAGACTTTATCAGGCTGGACCATCTGTGCCAGGTAGCACAGATATAAACTTTATAAAGGGCACAGACAAACACAAAGATTTTTTTTAAATTAAAATAAGACTGGTTGAAAACTTTAGCACACTTGCAATATTTTTATTTAACAGTCTCCGATAACTGACACTTCTTGCTCTGAGTTATTGCATCAAAAACTGGAGACAATGTCTGAGCTGTAGCAATCTTGAGTATGCTGTTCAGGTGTTGTTCAGGTGTGCATTTGTAAGTTGCAAACCTACTTTTGATTTATTGACATTCATTACAGAAATCTCATGGTCAGTGCTTTGATCCTAAGCCCCAGAGGAAAACATGAAATGGCAGGGCATTGCTAGCTTTTGTAGCCGCTCTCTGATTCAGAGAGATGGGCGAGATATAAATCTGCAGTCTTCTTCTTCTTCTACATAAGTTGCTTCACTTGCTGGTCAAGGACATGTGAAGGCACTATGGCACAGACTGTGGGCTATGTGTTTATCTACAAAACTGTAGTCTTCCCTAGAAAAATAACTGCAGCTCCTATGAGGCAGTGCAGGAACAGAGAGACAGCCATGTATAGCGGTCAGTATCAGCCTACTATCTGGGAAGTAAGTTCAAAATCCCTAATCAAAGGAGATAATGGGAAATGTGAAAGAAAAATCAAAGGAAATGTATTGGGTAAACTTGGTCTGGAAACACACCCTCAGTCTAATCCTGGCACTGGATCATGACAGCATGAACAGAGGGGGAACCAAACTCAGTTCCAGCCATAACAAGCACAACAAAACACATGCACTCACTCTGTCTCTCCATAGCAAGGCAAAAACTCATACCTTGACTAAAACACTGCTGGTCTTAAAACTGCTTTGTCTCTCTTCAGTGGGATCCAAGGAACTGGGCAAAGGAAGTTATCTGTCTTTCTCTCATTCCCCATGAGAAGAGAGGGGGAGTCTCAGCCACTAGAAGAAAGAGAGGCTTGGCTCAGTGGCCCTGCAGTGTGATTGATTGAGCTTGGCAAACAATCCCACTGCAGAGGTATAGAGCCAACCTCCTCCAATGTCTGAGGCTCTTCCTCCTTCCTCCTCCCTTTGGGAAGAGGGAGGGGGAGGAAGGAAAGAGCAAGTTTTTGCTTTGCTCGGCTGCCTCCTCACAGGAGAGAAAGAAAAAACAGCGACCAAAAGAAGCAAGCAAGGGAGAAGGAAGCAGATAATGGCTACTTGCTTGTGGGCTTGATTGGAGCCCTTTGGGGTTGGATTAGGCCCGCGAGCCACACATTTGACACCCCTGTCTTAAAAGGCCTTCTTCCACTTACAAAAAAAAGGGGGGTGACAGCAAAATGGCTGGATGTCACTCTTTCAATGCGTACCAAAATTAAGCTTGGGATTTTAGTTTGCAATTAATTACTCTTCGTATCTAACAGCCAAAATCTAACAACCCTTGTAGATTAAAAAAAATCCAGACAGAGCTAGCCACAAATATAGTTTTGGATTCTGCCAATATGCCCCCCTCCCCAATATTCAAAACAACGCCATCATATTTTCAAAAAGAAGCAAAGGTAAGTGATGTTTCAACAGGCACCAGGGTGGAGAAAACCTGGAGTTTGGATCGAATTCTGCATTGCCACAGCAATACCCAAAATACCCACCCTGGCCTCTGGCGCCATGAGGTAAGAAAAGGAGACAGAATCGAAGGGGAGATGAACCAGCTGCATGTGCAGGATGTGTGTGGATTTTTCCATCCTGCAAGTCCTCAGTCCTCACAGGTCTCCTCTCACACGAAAGCTATCGTGGATAAATAGGGACAGCGTGCCTTTCTTTATGTAAACCCAAAGGTAGGGGAAAGCAGAGTGCAAATGAGAAAGCTTTGGTTTAGTAGACTAACAGAAAGGAAACTGAAGGTTTTATTTTATGTTTTTGAGCACAGCCGGCATTGTTTGTAAGAGCCGTCTCGGCTATTGTGCTGAGCCCTCCTGCAGCGTAAGGATATATCTCCGGAGGGGGTGGATGCTCCTGCTTTTGATGCCTGGCTGTTGTGTGGGACCATAAAATACTCCACAAAGCATAAAATGAAAGGCAAAAACACAGAGCAAGGAGGAACACAGTCCCATTTAACAGGACTTATCCAGATGTAAACACACACACACTTGTGCTCCTAAACTCAAGCACGTTCATCAAGTGTTCTAATCAGACAACAAAAACATTCTCCCAATATCTGCTCAGAAACTGCAGAGTGACCCATAAGAATATGAGAGGCCGTGTTGGTTCAGGCCAATGGCCCATCTAGTCTAACACTTACGTATCACACAATGGCCAAAACCCAGGTGCCATCAGGAGGTCCACCAGCAGGGCCAAAACTCATTAGAGAAAGAAGTCCTTTTCTCCCTTTCTCACAATACAAGAACTCGTGGGCATTCGATGAAATTGCTGAGCAGACAGGTTAAAACGGATAAAAGGAAGTACTTCTTCACCCAAAGGGTGATTAACATGTGGAATTCACTGCCACAGGAGGTGGTGGCGGCCACAAGCATGGCCACCTTCAAGAGGGGTTTAGATAAAAATATGGAGCACAGGTCCATCAGTGGCTATTAGCCACAGTGTGTGTGTATATATAAAAAATTTTTGCCACTGTGTGACACAGAGTGTTGGACTGGATGGGCCGTTGGCCTGATCCAACATAGGAGAGCCAGTTTGGTGTAGTGGTTAAGTGTGCGGACTCTTATCTGGGAGAACCGGGTTTGATTCCCCACTCCTCCACTTGCACCTGCTGGAATGGCCTTGGGTCAGCCATAGCTCTGGCAGAAGTTGTCCTTGAAAGGGCAGCTGCTGTGAGAGCCCTCTCCAGCCCCACCCACCTCACAGGGTGTTTGTTGTGGGGGAGGAAGGGAAAGGAGATTGTGAGCCGCTCTGAGACTCTTCGGAGTGGAGGGCGGGATATAAATCCAATATCTTCTTCTTCTTCTCCTATGTTCTTAAAACTCCAGAAGCCCTCCCATTGTTCTCCCCACTCCCCAAGCACCAAGAATACAAAACATCTCTGCCCAAGACACAGCGTTCTGTATATATCTTGAGGCTCCTGAGCCTGCCTCGGCGGGGAGGGCGGGATATAAATAAAAATATTATTATTATTATTAATAGCAACTGGTGGTCCTCTGCTCCATATGTCTAGCCGATCTCCTCTTGAAGCTGTCTATGCTTATAGCCACCACCACTTCTTGCAGCACTGAATTCAGCATGTTAATTACTCTATGGGTGAAGAAACACTTCCTTTAAGCTCATTCATTTCATTGTCCACGAGTTCTTGTATTGTGAGAAAGGGAGAAAAATACTTTTCTCTACCTTCTCTATCCCATACATAATTTTGTAAACCTCTATCATGTCACCCCGCAGTCATGGTTCTTACAAAGAGCCCTAACCTCTTTAACCTTCTTCATCTCCCTTAATCACTTAAGTTGCCCTTTTCTGCACTTTTCCCAAAACTATGCCTTTTTTGAGATGCGGTGACCAGAACTGTACACAATATTTCAAACGAGGCCACACCATAGATTTATACAGGGGCATTACAAGACTGGTTGATTTGTTTTCAATCCCCTTCCTAATAATACCCAGCACAGAACTTCCCTTTTTTTATTGCAGTCACACACTGAGTTAACATTTTCAGTGAGTTATCTACCATTACTTCAAGACCTCTCTCCCAGTTGATTACCATCAGTTCGCACCTCATCCACGTATATTTATTGTAGTTAGGATTTTGGAATTTGAGCAGACTTCGGAGGATGGCGGAAGACAGGAGGGGCCAGGCATGACTCGGTTCATGGGGTTGCAAAGAGTCGGACTCAACTATGTGACTGAACAACACGTGCAATACTTTGCACTTGCCCATATTGAACCTCATTTGCCACATTGATGCACACTCTTGACAGATCCCTCTAAAGCACCTCACAGTCCTCTCTGATTCTCACCATCCTAAACAACTTCGTTTCATCCACTAACTTAGCCGCTTCACTGCTTACTCCCAACTCCAAATAATTAATGAACACGTTAAAAAGCACCAAACCTAGTACCGAGCCCTGCGGTACCCCACTGCTTACCACTTCCATTGTGAAAACTGTCCATTTATACTCTGTTTCCTGTTAATTAACCAGTTTTTAATCCCCAAGACAACTTGTCCTCTTATCCCATGACTGTTGAGTTTGCACAGGAGCCTTCGATGAGGAATTTTGTCAAAACCTTTCCGAAGTCTAGGTAAACAACATCACCCTTGTCCATGTGTTTGTTCATTTCCTCAAAGAACTCTTAAAAGGTTAGTGAGACAAGATCCCTTACAGAATCCATGCTGATTCTTCTTCAATAGCATTCTAATTCTATCTTTAATAATGGATTCTACCAACTTATCCGGTATCAGTGTTAGACTGATTGAGCTATAATTTCCCAGACCCCCTCTGGATCCCTTTTTTTTTTCTTTTTGAGGGTTACATTAGCTATCTTCCAGTCCTTGGGAATGGAGGCAGATTTTAGTGATAGATTGAATATTTTTGTCAGAAGATCTACAAGTTCACATTTGAGTTCTTTTAGAACTCTTGGATTTGTGCCATCTGGGCCTGGCGATCTGTCCGTTTTTAATTTGTCCATCAGTCATAGGACCTCCTCTCTCATCACCTCATGTCCTCATCACCTCATCTTCCGACACCCCTCCTGAAATCGGCAGTTCTGGAGTGGGCGAGCACCTCCCATCTTTCACAGTGAAGACAGGGGTGAAAAAGGCATTTAGCTTCTCTGCCATTACCCTATCATCCTTAGTAATCCTTTCACCCTTTGGTCATCCAATGGCCCCACTGCCTCCCTGGCTGATTTTCTGCTACTAATGTATTTGACCCAGTAAGTTCTGAACCTGTACCAAGAACACCGCACATGCACAGAAAGCAACATGCACACACAGAATGTGGACGACTTTAAAATGTATTTAGATACGTATTATTTCATTTCCTCCTCAACAGGGATGCAAAGTGTTTGTAACAACCATCCGGGGAGGTAGCTTAAGCTAAGATTACGAAGATCCAAGGCTGCCCAGTAATGCCCAGGACAGAGTGTTTATCCTAGTGTGACTAACCACTCCTCAACCTGTCTGCAGCAGCTTTGAAGATGCGTAACCCTGGCACAGCAGTAAATTGGGAGAGTACATCAATAGTCTCTCGGCTTGACTTCACGAACGAAGATTTAAGAAAGGTGCAGTAGTCCACGTCTGCTGCAGGCTCGCTGGTGGCTGACAAGACCAATGCGGGACAGGCAGGTCCGGCCACAGTGGCTGCAGGGAAAAGTCTGATTTGGGGTTGGTGCTGTAGCAGTGCGATTCTTCCTCGATCTCCTTTTGTCCTCAAGACCAGCTATGCGCGCGTTCTCAAAGGAAGAGACAGCCTGGTGGATGGTGTGCCTCCATGCTTTGCGATCTGAGGCTAGGTCAGACCACTGGTGATGGTTGATGCAACAGGTACCAAGGGATTTCTTCAAGGAGTCCTTGTACCTCTTCTTTGGTGCCCCTCTATTTCGATGGCCGGTGGAAAGTTCGCCATACAGGGCAATCTTGGGAAGGCGGTGGTTTTCCATCCTGGAGATATGCCCTGCCCAGCGCAGCTGCGTCTTCAACAGCAGTGCCTCGATGCTTGTAACCTCCGCCTGCTTGAGGACTTCAGTGTTGTTCACAAAGTCACTCCAGTGGATGTTGAGGACTATCAATAGCGACTATCTGTTTAATTGTCATAGCAAATGCCACCAACCGTGCAGATGCAAAAATCACTTGAAGTTCTGCTCACTACGGTGAGATTATTGCAACTGTACAGGATCCTAGACTCAAGAGGAAAAGGGCCCAGGGCAGGTTGGGTGGGAGGCTTAGGGTGCAAGGTTCAAGAGCCTTTGGACCCCTGCAAGCTGGAGAGGGTGGTATACAGCTTCCCCAGCATTACCAGCAGGGTAAATCAGATTTTTTAAAAAAGTCTAATCACTACCTGCTGTTCCCATCAAGCTCAGAAAGAGCCAAACACAGGCTGGTCAGGATTTCTGCTCCCCTTTTCCTACCCCCAAATAACAAATTGCTCTCGGGCACCCTGCAATATTTACTCAGCATATGCTGGTTTCTCCTGGGGTGCTTCACTACATCTTCTTCCTAATCCCTTCAAAAGGCTACAGCACAGATCAGGATTATCCAGACAGGGGGATTACAAACAAGGTCAAGAAAATACCAAGCCCCCCAGGGAGTAGCCGACATCTCATCCGGACTTCGAAGGCAGGTTTGTATCTTATGGCTCTCACCCTAAAGAGAAACTCAGCTGAGCTGTTATACAGAATCATACCTATGATTCCCTCTTCCGTTCTCTGCACACCTTCTCGCCTTTTCCAACCATATTAGGGCACATCCGTAGGATGAGCAAGAGACCACTTTACACCAAACGACCAGCAGTTTTCTAGTCTTGAGAAAGAAAAGCTAAAGAATATCTTAACATCGGTTTAAAATGCAATCGTTTTCTTTGTACCAGACGTCAGCATTTGTATTACTCCCAGAGCGCAGAAGTCTCAACGGGAGTGTTCCTGCCACCGCAAGCGGCTCTGGGTAGGCAAGAAGTAGATGAGGATGCTCCTCCCCCACAGTTCCTTAATCAAGCACCGTGTGACTTGCTCCTGAGTAATCCTGCACCGGATCGCAGCCCTAAGGAGGAATTTGGGAGCAGGGGGATGCAACTGTCAGCTGGCAACACCTACTCACTCAAAGCCTAGCGTGGGAGTCTCTTCTGTTAAAATGAACCTTAACAAATAAAAGTTAACCCAATTACCTCTCCATGGTGGAAAGTTGAAAAGCTGATGGGCCCGTTGCCATGGAGACAGGGTCCCGACTACAGCACTTCTATGCTTAGCTGTGAGGGACTCGTACAGTAACCAATGGAAAAGTAGTGTTTTGCTCTCCAGATTTCTAGCAGGTTTTTATGAGTCGAGTTATTTTTACCGCAGCAAAAGCACAGACGCTCGCACATCAGAAGTTTCGCCCAACGCCTCCAAATCCGGGCATGCTACATTGGACCACAGGTGGGTAAACAAGCAACAAACCTCTACAAGTCTGTTTCAGCTGACCCACAGATGGGGCCTGGTTCATGCGCAACAACGGGGGATGCAATAAACTCCCCACATGACATGCAAGCCTCCCCCGCTCGCCCATTCAAACAGGCATCTCTTCTTCTGCCATCAAACCCACAAGCTGATGTGTACAGAGCTCACAGAAGAGGGTAAGATAAGCATCCTGAATGCTCAATTGGACTTCACATTTGAAATACATGTTACCAACAAAAGGGGCAGTGGAATTCACTGCCACAGGAGGTGGTGGCGGCCACAAGTATAGCCACCTTCAAGAGGGGTTTAGATAAAAATATGGAGCACAGGTCCTTCAGTGGCTATTAGCCACAGTGTATGTGTGTATATAACATTTTTTGCCACTGTGTGACACAGAGGGTTGGACTTGATGGGCCGTTGGCCTGATCCAACATGGCTTCTCTTATGTTCTTATGTTCATTAAGCTCACAGTTCAATTGTGCCAATGAAATGTGGCTTAAATCTGTACTGGTGGTCCCTTGCTTTCCCTCCTCAGAGGGGACCACTTTTATGCCCCGCCCCAACCCCTTACACCTCCAAGATCTTGACTGACCCTTGGCTGCAAAAGCAAAACCCAAAAGCAGCCTCAGGCAACTGAGATTCTCATGCAGGTTTTTCTTCCCATTTCTGGAACCAGCAGCATTCCATCAAGGCTCTTCGGCCCTTCGGGGCAGGCAGGCCGACCAGCCAGACATCTGCTGGGAGTCATAGTTACCAGTCCTCTCCTACCCTGGTCTCTTGTACACAGCTGCAAAAGCAGAGAGGGAGAAAATGTGCAGGCTGGTGGTACAATGGGATTCCTCTAAATTCAAGCCAATACATTCTACAGCTGTGTTTTCTTTCTTGGAAGACTCACTAGTAACCAATAACAGCCTACAGAGATCAAGAGGGCTAGAATGACCAGCTGTGTTGAAAGATCTTCGTGTTGGTAAAAGGATGCCACTTTCGTACTTCTAACAGTTGGAGAGTACAGCTTCTCTCAACCTACAGGTCTATATACCTGCCAGGACTCCCCAAAAGCTCTTATAATTGTGGACCCTGAGCTCTAAAAACAGATCTGGTCACTCTAAATTTCATCCCAGGGTTAATTTCAGGTGAAGGATGATATACTCACACTGCTGTGAGCCGTTCATTCCTAGTAAGACTAGGATCCAATGGAAATATCACTAGACTTGGGGAAATTACTTTCAAATAAACTTGCAGAGGTTACAATGGAACTTACTGAATTCACAGGGGGTTACTTGGGAGCAAGTATGCATTGGACTACAACCTTGGGCTCAAATCCGTAGGCAGTTCCAAACTCACTGAGCAGCCACAGACAAGCCACCATCTTTCAGCCCCTAAGAAAACAGGAACTATAGTAGCCCACCTCACAGGAGCATTGGGAATTATATGCGAGAGGAAAGTCTGTGACTCAGCAGCAGAACGTCTGTTCTATATGCAGAAGGTCCAGTCCCCAGCAACTCTAATTAAAAGGCACAGGGAGCAGACAATGTGAAAGACTGCAGCCCTGGAGAGACGCTGGCAGTCAGAGTGGAAAAGATCAACTGTGATAGACCATAGGTCAAACTCAGCAGAAGGCAGCTTTATGTGCTCAGGGAGAAGGCTTCTGGTACGTTGCAAAGAGGCAGCATAGTGTAGTGGTTAGAGTCAGGTGACTTTCTGTGAGATCCAGGTTCAAATTCCCACTCTGCTGGGTCAGTCACACACTCTCTGTCAGCCTTACCTCCTGTTAGAGGCTAACACGGAGGAAGGGGAAAAAAACTATGCCTATTGCTTCTGAGCTCCATGGGAGATGGAGGAGATAAAATGTATTATATACTGGCATTTTTGTAAGCTTGAGCTGGAGGGCATATGTGAAGGCAAATTATGCAGCTCCCACAAGGCAACTGCAGGAATCAGAGACAGGCGTTCTTTCCCAGTTCTGGAACACTGTTTTCCATCTGCCCCAGAGCGTATTGGTAGGGCTGGTCAGAATTGGGAAGTGCATCTATTGCAAGACACCTGAGACTTTTTATGGCACTTCTTGTACTTTGCTTTAAAACACTTCAGGTTACTGGGAGAGGCAGTTTATTTACCGCCATTCTTTCTCTGCCCTGTCCAAGGACTCTAGTTACACGTAAGAATTTGTTTACTGTTTTCCTCCAAAAAATTCCAGGGCTCAGAGCTGGAGACACAACCCAAGGCGAAACCCAGTTCTTCTTTGTACCAACCAGTTTACAACATCATAATGATAACATTGCATCAACCTACCTGCTGCTCTAGAGCAGCATCTGAGCCCTTCTCTACATCCCTCCACCCTGTAGCAAGGCCTTCTCTGGGGTGGCACCACAGTGGTCTGCCCAGCACTTAGGTTGAGGTTTTCGGTACCAGGTGAAATCCTATTTCTTTGACCAGGTCCTCTGTTAATATAGTTTGAGATTTGTTCCAACTGTCCTCTATGGGATTGTTTTACTACTAAAGTTTAGTGTGTCTTTTAATTTGAAATTTTCCTGTGTTCCAAAGGTCAACGTGCACTAGATTATTCATACAACCCAGTGGATCTTGCTATAAGATAGCAACTGTATGTGTCCACTTGTGCAAAGATTGATCTCAAATAAAGTGTAATACTTCTTTAAAGGGGAAAAAGCCCCCAGAGCTCTAATTTTTCTAAGTACCTTGACTGAATGCTGATGGTAGCACCTCAGAATGAACCGGTAACGGCAACAGCATTCACAAAATCAGTCAAAACCGATCAGTGATCACAACTTTCTGGAGGGCAAGCTAGGAAATAATTTGCAAGCAAATGAGACGCAGAATCAAGAGAGTGGCAAATTATTTTGTGGGGTTCTACAGGGCTCTCTTCTCTCTCCCATGTTCTTTTATTTAAAAGCAGGCTGGCATGGTGGCTAGGAGTGCATCTGATTTGCCAGCTCAGCTGATCTGGCTATTCAGATCCATGCTTCTGTAAACTCATGGTTACATCACTGCAACAACATCTATACAGGGCTTTCCTTCAACACAACCCAGAAACTACAATCTGTCCAGAACGCAGCAGCCTGACAATTCTCAGGGGTTAGTTCCCAGGAACATGCCTGGCTCATTTTGAAACAGCTACATTGGTTGCTAGTTTGCTTCCAAGTTCAATTCAAAGTGCTCATTATGACTTGACGGACTGTCTCCTTCCAGGTGTCCCAACCAGCGTTCCCTCTAAGCCGAATTAGCATGAGCTAGCTCACAGATTTTTAGCCTCCAACTCACACATTTTTGTCACAGCTCAGGAAGGATGACCCCAGAACACAATAATTTATGCAATAGCTCACAACTTCAGCGGCCCCGTGGCGCAGAGTGGTAAAGCAGCAGTACTGCAGCACTGTGATCTGAACTCTCTGCTCACAACCTGAGTTCGATTCCGGTGGAAGCTGGGTTCAGGTAGCCGGCCCAAGGTTGACTCAGCCTTCCATCCTTCCGAGGTTGGTAAAATGAGGACCCAGCTTACTGGGGAGGAAGCGTAGATGACTGGGGAAGGCAATGGAAAACCACCCCGTCAAAAGTCTGCCGTGAAAACGTGAAAGCAACGTCACCTCAGAGTCGGAAACGACTGGTGCTTGCACAGGGGACCTTTGCTTTTCCTTTCCTCACAACTTTAATGGCGGTGGCTCACAACTTTAATACCAGTAGCTCACAAGACTCTGTAGCTTAGAGGGAACATTGGTCCCAACTACAGTCATCCATGTACGTTGGCTACCCCACTACGGAGGGTGGCCTATCCAGACAGATTCTGACATTTTGTTCAATGTTAAGGTCTAATGAATGGTGGCAAACCTCAGCCCTACACCTGGGGAAAGTGCTTATCAACCATCAACCAGTGAGTTCAGGTGCAAACCGACCATTCACAAATACCAAAGTAGGCACAGACTGCCCAAGATCCACATTCTTCCCTCCACCTCACAGGGGTACTAGTCAGAAAGTACAGTGGTTTGGAGTGTCGGACTAGTATTTGGGAGACCCAGGTTTAGCCCCCAAGTCTGCTATGGAATGTTGCTAGGTGACCCAGTCGCACACTCTACTTAACAGGTTGTTGTGAAGATAAAATGGATAAGGAGAAAACGTTGTAAGCTACTTTGGGACCCTATTGGGGACAGAAGTGGGGTATAAATGAATAATATAAATAAATACATTTATCTCCTGGTTTGCATGCACTGTTCTAAGCACAAACGTTCAGTTCCCCTCATGCCATTCATACAGTGACAGGCACACACAATCGCAAGGCCTGTTTCATCACCACCCATAACAATCAGAACACCGGCCCACACGTCTGAACTGGCCAGCTGCATGTGTGAACTGACCCCATTGAAAGGCACAATATTATTCTACGGCTGCAGCAGCCATGGCGTCAGGCTCTCCAGTGGTCCACCCTCCCCCCATACACAAACAGTGCTGCATCAGGTGACAAAAACACACCCACCGGAACCAGCCCTGGACCACGCTCAGTACAGGTCGTAATCTAAGAAGCGGCTTCTAGGAAGGGTTATGAAAAACCCTGAGGCAGCTCTCATCTCTCCTACAGGAAAACAAGCACAATGTCCCAAAAAAGGAACATAAGAGAATTTTAAGTGGATTCACCACTTTTTTTAAAAAAAAAGAGGCTGAAACTCTCCTGGGAAGAAAAAGGAGGAAGGCGCCTTCGATACTGGCAAGCTAGGAAATAATTTGCAAGCAAATGAAGAAGAAGAAGATATTGGATTTATATCCCGCCCTCCACTCCGAAGAGTCTCAGAGGGGCTCACCATCTCCTTTCCCTTCCTCCCCCACAGCAGACACCCTGTGAGGTAGATGAAGATATTGGATTTATATCCTGCCCTCCACTCTGAAGAGTCTCAGAGCGGCTCACAATCTCCTTTCCCTTCCTCCCCCACAACAGACACCCTGTGAGGTAGATGAAGATATTGGATTTATATCCCGCCCTCCACTCCGAAGAGTCTCAGAGCGGCTCACAATCTCCTTTCCCTTCCTCCCCCACAGCAGACACCCTGTGAGGTAGATGAAGATATTGGATTTATATCCCGCCCTCCACTCCGAAGAGTCTCAGAGCGGCTCACAATCTCCTTTCCCTTCCTCCCCCACAGCAGACACCCTGTGAGGTAGATGAAGATATTGGATTTATATCCCGCCCTCCACTCAGAAGAGTCTCAGAGGGGCTCACCATCTCCTTTCCCTTCCTCCCCCACCACAGACACCCTGTGAGGTGGGTGGGGCTGGAGAGGGCTCTCCCAGCAGCTGCCCTTTCAAGGACAACCTCTGCAAGAGCTATGGCTGACCCAAGGCCACTCCAACAGGTGCAAGCGGAGGAGTGGGGAATCAAACCCGGCTCTCCCAGATAAGAGTCTGCCCTTTCAAGGACAACTCCAGTGAGAGCTCTGGCTGACCCAAGGCCATTCCAGCAGGTGCAAGCGGAGGAGTGGGGAATCCAACCCGGTTCTCCCAGATAAGAGAGCTGTGGCTGACCCAAGGCCATTCCAGCAGCTGCAAGTGAAGGAGTGGGGAATCAAACCCGGTTCTCCCAGATAAGAGAGCTCTGGCTGACCCAAAGCCATTCCAGCAGCTGCAAGTGGAGGAGCGGGGAATCAAACCCGGTTCTCCCAGATAAGAGTCGGCACACTTCACCACTACACCAAACTGGCTCTCCGATGCAGAATCAACAGAGCGGAAATTATTTTGTGGGGTTCCACAGGGTTCTGCATCCCGCCCCCACCCCCTTTGCGTTCTCTGAAGTTTTGAGTAAAAAAATATGTCTCGCTAACAGATGACCCCTTCACGCACTGGATGAGGCGAGCTTTGACTTAACGCTAGACTCAATGGGGCGCGCCTTGCAATTGCCACGGGACTCCTGTTTTGTTGCAGCCACGCTTTCGAGGATGCCAGCGACGGTGCCACCTCTCTTTCGCTGCACCGCCTCCCGCCAGCTTCGCGACAAGAGATCCTTCACCACCCCCAGCAGCAAAAAAATTGGCACCCAAACTTCGAACTTTACCCCCGGTCCGATCTTTTGCAACGGAGGGATTTGGGGAGAGAGCACCCCCTGCCCCAAACCGCTCTCACCCACCTGCCCGGCTCGGGAGCGCGGCGAGGGCGCAAAGCAGAGCGCACCCCAGCGCCGCGCGCAGCTCCCAGGCGCCGGCCGCCAGCATCGCTCCTCTCCTTGCAAAAAAGCGCCTTTTGCACTCGAGCCGTCGCGACCGGCTGGGAAGTGAACGCAGCTCGCGGAGCAGCAGGGACCGAGCCCCGGAGCGCATGCGCGCAAGCAGCCCGAGCGGCAGGCAGGGGCTCCGAGGCGGGGCTCCAGTAGCTCCCCCCCCCTTCCCAGGGAAAGGCGTGGCCTGCGCCTCGCGCCAACTCAGCTGCGCGCGCTCTCTTGCTGCTTTTTGCAAGCTGTAAGATGCCTCGGGGCGGGGCATAGGGTTGCCAAGTCCAATTCAAGAAATAGCTGGGGACTTTGGGGGTGGAGCCGGGAGACATTAGGGGCGGAGCCAAGATCAAGGCCGTGACAAGCGTCGTTGAACTCCAAAGGGAGTCTCTGGCCATCCCATTTCAAGGGACGGCACACCTTTTCAGTGCCTTCCTTCCAAAGGAAATAATGAAGGATGGGGGCACCTTCTTTTGGGGCTCATAGAATTGGACCTAGGGTTGCCAAGTCCAATTCAAGAAATATCTGGGGACTTTGGAGGTGGAGCCAGGAGACTTTGGGGGTGGGGCCAAGATCAAGGCTGTGACAAGCATAATTCAACTCCAAAGGGAGGTTCTGGCCATCCCATTTCAAGGGACGGCACACCTTTTCAATGCCTTCCTTCCATAGGAAATAATGAAGGATGGGGGCACCTTCTTTTGGGGCTCACAGAATTGGACCTAGGGTTGCCAAGGCCAATTCAAGAAATATCTGGGGACTTTGGGGGTGGAGCCAGGAGACATTAGGGGCGGAGCCAAGATCAAGGCCGTGACAAGCGCTGCGTCGTTGAACTCCAAAGGGAGTCTCTGGCCATCCCATTTCAAGGGACGGCACACCTTTTCAGTGCCTTCCTTCCATAGGAAATAATGAAGGATGGGGGCACCTTCTTTTGGGGCTCATAGAATTGGACCTAGGGTTGCCAAGTCCAATTCAAGAAATATCTGGGGACTTTGGGGGTGGAGCCAGGAGACTTTGGGGATGGAGCCAGGAGACATAAGGGGTGGAGCCAAGATCAAGGCTGTGACAAGCATCATTGAACTCCAAAGGGAGTTCTGGCCATCACATTTAAAGGGACACCTCTTCAAAGCCTTCCTTCCATAGGAAATAATGCAGGATAGGGGCACCTTCTTTTGGGGCTCATAGAATCGGACCCCCTGGTCCAATCCTTTTGAAACTTGGGGGGGTATTTTGGGGAGAGGCACTAGATGCTCTACTGAAAAATTGGTGCCTCTACCCCAAAAAACAGCCCCCCCCCCAGAGCCCAGATACCCACAGATCAATTCTCCATGATTTTCTATGGGAATAAATCTCCATAGGGAATAATAGAGTTCCCAGCAGACATTTCCCTCCCCTCCCCCCGCTTTCTGACGACCCTGAAGCCGGGGGAGGGCCTTCAAACCGGGGGATCCCCTGCCCCCACCTGGGGATTGGCAATCCTAATTGGACCCCCTGGTCCAAACGTTTTGAAACTTGGGGGATATTTTGGGGAGAGGCGCTAGATGCTGTACTGAAAATTTGGTGCCTCTACCTCAAAAAACAGCCCCCCCACAGAGCCCCAGATACCCACGGATCAATTCTCCATGATTTTCTATGGGAATAAATCTCCATAGGGAATAACGGAGTTCCCAGCAGACATTTCCCTCCCCTCCCCCCACTTTCTGACGACCCTGAAGCGGGGGGGGGGTGGGCCTCCAAACCAGGGGGTCCCCTGTCCCCACCTGGGGATTGGCAACTCTAGCGGGGAATAGTGAAAGAAGTTTTCTCAAGAGCCTTTCATAAATACGGAGCAGATTCCTAGAGGTATTGCAAAGAATATCCAGACGCAAATCTCCCAATGTGTGATGTTTGTGAGACTGCGCACACGTGTGTTTTGTTAATGTACGCAGGGGGGAAAGGAAGCGATAAGGTGTAAGCAGTCAACAGCCATCTGTATTAAATTCTTGCCTGGGTGCAGATAAAACGAGTAGGCTGTTCTCCCCTGTTGAGTTGGCAACCCTGGAAAATCCCTTAATCTGGAAAATTAATCTGTGAATCCTTTAACACTGCATTATCTTTTAAAGCTAAATCTGTAAATGGGAAAGTACGATCTTCCAGGAAACCTTTATTTGTAGCATTGGATCAGAAATTATTTGGGATGGAAAAAAGGAAGTCCTTTATGCAAGCACAATTTTCCCTGGGCATTTAAACACTTACCTTACTCCCAAGAGGAAGTTCAGAAGAAGGGGAAGAACTAGGCATCGGCCATCTGATCCAATGCAGGATTTACTCCCCTTGAAGTGTGCAGAGAACTGCACTTGTACACACCCTGCTCTCAGTGGGGCTTGTTTCCAAGGGATGATGGCATTATTGTGGCAATCTGTTTACTTGTCAGGGAAGGTACAGGCTAAGCAAATGGTGCCTAAGCAGACAAGTTGTCAGGGAGGGTACAGGCTAAGCAAATGGTGCCTAAGCAGACCAGAGGGCACTAAGATCTAGCTCCCAAGGCCTTTTAAGGATCCCTGGACCAAAGGAGGCCAAACTGAAAGTAACAAGAGAGCAGGCCTTCTCCGTAATGGCCCCCCACTGGTGGAATCAATTACCGGAGGAAGTGCGAGCCCTGCGGGACTTTAGTCAGTTCTGCAGGGCTTGCAAAACTACCCTCTTTATGCAAGCATATAAGGAGTCCTGAAAACGATACCTTGCCATCGAAAAATATGTACTGAATAGCACCTTAATTTATGGTAGTCTTAACTTTTATGTAGTTTTAATCTTATGTAACTGTTTTTAAATGTATGTATCAGTTGTATTTTAAAATTGTCTTATGTAAATCATGGGAAACCATGTCTTGTTAGCCGCCCTGAGCCTGCTTCGGCAGGGAGTGCGGGATACAAATTAAAGTTTATTATTATTATTATTATTAAGTTTCAAAGCAGCAACCTACCCCAACAACATTCCTAAAAATGGCTTGAGCAGATGAGTCGTTGAAATTGCAGGAATGCACTGCCAGCTTGATCACTGGAATCCAAATATCAGTACTAGGCCAGAATGGTTGGTGTGTCTTTCTGTTAGAGTTAAAATAAATAAAAATGTCCACCACTTGTATCTGATGAAGTGGATTAACCTGATGCTAGCAAACGATCTTGCTAGTCTTCAAGGTGCTACAAGACTCCAGGGTTTCTATAAAATAGTAGATAATCTAATAGGAAAGCAATTTAATTTTGTAGTACTGCATAAATTAGGCTGTGCTAATCCAAATACGTATATGCTGCCTTTCTTCCAAGGCCCTTCTCCATTTTATCCTCTCAACAACCTTGTGAGGTAAGGGTGGGCAGGGCTGGGCTCATTTACAGTGCAACTTTAAGCACGTTTACTCTACAGTAAATCCTACTGTGTTCAATTAGACGTCTTCCTTAATAAAGTATGTTAAGATGGCTCTCTTAGTACTCCGGAGTTGGGATTTGATTTGAGTTCAGGTCTTCCCCAGTCCCCTTTGATGTCTGCACTATTCCATATCTGTAATGTGTTTTCTTAAACCTAAAACAAAAATTCCTTCTTGGAAAATTTCCTAGCAGATTCCCCGGACTGGACTAACATTCTGCTAGGTGAACGGGCATGAAGACATATTAGGTAGTAGGTACCTTTAGAAAAAGCAGCTAAACTATGCTGCATGGCAGAACCTATCATGGTTTCCCCTATTTGAAAAAGGGGAGAAGACCCGATACCTACCACTGTGTATATGTGTGTATCCATGTGTAGAGTTGTCAACAGGCCTAGAGAAAAACATCCTGCCCCATTAAGAGAGGCTTAATGATGTTATTTACCAGTTGATGTTATCTGCCTCAATGCAATGAAAAGCTTCAGCTGCTCATTCCCACACATTAAGGGACAGAACATTTTTCTCCAGGCTTATTGGCAACTGCACATGTAGATACACACAAATTCCCAAAGAAATGAAATTTTGTGCTCTCTGTATCGCAGGACTGGTGCTTTTTTCAATATCCATGTTCTAAACTTCCCTCTGGAAAATCTATCCTACTGATAAAAACTGATCCCATGTTAACAATGTTAGCTACAATCGCCCCCTAGTGTGAGACTGAGATACAGCAAATCCAGAAATGCTTTCCCAGTGTTTTCCTAGGCATATGATGCTCCGCCATAACAAACAGAATAAAACAAACATAACAAGCAAGAATAAAAGACATTTTCTATGAGCAGCCGGTAGCTTAATTAGGACACAGGACTGTAAACCAAGAAATGCCACTTCAAATCTTGCATCTACTTTGAAATCCCTGATAATTTTCAAGCAAGTTTCTAAGCCTCAACTCTTCTGCCCCCGTAAGAGGTTACAGAGCTGGTGTGCAGGGGCCCAATCTGGAGCAGGACCATGGCATGAATGGACAGAGGTCTTAAGCCTCCCCCGCCCCCTCCACACACCATTTACCCTGGGGAGCTGCTATTTCCTCCATTGGGGAAATTTACCTACAATATTTCAGATTTGCCTACAATATTTGTTTATTTCATTGATATCTCACTTTTCTCTCCAATAGGTACCCAAAGTGGCTTACAGCATTCTCCATTTTGTCTTCACAACAGTCCTGTAAGGTAGGTTAGGCTTAGTGTGTGAGACTGGGCCAAGGTCTCCCAGCAAGCCTCCATGATATAGCAGGGATTCAAACTTGGGCCTTTCAGATCCTAAGCCAACACTCTAACCACCACACTATCATGGCTTTCATGATCTATTGCATGGCCTAGTTCCTCAGAATTCCCAGCTTTCTTTTTTTCCTTCTGCAGGCTTCTCTCTCTATCCCTTTTCATTCAACATATATAAGAGTAAAGATACAGACTTTTATATGAATCTACAACAAAAAAGGGCTAGAGACTTAAAAAAAACTACCTAGACATTCAGAGGAACTAGTAGATCATTATGGATTGTTATATTATAACATAATAATGATCAAGCAATTACTGTTGTTGTTTTTTAAACAGGAGACTGAAGCAGGGGACTGAAGCAAGGAAATCGTACTGATGTAGGCTGGCATTTAAAAATGTGCACTTTCCCATTCACATGATGTACAAATGTACTTTGACTGTGACTTTTCCAAAAAGGTTATATCAAACCAAGTTTGGAAAAGATCAGAGCATAGTGGAGGAAACATTGATAAGTAGGGGATGATGTCATGTAGAGTAAAAAAAAAAAAAAAGAACAATGCCCTGCTCCAATGTGGATGCCAAACTGGAGCAAAACCTCCATGTACAACCAACAGCAGTTTGATTAGCACTTCTAGAATCAAAGTGAGTACAGACACCCCTCAGACAGCCAATGCCAAGGCAACAGAGCTAAATTCTTTGGCAGGCTGACACTCTTTCATTTGCTATAGCTCTCACATTCACCAAACTAGTTCCTTGTGAAGCATGTGCTCAGGCCCTCATTGCCAAATTTAATCTCTGTAATCTTCTGGTAATAAACATTTCCATTTCTCCTTGCTGTAAACAAATTGAAGTTACAAGAATATTGGTCTAATCTAATCTCGAAGAGTATGTGTCAGAATCTAGAGTCAGTCCAAGTTGAATTCCAGGGTCAAAGTTCAGTCCAAAGGTCAATTACCAAGACTCCGGAGTCCACTAAAATGATCATGGTGGGATCACATGAGCCGGTCATTCAGCTCTACACAAAATTAATATATGGATGGTATGAGTTGGCAATGAAAACCCTCCTGTCCTGATTGCCCAAAAGCAAGACACAACTTGAAACCCTGGTTGAATTGAGAGTGCGTTACAGCCAAGAACCAACTATTAATATCTCCATTCCTCCATTACAGGGGGAGCAGCAACACCAGAATTTCGCCTCCCTCAGAATTACAAGCCCAAAAGAGATGGTTGTGAAATGTTAATTAAATCAAAAAAGAGATACACCCAAAGGGCACTCTGGCTCCAGTTTATTCCGGTGGCCAGATCCAAAGATTTCTCCCTCTTTTGGCCTATTGTGTCAGGAGGATTTCGGGCAGAAGCTATTCTGTACTGTCCCTGCCCTGCCAACAACATTTTCACACATTTTACACTGTAGAGCCAAACACAGAGGTCGAGTGTGATGTTGCCATTGGAAACCTCCCCACTTGGCCTCCAGTTACAGTGAATGAAGTAAAGAGGCTAGCTGGTCTACTTAAGACAGGGAAAGCCCCAGGGCACTACATGATACCGCCAGAGCTGATTCAGATGAACACTGAGTAGTGGGCGCCAGTCCTGGGCCACTCTTTTTACAATGATTGATCAGACAGCATGGATTCCTAATGACTGGGGTTTGACCATCATTGTTCCAATACACAAAAAAAGACTAATCCATTCAATTGTGGCCCAGCCGGTTTGTTCAGTGTCGTGAGCAAGCTCTGTGCAAGGCACCTATATTGGAAACTTCGACACTGGCTAGAATGAGAGAACATCATCAGCAAAGAACCAGTGAGCTTTAGAATTAGCCACTCCTCTTTAGACCAATGCCTAGTTTTATACCACCTGGCAATGAAATATAGTGCCAGATCCCCACAGACCTCTCTGTGTGGCCTTTGTCAACTATAAAATGGGCTTTGGTAGCATTGCCGTGGACAGATAATGAACTAAATTAGACACCTCATCAATTGAGCATAGACTATTTGCCCTTACGCTGCACAAGAATGATTCCCTCATCAAAGGCTCCTTAGAAAACTCGAGAGTCATGGAGTAAAAGGACAGGTCGTCTTGTAGATCAAAAACTGGCTAATTAATAGGAAGCAGAGAGTGAGTATAAATGGGCAGTCTTCACAGTGGAGGATGGTAAGCAGTGGGGTGCCGCAGGGCTCGGTACTGGGTCCCATGCTCTTTAACTTGTTCATAAATGATTTAGAGTTGAGAGTGAGCAGTGATGTGGTCAGGTTTGCAGATGACCACATTGCTCAGGGGAGGATTGTGAGGCACTCCAAAGGGATCTGTTGAGGCTGGGTGAGTGGGCGTCAACATGGCTGATGAGGTTCAGTGTGGCCAATAGCAAAGTAATGCACATTGGGGCCAACAATTCCAGCTACAAATACAAGTTGATAGGGTGTGAACTGGCAGAGACTGACCAAGAGAGAGATCTTGGGGTCGTGGTAGATAACTCACTGAAAATGTCAAGACAGTGTGCGATTGCAATAAAAAAGGCCAACACCATGCTGGGAATTCTTAGGAAGGGAATTGAAAACAAATCAGCCAGTATCATAATGCCCCTGTATAAATCGATGGTGCGGTCTCATTTGGAATACTGTGTACAATTCTGGTCACCGCACCTCAAAAAGGAAAAAGTCCAGAAAAGGGCAACTAGAATGATTAAAGGGTCGGAACACTTTCCCTGTGAAGAAAGATTAAAACGCTTGGGGCTCTTTAGCTTGGAGAAATGTCGACTGTGGAGTGACATGATAGAGGTTTACAAGATTATGCATGGGATGGAGAAAGCAGAGAAAGAAGTCCTTTTCTCCCTTTCTCACAATACAAGAACTTGTGGGCATTCTATGAAATTGCTGAGTAGTCAGGTTAAAACAGATAAAAGGAAGTACTTCTTCACCCAAAGGGTGATTAACATGTGGAATTCACTGCCACAGGAGGTGGTGGCGGCCACAAGCATAGCCACCTTCAAGAGGGGGTTAGATAAAAATATGGAGCAGAGGTCCATCAGTGGCTATTAGCCACAGTGTGTATATATATGTATATATATATAATTTTTTTGGCCACTGTGTGACACAGAGTGTTGGACTGGATGGACCATTGGCCTGATCCAACAGGGCTTCTCTTATGTTCTTATGTGACACAGAGTGTTGGACTGGATGGGGCATTGGCCTGATCCAACAGGGCTTCTCTTATGTTCTTATGTCTGTCTCTCTGCCTGTCTTATAGTCCTCCTCTGAAGTTCAAGGCTAAGAGACAGTGCAAAGTCCTTCACTTCCAACAGATTGGATATATTTTATATATCCCTCCTCCTTGCAGATCAGTCAAATAGACCCTAAGTTCTGTGCTACAGTTTTATCCGCAAGGACTGTATGCCTATATACAAGGGGCACTAGACACAGACTTTGTATCTTTTGGTCATGAATAATGAATGGTATGTATTGGGTGTATGTGTGTATGCATCCATGTATGCATGCTATGACTCTTGCCACTCAGATGCTATTGTACAACCCGGTACCCTGGAATGTGTGTCATTCCAGCCTTGTCCTTAGCACTGCGTTCAAGCCCGACAGCTGATACTGACCCAGCTGGCTCTGACGTCTCTGGAGATGTTCAGAAGCACATTTGGAGATACAGTTCTCATTTCCTATATCTGAAGCAGCAGGGTGGAAAACGAAATGAGCATCTGTGGCTTACTGGCTCCTTTCAGCCTGTCGTTGCTTGGCTAGCTGCAGCCCAAAACTCCCACATGGAAGCAAAATATCACAGGGTGGCTGTTTCCATGGTAATATGACTTCCAGAAGGGGTGAGAGCATTTTGGAACATTCAGGCCAACATGATGCTCAGGAGAGAAGTGGGGACTTTTGGGAGGGATCGACAGGCCTCAGATTCAGCAGTTCACAGGAGTTCCACCTCCTCCTTCCCACCTTGTCCACTGAATAGTAGGTCCAGCTGCTTAACAATCCCTGGATGAGCTCCACCACCTATTTTTCTACAAAACGACCCCTGGGGATAGTGTACAGTTTTTCCCCCGCTTCCACAGTTTGAGAAAGGAAAGCAGGAGAAGAGGGTGACCTCTTAAAACTGGTCATGAAACAACAATATCTCATTGGTCCACAGAACATTATCACCAGTTATGCTAAGGTCCAATTCATACATAACTTTTGTGGCACACTTGTAGTTAGTATTAAAATAGCACCACGAGCGTTTGTGGCACTTTACTGAGTACCAGAGGATGGATCTCTTCCCCCAGGAGCTCACAGTCTAAACTGACACAGGGAGAGAAGAAAAGAGAGAGGATAAAAGTGTGTGTATGCATTGGGGAGGGGAGTAAACAGAAAAGGATCTTCAGTCTGGTTGGGTGAGACAGGCTCTTTTGTTTTAGCAGGGAAGAGGGCTAAGGAATTATGTCAAAGCTTTCATGGATAAGGGGGTTTGTAAGAGGTATTCGGAGATCCAGTTTGGTGTAGTGGTTAAGTGTGCGGACTCTTATCTGGGAGAACCGGGTTTGATTCCCCACTCCTCCACTTGCACCTGCTGGCATGGCCTTGGGTCAGCCATAGCTCTGGCAGAGGTTGTCCTTGAAAGGGCAGCTGCTGTGAGAGCCCTCTCCAGCCCCACCCACCTCACAGGGTGTCTGTTGTGGGGGAGGAAGGGAAAGGAGATTGTGAGCCGCTCTGAGACTCTTTGGAGTGGAGGGCGGGATATAAATCCAATATCTTCATCTACCTCACAGGGTGTCTGTTGTGGGGGAGGAAGGGAAAGGAGATTGTGAGCCGCTCTGAGACTCTTCAGAGTGGAGGGCGGGATATAAATCCAATATCTTCATCTACCTCACAGGGTGACTTTTGTGGGGGGAGGAAGGGAAAGGAGATTGTGAGCCGCTCTGAGACTCTTCGGAGTGGAGGGCGGGATATAAATCCAATATCTTCATCTACCTCACAGGGTGTCTGTTGTGGGGGAGGAAGGGAAAGGAGATTGTGAGCCGCTCTGAGACTCTTCAGAGTGGAGGGCGGGATATAAATCCAATATCTTTATCCACCTCACAGGGTGTCTGTTGGGGGGGAGGAAGGGAAAGGAGATTGTGAGCCGCTCTGAGATTCTTCGGAGTGGAGGGCGGGATATAAATCCAATCTCTTCATATACCTCACAGGGTGTCTGTTGTGGGGGAGGAAGGGAAAGGAGATTGTGAGCCGCTCTGAGACTCTTCGGAGTGGAGGGCGGGATATAAATCCAATATCTTCATCTACCTCACAGGGTGTCTGTTGTGTGGGAGGAAGGTAAAGGAGATTGTGAGCCGCTCTGAGACTCTTCTGAGTGGAGGACGGGATATAAATCCAATCTCTTCATATACCTCACAGGGTGTCTGTTGTGTGGGAGGAACGTAAAGGAGATTGTGAGCCGCTCTGAGACTCTTCGGAGTGGAGGGCGGGATATAAATCCAATATCTTCATCTACCTCACAGGGTGTCTGTTGTGTGGGAGGAAGGTAAAGGAGATTGTGAGCCGCTCTGAGACTCCTTGGAGTGGAGGGCAGGATATAAATCCAATATCTTCATCTACCTCACAGGGTGTCTGTTGTGGAAGAGGAAGGTAAAGGAGATTGTGAGCCGCTCTGAGACTCTTCGGAGTGGAGGGCGGGATATAAATCCAATATCTTCATCATCTTCTACAAAGTTGGCATGACTCTAGCATTCTGGAAGGTGGTTCTAGATGCAGGGGGAAGCAAGGGAGAGGCCCACAAGGGAGAAGAAGGCCTCTGGGGGGCCATGGCTCAGAGGCAGAATGCCCACTTTGTATGCAGAAAGTCTCACATTCAGTCCTCAACATCTCTGGTTAAGAATCAGCTGGTAGGTGATATGAAAGACCTCTGCCTGAAACCCCTGGAGAATAGCTGCCAGCCAGAGTAGACAGAAGTGAGCCTGGCAAACCAAGAGTTTGTCTCTATATGTGGCATCTTCATGTGGATGGCTGGAGGTGGAGGAGTGAAAGTTAGAGGCAGCAGTCTGTTGAAACAGAAGCAGAGACATAAAGGGGACAAAGCCATGGAGGGTTCCATGGTAAGAACCAGGAGTTTGTGTTGCACCTGAGGGAACTAACAGGAAGTCAGTGTATGAACCACAGAAGCAAAGTACATTATTTGGACAGTAGAGGGTTGGACAAGGATCTTCTGTGATCCTTGTGGGATGTGGGGAAATGCAGTTGTGAGGTCGTGGAGGAAAAATTTAGGCAGGAGACTTAAGGCCAGGACCTCCAAGGTAGCCTTCTCAGAAGTGCTACCTGTTCCACACGCAGGTATGGAGAGACAGGCACAAATTAGGAGTCTCAATGTGTGGATGAGACGATGGTGTAGGGAGGAAGGGTTTGTTAGGCACTGGGATGCTTTCTGGAACAAGCGGGAGCTGTACAAAAGAGACAGTCTCTTCTTGTCCCCAAAAGGAACCAGGCTGCTGGTGCTTAAAATGAAAACGGGGGCAGAGCAATTTTTAAACTGAATCTTGGAGGAAAGCCGACAGGAGATGAAATGTCTCTGGTTCGGGAGGACTTATCTCAAAGAGATGAAGGGTTAGCTGTTACTTTTCTACCAGGTAATGGATCAGAGTTGTCCACTGAGATGGTGACAAACAGTATGGGCTGTATAGATTTCCTAGAGAGATCTTGCGGTCGTGGTAGATAACTCACTGAAAATGTCAAGACAGTGTGCGATTGCAATAAAAAAGGCCAACACCATGCTGGGAATTATTAGGAAGGGAATTGAAAACAAATCAGCCAGTATCATAATGCCCCTGTATAAATCGATGGTGCAGTCTCATTTGGAGTACTGTGTGCAATTCTGGTCACCGCACCTCAAAAAGGATATTACAGCATTGGAAAAAGTCCAGAAAAGGGCAACTAGAATGAATAAAGGTTTGGAACACTTTCCCTATGAAGAAAGGTTAAAACGCTTGGAGCTCTTTAGCTTGGAGAAACGTTGACTGCGGGGTGGCATGATAGAGGTTTACAAGATTATGCATGGGATGGAGAAAGCAGAGAAAGAAGTCCTTTTCTCCCTTTCTCACAATACAAGAACTCGTGGGCATTCAATGAAATTGTTGAGCAGTCAGGTTAGAATGGATAAAAGGAAGTACTTCTTCACCCAAAGGGTGATTAACATGTGGAATTCACTGCCACAGGAGGTGGTCGTGGCGGCTACAAGCATAGCTGGCTTCAAGAGGGGATTGGATAAAAATATGGAGCAGAGGTCCATCAGTGGCTATTAGCCACAGTATATATATATATGTGTGTGTGTGTGTGTGTGTGTGTGTATATATATATATATGTGTATATATATATATGTGTGTGTGTGTGTGTATATATATATATATATATATATATATATATATATATATATATATATATATATATATATATATATATGTAGGCCACTGTGTGATACAGAATGTTGGACTGGATGGGCCATTGGCCTGATCCAATATGGCTTCTCTTTTGTTCTTATGACAAAATGAAAGATCCAGCTACAGAAGGCCAGAGGAGAGGATGGAAAGCATGGCTCTCCCCCCTCCCCTCGATCCTCACAGCACCCTCATGAGGTAGGTTGGGATGAGAGAGAATGACAGGCTCATGGTTGCACAGTGAATTCCCTGGCAGTCTCCCCAGACCCTAGTCTCGCACTCTAACCGCTAGACTACAATTTCTCTTGAAAGATGCTGGTTTCTCTTTGGAATAGTCACCCCAAAGCAGGAGAGGAGTTGCTGTTTGCCAGCCACCCCCTGTCAATCATCATGTTCCCCCCATTGCTAGGGTTGCGAATTCTAGATTGGGTCCAATGCCACAGAGCACACCCTCCAAAGCAGCCATTTTCTCTGGGGAAAGTGATCTCTGCAGTCTGGAGATCCACTGTGATTCCAGAAGATCTCCATGCCCCACTTGGAGGTCGGGAGCCATACGATCTACTGCTGCAGCTATTATATTCTCCATCTGTAGATGAAGTCAGATCGCAGCAATGCCATGTGACTGAGGGTGGTTTCCAGCTCCTGATGGACCATAATAAGTGGCTGGTTCCCCCCCACCTCCCCAAGGTTTGAGAATCTGTCAGTCAGCTTCAGAGGCTTGATTCTGCATGTGTGTGCCTCAAGCCCTCACCTGGAGATAGGGATGCCAACCTCCAGGTGGTACCTGGGGATCCCCCAGAATTGTGGCTGATCTCCAAACTACAGAGATCAGTTTCTTTGGAGTTAATGGATGTTTTGGAGTGTGGGCGCTGCGTCATTGTACCCCACTAAAGTCCCTTTCCTCCCTAGGCTCCATCTCCAAATCTCCAGGAGTTTCCCGGCCTGGATCTGACAACTGTACTCCCCCATCCCTTGCTGGTGGCCACGAGGAAGCTGGCAATCCTACCTGGGGGTGCTTATCCCTAGTTGCGGAGGTGCGGGGGGAGGGCTTCTGCAGCAGGCAGGCAGCAACAGGGTATTTCTCCCAAATGCCAACTCTGCTGTGACAGCTCATGGGATGCGTGTGCGCAGAATCCTAATTAAAGCTGGCAGCGGTCCTTAGAGAGAATGGGATGCTGACGATTTGCTTTACGGTGTGACTCAGGGAGGAGGTGTGGGGAGTGGGGGAGTCTTCCAAAGGCTGCTCAGAGCTGTGCAGTGCTCTGCTCTGGAGTCAAGAGCCAAGCATCACTTACCACCAGGCCAGTTCCGTTCAAGCAACCTAAGGCAACTGCTTTGGGCCCTCTGTCACACCAATGGCCACCGGCCAGTCTCCCCCAGCTGCAGCTCTTGAGGTTCACAAGCGGAGAGAATCTGGGGCGGCAGAATGATTAAACTGACCTCGATCCTGCCTCTGTGGCCCGGTCAAACTTGCAGCGATGGTACCGAACCCCAGTACAGTTAGTGCACTCCTCTTCTATCTCACCCCTTTGTTTCAAGAACTGCGGACAGAGGGGCACTTTTCTCCATTCTTGGGGGCTTTGCCCAATCATAAATAACTTTTGGAGGCAACTCGATCAAGAAGTACAAGATCTTACATCATACTCTCCACCATTTACGCCTGAATATGCCCTTTTAAATCTTGTAGGTACCTCGAACATTCCAGAACATGCAGAGGAATTGATCTCGCATATGTTTGTGGCTGCTAAATTTGCAATAGCTCTCGTCTGGAAGCAGCAATCTCCTCCCTCACGACAAACCTGGTGGCTGAAACTGTGGGATTACTTTGCACTGGACAAACTCACTTATGATTTAGGTCCCCATCGCCCTCAACAAATCGCTTCCTCGAGTTTTATAGAAAAATGGCGTCCCTTTATAGACAAAGCGTTAGCTGATAATAACGTTCCGAGCAACTCATACCATGCTATACTGATGTCATGTCAATTGTTATTGTAATTTTGCTCTAAGATGGCTTATGGCGTATGCACCTACTTCCTTGTTCTGTATGGGTACCTGGTGCGCACTCATTGATTTGTTGATGTATTTGTACCGTGCTTCTCAATTCAATAAAGCACAATAATAATAATAATAATAAAAACTTGCAGCATGATTCCATCCTCTGCATAACAGAGCCCAGAAAGAGAATTGTCTCCTCTCCCCCACCCCCACAAACAATGCTAATAATAAGAGTCAGCCTGATGTTGTGGTTAGAGTGTCAGGCTAGGGTTCAAACCCACACCCCTGCCCTGGGTGACCTGGGACCAGTCACACACCCTTAGCCTGGTCTACCTCTCAGGGTTGTTGTGAGGAGAAGGGTGTAAACCACTTTGATGGATAGAAAGGTAGAGTATAAATGAAGGAAACAAATAACTGACCTTGGTAAGGCCTTGCAGCTCAGGATGGGCTCCTCTGCATCTTCAGACCGCAGTAAAGTGGCACCCCACATTTTTGGGCTGTACTTGAAGCATTAATTCATTTTACGTGTTTTAGTCCACTTTTTGGCTGATAGAAACCCATTATGCAGCTACCTGTGCTCCAGGAGATTCAAATGTTGCCGTGAAATGTGATGTTTGTTTTTGCATCAATTGTTTATAATCAATGTTTCCTTTTTTAAAACACCCATTTTTGTGACTAAAATGGTGTCTATTGTAAAAATACCATTTTAAAGAAGAAGAGGCAAAACCAGGAAATTTGCCCAAGGAAACCGGCAGGATGCAAATAGCTTCCCCAAACACAAAATTTAAAATAAATTGGCGGGGGGGAGTGCAATTTTGTACATCTCTATTCAAGGGAACTCCCAAACTGTAGAAGCATCTTATTTGTTTACTTGTTTTACTTTCTCACTGAGACTCAAGCTGGATGACACTTTAGAAAACAATGGAATTAGACATCACGGGACACCTAACAAGCAACGCAACAGAATTAGGATTACAGGATTAGAAACAAAAAATTATCAGATGATGTATCAAACAATGTAGGAAATGGAATTACAACATTAGCAAACAATATAGTAAGAGCAGAAGAAGAATACATCCAATGGACAGCTTGTACATACCATACACTGTGGTATAGACTGCACACCAGAACAAAGAAATAAAGAAGACGACAAACTCTGAGTTAAAGACTTCAGAAACTTTGTGGCAGTCTGCCTTCTTAGGGTCCTCTTCTGCCAGTGAAGCAAACCTAGCAATACTGAGATCCCCTAGAGAAAACACACCGCTCTTCGGCACAGCCAACTAATTTTCCGTCATGAGCACAACAATCTCAGGAGGAGTACTTTGCAGCTTCTCCATGTAGGTGTCTAGAATATTAATCAGCACTTTAATGGGTTTGCTCTGATTCCCTTATTTATGGCTTCAGAAAATTAACGGCATAATGATGACTTCCTCAAGGGTGGAAAGCAGCAGTGAGACTCACAGCTAGAAAACGGGAACTTCTGTATGTGCATGCATTTTGAGGGGACGTGCACAAAAAAAAACCCAGCACTGGTATGTTCAAGGGACACCTAATTTTGGGATTAGGTGCAGAGGGGTGCTCCATCTGCTTCTATTGGGAATCTGAAAACAGGCGCTCAAGATCCAAGGCTCAGCTGTTTTTTTTAACACCTGATAAACTTGTTTTCTGCAAACTCTGCAGCTTCCTGATCCATAAGGTTCAGCATAACACTTTCAAACTAACGGGCCTGCAGGCTGTTTTGAACAAGAACAGGGCAGAACAGTAAGTGTTACACACTTTTGACTCATGAGTTTCCTTGAGATTCTTTTCTTTTATCTAAACAGGTAGTCAGCCAGCGGGGGTGGGGGAGAGAGAAGACCACCCTGAAGTCTGAGAGGGGAAGAGACAAACCTCATATCTTGATAGGGCTGCCGACAGACCTGAAGAAAAATGCCCTGTCCCTTTAATAAAGGCCAATGGGATGTGGTTTATCTTGGGGGTGGGGAGAGAGTTAACACATGAACTGGAATACAAGCCAGGGTGCAAACAAGCTTCCTGTCTCCTGTCACTTTGGTCACAATAGGATTTAAAGCGGGGTGTGGAATGGTGATTAGAACAGAGCTTCGGTCTGTACTCTGTCCAGACACTCATATGGGGGGAGGGGGGGGCGTTGCTAGGCCTAACCTACTTTATGGAGATGTTGTGAAGATTAAATGAGATTTATAACAGCCATATGTGCCTCCAGTTTTGTGTAGAGGAGCCAGTCTGGTGTAGTGGTTAAGTTCACAGACTCTAATCTGGGAAAACTGGGCTTGATTCCCCACCCCTCCACCTGCACCTGCTGGCATGACCTGGGGTCAGTCATAACTCTCTCAGAGCTGTTCCCACAGGAACAGTTCTCCAAAAAGCGCTCTTGGCTCCACCTACCTCACAGGGTGTCTGTTGTGGGGAAAGGAAGGGAAAGAAGATTGTAAACTGCTCTAAGACTCCAAGTGAAGGGCAGAGTGTAAATGCAATCTCCTCTTCTCTCGGAGTCCTTTGGAAGGAAGAATAATTAATGCACTCATCGTCTTCTTTAAACCAGTCACTGGGAAAGGGCAGTTGGCCTCTGAAGCATTTGATCTCTTCAGCTCCCAGTACAACATTTTCTTTTACTGGGAAGGGTTAGAACAGTTGCTAAGCAACCAAATATGATATTTCACATTGCCTTGTAGGTGATTCCGGGTGGCAGGTGATTCCCCTGTATGTGCCCGAGTCTACCAATCTCTGACCTCAGATATGCAGAAAAAGTTGTCAACAGCCATATTGATCCAGACAAAATTTTAAAAATCCATGTAATGCCGTTTTATTAGCACCAACCAAACTGACACAAAGCATCGTGCAAACGTTTGACCCCCACCAAAAGTCTGAATCAGGTTGGCTGTTAGAAATTTTTTTTAAAGGATAGCTGGGTAGGAAGCAGAATTTTACTCCACTTCAAAGGAAAGCACAGGGCACAAGCAAAACCACCATCTGAATCAAAGGATTGTTTGGCTGTGGATTTCCTCACCAAGTCTGAGCAGAGTAACACCTTTCTAAGCCCATGAATGGGCATGCAGCTTCAAACGTGGACGAAAAGCTCTGTTGCTATGAAACCACACACAAGCTTCCCAGCGGATCAGACCTTGGCAAAGTAGGCCCAGAGAAGCTCACCTTACAAAGCTCAAGGCTCTAGGTGGATCAGCTGCAAAGAGAGCCATAAGGAAAGATGCACATATTTCAAAATAAACAAATTAGGGAGTCGGGAGCTTGATCCTAACTCGGCTTTCCAGCCTTCTCAATTGTGTAAACTGCCATGTTATAAAGAACAGCAGAATCTATGCCGTTTTATGTCCTTGGTTTTTAAACAGCTTGTTTTGCTTTTAGAGTGATAATTTGTGCTGTTTTATATGGTTTTGTGGCACTGTTTTTGCTTGTAAGCTGTCTGGAGCAGGACTCTGCAAGATATAGATTTCCTAAAGAAATAAAATGGTCCGGTTCCCAGGAGCTGCAAGCTTCTATGCGCTCACAAACAAGGCACAATAACCATTGCCAGCTCCCTATAATCCCATATTCTGGGGTGCACCGCCTCTTTATATGAAGATTCCATTTAGTTTTCAAAACCTGTTTTCCATAAATGCTTGCAGGTATCATAATGATCCTCTGGCTATGTTGATAAGAATGTTTTATTACAGACGTCATACCACAGAGGGTCATCTCTATGCCACAAAATCAAATAGTTGTGCTTTCTCTTCAAGGAATTCTGGAAACAGTCATTCTGTGGTGGTGGAAGCCGGGGATCCCTGAAAGAAAATGTTTGGCACCTTCACTACACTCCAATTCCCAGGATCCTTGGGGGAAGACCTGCCTGATATCATACTGGTACAAGTTTGGAATAAAGATGCACTCGAAAAGCGACCTGACTGGAATAAGATGGACATCAGATTCATTTATTATTTGCTTTGTCTGTGCCTCACTTTTCTCCTAAATGGAGATCCAAAGCAGCTTATAGAGAGCCAGTTTGGTATAGTGGTTAAGTGTGCGGACTCTTATCTGGGAGAACCGGGTTTGATTCCCCACTCCTCCACTTGCACCTGCTAGCATGGCCTTGGGTCAGCCATAGCTCTGGCAGAGGTTGTCCTTGAAAGGGCAGCTGCTGTGAGGGCCCTCTCCAGCCCCACCCACCTCACAGGGTGTCTGTTGTGGGGGAGGAAGGTAAAGGAGATTGTGAGCCACTCTGAGATTCTTCGGAGTGGAGGGCGGGATATAAATCCAATATCTTCATCTACCTCACAAGGTGTCTGTTGTGGGGGAGGAAGGTAAAGGAGATTGTGAGCCCCTCTGAGACTCTTTGGAGTGGAGGGCGGGATATAAATCCTATATCTTCATCTACCTCACAGGGTGTCTGTTGTGGGGGAGGAAGGGAAAGGAGATTGTGAGCCGCTCTGAGACTCTTCGGAGTGGAGGGCGGGATATAAATCCAATATCTCCATCTACCTCACAGGGTGTCTATTTTGGGGGAGAAAGGGAAAGGAGATTGTGAGCCACTCTGAGACTCTTCGGAGTGGAGGGCGGGATATAAATCCAATATCTTCATCTACCTCACAGGGTGTCTGTTGTGGGGGAGGAAGGTAAAGGAGATTGTGAGGCCCTCTGAGACTCTTCGGAGTAAAGGACGGGATATAAATCCACTATCTTCATCTACCTCACAGGATGTCTGTTGTGGGGGAGGAAGGGAAAGGAGATTGTGAGCCGCTCTGAGACTCTTCGGAGTGGAGGGCGGGATATAAATCCAATATCTTCATCTACCTCACAGGATGTCTGTTGTGGGGGAGGAAGGGAAAGGAGATTGTGAGCCGCTCTGAGACTCTTCGGAGTGGAGGGCGGGATATAAATCCAATATCTTCATCTACCTCACAGGGTGTCTGTTGTGGGGGAGGAAGGGAAAGGAGATTGTGAGCCGCTCTGAGACTCTTCGGAGTGGAGGGCGGGATATAAATCCAATATCTTCATCTACCTCACAGGGTGTCTGTTGTGGGGGAGGAAGGGAAAGGAGATTGTGAGCCGCTCTGAGACTCTTCGGAGTGGAGGGCGGGATATAAATCCAATATCTTCATCTACCTCACAGGGTGTCTGTTGTGGGGGAGGAAGGGAAAGGAGATTGTGAGCCGCTCTGAGACTCTTCGGAGTGGAGGGCGGGATATAAATCCAATATCTCCATCTACCTCACAGGGTGTCTGTTGTGGGGGAGGAAGGTAAAGGAGATTGTGAGGCCCTCTGAGACTCTTCGGAGTAAAGGACGGGATATAAATCCACTATCTTCATCTACCTCACAGGATGTCTGTTGTGGGGGAGGAAGGGAAAGGAGATTGTGAGCCGCTCTGAGACTCTTCGGAGTGGAGGGCGGGATATAAATCCAATATCTTCATCTACCTCACAGGGTGTCTGTTGTGGGGGAGGAAGGGAAAGGAGATTGTGAGCCGCTCTGAGACTCTTCGGAGTAAAGGACGGGATATAAATCCAATATCTTCTTCATCTTCTTCTTCTATAACTTTCTAGCTTTCTCCGTTTTATCCTCATAATAACCCTGTGAGCTAGGTCAGGCTGAGAGTGTTGACTCAAGGTAACCCTGCAAACTTCCATGGCATGAGTGGGGATGTGAAGCAGAGCCTCCCAAACCATAGTCAAGCACTCTAACTATGCTGCCTTCAATGGGTCTCATCAGAGTTTGGTTTAAAAGGAATAGGGAGTACATCTTCTGGAGAACTGGGTTTGATTCCTCATTCCTCCACATGCAGACAACCGGGTGACCTTCAGCCAGGCACAGTTCTCTCAGAGTTCTCTCAGCTCCAGCTACTTCACAGCGCGTCTGTTGTGGGGACAGGAAGGGAAGGTGATTGTAAGCAACTCTGAGACTCCTTTGGGTAGCGATGAGCAGGGTATAAAACCAACCACTTCTCTTCCTCCTCCTCCTCCTCCTATTTAATGTGCCTCTGTTTCTTGGGCTAGCTGCCCCAGGATCTGCAATTTTCTTGTTGTATTTTCTTATACAGCCAGTTTGGGGCAGTGATTAGATTAGAAACTAAGAGACCCAGGTTCAAATGCCCCCCCCCCCGCAGTGGAAGTTTGCTGGGTGCCCTTGGCCATGTCACACTCTCTGAGCCTAACCTATCTCACTGCGGTTTTGTTGTGAGGAATAAAGAGCAATATTATAAACCACTTTGTGTCCCCATTGGGGGAGAATATCAGGGTATGGATATCTCAATAAATAAAATAATCACTCTTTAATAATAATAATACTTTTTATTTATATCCCACCCTCCCCGCCGGGGCAGGCTCAGGGCGGCTCGCAACACATAGCTACAATGTACAATAAAAACCCTACATGATAATTACAATTACAATGATATAAAAATCATCATTAAATCATTAAAACAGCTTGTATTAAAATGAACATTACGGTGCTATAACTTAGCTCTTCTATAAAATTCAGTGATTAAAACATATCCAGCGAAACTTTCTTGGCTCGGTATTAAGCGAAGGCTATTTTGAAGAGGTAGGTTTTGCAGGCCCTGCGGAATTTCTATCCCTTTACACTCGTGACCATACAGATTTGCCCAATGACAGCATCCCTTTCAATTGTGCATAGAACCACAGGCACCCTGAGAGGCATAAGAAGACACTGCCATCAACAGCATCGATAAGATCCTCAGGGATACTATGCCAGACCTTAAGATCCAGGGGCAGTTCTCTCTTGGATTGACTAAAGCAGTTCGTCCCCCTGCTAATCACAAACGCAAGCCTCCCGCAGACAAAGACAGGGTTTCTACAAACTCAAGGGACTCCTCAGGTATGAACAGGATTTTGTAAAATAGTAAAGAGTCCCGTAGCACCTTTAAGACTAAGAAATTTTATTGCGGTATAACAACAGAATGTGTTAGTCTTAAAGGTGCTCCTGGAGTCTTTACTATTTTGCAGCAACCGGCTAATCTCTGGATCTAGACTTTTGCATCATCATCATAGATAATAATTGCCCTATGGTGGTGGCCAAAGGGAGTGCTCCCATTGGCTTAGAGGTGCACACTACAAACCATCAGCCCATCGCAGCTCAGTCAGCTTCCCATTGACTGACTCCCCTGCCCCTACCTACTGCAGGCCCAGGAGTATTGAACAAACTGCCAAAACAGTCTTACCTCAGAGACAGACACATCTCCAACACTTCTCTGTGGCCTTATTCCTAGTATTGACTATAAAATAGAAAGAAACACTCCCCCCACAGGAACCTGGGCTGGTGGTTGGAGAAAGCGGGTGCATGTTAACAAAACCAAAACAGCCTGAAGAGAACTGAGCATTCTTCAGAAAGCTTAAAGTGATGAGAGTTATTTAAAGAAACTGGGAGACAGAAGGGGAAATTAGTCAGCTCAAAGCTTTGAGAGTTTAGAAAAAGCAAGAGCAGATAGGACAGGGTTCAAATTGCTTCCACCACATACGCCATGTCTTGTGGGGCCCCAAGAATTTCTGGTGTATTTATCCTCTGCGTCACAAGGATGTGTGGGTTGCCGTCACTCCCCATCCATGGCAGAAACTGGAAATGGTTCCACACAGCGGATGTTAATTTCCATATGGCTTTATTATCCCATGAAAACTGATCCCTGCACAGAATGACCAATCGCACAAACAGAATTCCTTACCTGGGTCCAGCTACCACATGTGGCATTTCTGTGGAACTTCTCTGTGGGGTCATGAAAAGAGAATCCATGAGGCAAGTCGTTTTCTGCCAAGGGGAAAGATCTTCACAGGCGGTAAACCAAATTAAGAACAAGCCATAATTCTAAGTGCTGTTGCCTTTAAAAAAAAAAAATCAATCCCCAAGGAACTGACCTATAACTCTTGCAGAATTCCCAGATGTCTGTTTGCCTGGAATGCTCCACATCAACATGCCCGTGGGAGCATCTTTGGCTTTAACTGGCTCTCCTGTGAGGGAAGCAGCGCCTCCTTGCACACAGAAAACTAGCAAGTTAACAACCAGTGTTCCAGGCTAAAATTTATTCCCAGATGCTAGCTTTCTAAAGACAGGCCATTTAACCAGATTGAGACGGGAGGGGAGGGGGGGGGGACGGTTCAAAAAGTAGTTGGTAAACAACATGTCGTTTGAAATAAGATCTCGAACCTGATTCTACTGCGCATAGAGATTGTTTCTGAACGGGGGAAGGCTCTGGGACTCCGGGATGCGCGCTGAAAGAAACTCAATAGGGGACGCCTCCCTCAATCAGTTTCAGACGAGGAAGAGGGGCAATTGGGGCGCATGGGGTTGGTGGGGAGGTCTTTGTAAGTTCCCTGCGTTGTGCCAGGGTAGATGCCCCTGGGGGTCCTTCCCAACTCGACCCTTCTGACGCTACGACCGGGAAAAGCTCCCCCTCCCCCCGCCCTTGCCCACTCACGGGAGGACTAGAGGGAGTCGTGCCGAGAAGACCCTGGGAGGGTCAAGAGAGGCGCTGCGCCAAGAGAAGCCGCGCCTTTGCGCGCCGCTCTCTGCAGAAAGCTGAGTCACCGCCAACCACCCCAGCCTACTCGCGCTGATTCACCGAATACGCCAAAGCAGCCCCGCTTGTCAGGAGGAGCGTGTCGGCGCGCTCGCCCTGCTGGGCAAGCTCCGCTACTGCACAGCCCAATCAGCCGGCTGGGGTCGTTCGTTTGGCGCAGGAGAGGGATGGAACCCCCAGCGCTGGCGCGGCGCTTGGCGCACAGCCGCCTCCAGGAGGGACTCCTTTCCGGCGAGTCGTCTTCCTGCCGCGTTGAAAACCTCCAGGACGGGTCACGGGTGTCCTCCTGCATGGCCTTTCTCTGGAGCTGAAATGCACCTGAAGCCTCCCACATCAATACCGGGGGACAGAGCTTTGCTGTGGAGAGGGTCCCGGGGGGGAGGGGGGGAGGTAGTGACCAGACAGTCTGCCATTCAAACACGGGAATGGGCTGGCTGAAAGCTCTGCTCCAAGCAGCATTAGAAGAAGAAGATGATGATATTGGATTTATATCCCGCCCTCCACTCCGAAGAGTCTCAGAGCGGCTCACAATCTCCTTTCCCTTCCTCCCCCACAACAGACACCCTGTGAGGTAGATGAAGATATTGGATTTATATCCCGCCCTCCACTCCGAAGAGTCTCAGAGCGGCTCACAATCTCCTTTCCCTTCCTCCCCCACAACAGACACCCTGTGAGGTAGATGAAGATATTGGATTTATATCCCGCCCTCCACTCCGAAGAGTCTCAGAGCGGCTCACAATCTCCTTTTCCTTCCTCCCCCACAACAGACACCCTGTGAGGTAGATGAAGATATTGGATTTATATCCCGCCCTCCACTCCGAAGAGTCTCAGAGCGGCTCACAATCTCCTTTCCCTTCCTCCCCCATAACAGACACCCTGTGAGGTGGGTGGGGCTGAGAGGGCTCTCCCAGCAGCTGCTCTTTCAAGAACAACCTCTGCCAGAGCTATGGCTGACCCAAGGCCATGCTAGCAGGTGCAAGTGGAGGAGTGGGGAATCAAACCCGGTTCTCCCAGATAAGAGTCCGCGCACTTCACCACTACACCAAACTGGCTCTCCTATGAGAGCTATGGCTGTCCCAAGGCCATGCTAGCAGGTGCAAGTGGAGGAGTGGGGAATCAAACCCGGTTCTCCCAGATAAGAGAGCTCTGGCTGACCCAAGGCCATTCCAGCAGCTGCAAATGGAGGAGTGGGGAATCAAACCCAGTTCTCCCAGATAAGAGTCCGCACACTTAACCACTACACCAAACTAGCTCAAAGCACACGATATTGCCTAGAACCCAGGGACCCAGTGGGCGCAGAGCGTTCTGTATAGGAGCTCCAGTGCACTGTGGAGGGCAGAGAACTGGACCTCACCCAGGAGACCCGCTTGTAGACACCCCACCCCCACCCCCACTAGGCAACTTCCAAACCTTTCTGCCTGCCCCAACCCACCTCCCACGATTTTGGAGATTATCTTTGTGAACACCCACATGAAGGTTTGCTCCACTCTGGCTTCCAAACGGAAGTACTTTTGGGGAGGAGCATCCACCTGACTTCATCCTCTGTCCTGTTTCTAGGTTTCCCCTTGCTTTGCTCTGATCTTTCCCAAACCTACACTGCTGCTGTTGTTGCTGCTGCTTTTTGCAGAAAAGCAAAGTGTAGCATTGCTTCCTGAATGGGAAATCTGCGTTTTTAAAGGTCCTGCTCATACCAGTGCCATTTCCCTGCCTTTGACCCCTTTGCAGTTGTCATTTCCCTGTCTTCAGCAATGGAGGACTTCAGGGCAGGGGGGATACATAATGGCTGTAGTATTGCCAGGTGTTTGCAATCACTAGTCTTTCCAAAAGCCCTCCGATGGAGAAAAATGCAGGGAAAAGATGCTTGGTGCAGGGCAGTCCACAGAAAAACTCCTGCGCAGATACTCTATTGCCAATGAGAATGCTTCTGCAGCTTAAGATGTGATATCCACTCCATTTTTCCAAAGCAATCAATGTTACCGTATATGGGGCACCCTCTTAAAATGACACACACACACACCTGGAAATGTTGCTACTGAGTGTCAGTTGCCTGCCTCATGAAGAAAACGACTTAATTACAGGAGGGAGTTAGTTGTTACTATTTTCAAAAGCAAACCAGTTGTAAAGAGATGTAAGGGGGGGGAGAGAAATAAAGCAGGACTTACTTTTCTACAGGGTCTTTGATTAATTCAGAGTCAGCGGCGGGGATAGCCACAGAGAAGGAAAGCGCCTTCCGAATAGGAAAAGGTGACATCAGCCAACAATCAGAGGAAGCGTTAAGTGATATTTGTGATTGAGAAACAAGTAGCTGCACATTTACAGGCGTTACAGTTGAATATAAGGCCTACCTATATCTAATTCTATGTTTCATGAAAGAACAAGAAATCAACTAAAGGACTAATCTATTTACATGCCTTTCAGCCCTGGTTACTGCAGTGGCCAAAGCTGCCCACATCTGGTGGGATAGCTGTTGCCATCTCTGCTTGGCTTATTGATCCTCGTCTTTCATGGCTTTTGAAACTTCAAAGTTAAATGGCTGCCATTTGCTCTACCACAGGCTGCCCCCATGGCTGCTCAGAAGCATCAGCTGGAATTGAACCTCTTTTTTTTTTTTAACTTAAACTTTTTTATTTTATAAAAGAAAGACCATACAACATATAGATACATAACTAAGGTACAGGAGATAAATACTTAAGCTTACATCTTAAGCAGAAGACATAAATAATAAAAAAAGATAAGTAATTACACACCCACTCTCAGACTGACCACATACTTCTTAATATAAAATAAAATTCATGTACTTTTTTGGCATCTTACTTTTCTTACACGAATTAGCGTTCACAAAATCTAAAAAAGGAAACCACTTCTCAACAAATTTTTCCCCTATATTAGGATTATCACTGAGAATAAGTTGGGAGGCAATTTTGTCCTGGATTACAATATCCCAAACCTTTTGGAACCAAAGAGTTAGTGATGGTACTTTAGCAACTTTCCAAAATCTGGCTAGAAGCAATTTACCCGCCAAGAGCAATAGGGAAATAAGTTCAGATTTAAGTTTGGGAAAATTGTTTTTCGGCCGCAAATTAAGGAGTACGAACCTCTTTTTAAAAGGGAAGGGAAGAGTTCATGGAAACAGATAGAATTTGCTTTGGCTTCCTAGAGACTTCCAGGCACAATTCATATTGAAGAAGATGATTTGTTTTCATACCCTGCTCTTCATTATCTAAAGGAGTCTTTGAGTGGCCTACAATCTTTTCCCCTTCCTCTTCCCACAACAGACACCCTGAGACAACTGTGCTTGATAACCAAAGTCTCCAAGCTGGCTGCATGTGGAGGAGTGGGGAATAAAACCTGCTGCTCTTAATCATGACACCAAACTGGCTCTCACACCAAACTGCCTCTCAGTTTGCTATTTTGGCTTTTTAAAAGCCAGTGTGATGCAGTGATTAGAGTATTAGGCTAGGATGTAGGAGACCCCAAATCAAATGTCCGCTCTGCCACAGAAGCTCACTGGGTGTCCCCGGGCCAGCCACACACTTTCAGCCTAACCTACCTCATAGGGTTAATAAGATGGAGGAAATGAGATACTCTAAACTTTGATAAAGGAAGATTATTAACAAAACTGGCAAATCCCTCCCCCCCCCCAAATCTTTCAACTGTACTCTTTCAAACTGCAGTATTCTAAAAAGACTGAACAATGTATCCAGCAAAATCATTGGGGTGGCATATCCTCTGAGGAATGGTGGGTAAGTATCCTGATTTCAATTTGCCTGTCTGTCCTGCATTATAACCTACTCACAGGAGGCTCCAGTTGCTCAGTTAACATGTCTCTTGATTGCCTGTAGAAAGAAAAAACAAAACAAAATCGTCAAGAGCAAAGGCTTTCTGGCCTTACATTGATGTGCAAGTTTTCTGTGTTTAATATATGGCATCTTAAGAAATCCAGTCTCTTGCTAGCAGGTGGAAATAGTATGGTCTGGAAAGGATTCTAACATATGATTTTTTCCCCCCAGAATGTATAGTTGAGTAAAATAAAACAAAACTCTGGAAGCACCATAAAGACTAAACAGCATTTATTTCGATACAAACTTTTGTGAGTCACAGCTCAGTTCCACAGTTATGTGTACACTTGAGTTGCAACACAGACAGAGGTATTCTCCTTCCTCCAGCATCCCATATGCTTACCTGTACCTATAAGCTTAGAATATCCTAGGATTTAGCTATCATCACCTCACACCTTCACAACCAATAACTTTTCACACACACACACACACACAAGGTTGAGTACAGATGCTCTTTCTTCCATGTTTTCAGGAACAGCAAAACATATTACTCCTGCATCATCCAATTCCAAGGCCCAGGTGATGTGAAACATATGGATAGCAAATTTACTAATGGTCTCCTATCAAGGGTGCAAGTCATACCGCCCAGTTTCATGTGTCCATGTGGGAGCCAGTGTGGTGTAGTAAATGGAGCACTGGTCTAGTTCTCTACTTGGAACACAGGGCAGCAAGGCTCAAGAGGAAAACAGGCAGGCAGGTAAGAAATAACCAGGCAGGATCCAGTGACCATGGCAGGAGTTGAAGACTAGAAATCTCCCCAGGACACCAGCTGGCCTGGAGAGCTGTAGCTCATTCTGGAATAAGCTACTTTCCAGCCACAGCACAAGCTGTTTGAATGGAGATATTAAACCGGCAAAGGCTGCAGAGTCAGCTGGAGGGTGATATAGGGAGTTGAGCAACCCACCCATTCCAATAGTCAAGATCTCCAGAGCTGTATCTTTCTCCTGAGAGAGACTGGAGTGTGTCTGTCTGTCTGTTTGAGCAGCCAAGTGTGTGCTTCTCTACCTGCCTGAGGCCTCATCTCTGATTTTCTACTTTTTCTGTTCTTGGGGGAGACCCTGGAGATTTTGGACGAGAACTTGCCCATTCGGGGATGTTCCTGGTCTGCCATTCCAAAGGAGCTTGATTGTGAGCTGACTGTTAGAGAGGCTGGTGTGCTGCTGAAGCTTCTGGAGTACATGAAGCCTCAGAAATAGTGGGGAGCTCTTCATCCTCTGAAGAGCCTTCTCAGCTGCAGGCTGGTCCAAGACAGGCCTTGACAACATAGCTGGGCATTTATAGCAGTTGTTTGCAACTGGGGTTGTCTCCAGCCACCCAGGAAAATTCCACTGCAAAAGACCACCACAGCTACAGCAGCCAATGATGGATGGAGCCAAATCTCTGCTCAGCAATGGCACTCCCGGGATGGCCTCAGGTCCAAAGCACTAAAAATGAAAGTGGCTGCAAATTGGAGCAGCAGATCAGCATATATCACCCCCCCCCTCATTCTATGCTAATTGAGATCTCATCCTTATGGTACCTTCCCACTCTTACATACACAAACACACACTCTACTTTAACTGAGAGCTACACTAATATCCCATGAGGGGGATCCACAGTGGCACTGATGCCCAATTTGATTTTTCTGGGCCTCACTGCTCTCCCTCTTCTAAGGTGCCCTTCACTGTTCTTGAGTCTCAGACATTCCTGATTCTACTATTTTCCACACCACTCGCTTGTTTTTGGAGAGCCAGTTTGGTGTAGTGGTTAAGTGTGCGCACTCTTATCTGGGAGAACCGGGTTTGATTCCCCACTCCTCCACTTGGACCTGCTAGCATGGCCTTGGGTCAGCCATAGCTCTGGCAGAGGTTGTCCTTGAAAGGGCAGCTGCTGTGAGAGCCCTCTCCAGCCCCACTCACCTCACAGGGTGTCTGTTGTGGGGGAGGAAGGCAAAGGAGATTGTGAGCCGCTCTGAGACTCTTCGGAGTGGAGGGCGGGATATAAATCCAATATCTTCATCTACCTCACAGGGTGTCTGTTGTGGGGAGGAAGGTAAAGGAGATTGTGAGCCGCTTTGAGACTCTTCGGAGTGGAGGGCGGGATATAAATCCACTATCTTCATCTACCTCACAGGGTGACTTTTGTGGGGGGAGGAAGGGAAAGGAGATTGTGAGCCGCTCTGAGACTCTTCGGAGTGGAGGGCAGGATATAAATCCAATATCTTCATCTACCTCACAGGGTGTCTGTTGTGGGGGAGGAAGGGAAAGGAGATTGTGAGCCGCTCTGAGACTCTTCGGAGTGGAGGGCGGGATATAAATCCAATATCTTAATCTTCTTCTTGTTGTTGTTTTTAGACTGTATATGTTGGTGAAAACAAATTATCTTTATTGACTTTTAACTCTCAATTTCTCTGTGCACAGTTCAGAAAGAAAAGATGACATACGCATTTGCTTTCAACGGGAAAGTAAGGGAAGAAGATCTGCTCGCTGCAGATCAGCCGCAGTACTGGGGGGCAGGAAATGAGTGGTGCAAGAACAGAATGCTCTCCCCTCTGAAATTTACCGACCAAAGCCATCGCTTCCTGGCCAATCCTGGAGCCTGGTAGTGCCTTCAATTCAGCCTGAAGAATCAGGGAACGATATTCAGCACCACAGACAGCTCCTCATTCACCAGCCTTTCCAGCGTGATCAAAAACTTCAGCCCTCTGACAAGGAATGAGAGGCTGGTAACTGGTGGCCTTGAAAATAGATCTGTGATACCACCTTCAGCGGGATCAAGCACAGAGCCCTGGTGTTATTTCAAGGCAAAAATGTATCTATTATGCATAGAGAGAGCTCTAGATGTTGATCCCAAAATACTTCAAAGAGTTCTCTTTCCATTGCCTGCCTGCATTCTCCAGCGGAATCTAATTACACATGTATGGCTTGCAGTTGACTATTATATAACTTGTACTGTTTGATATTCCGCTGGCAAAAGAGATGTGCCATAGCAAAGGAAGAGAAATGCATTTCATTTGCTGAAGTGGTGTGGTGTACACACGCACACATACCCCAAGGCAGATGATCTATCATAACGTAGGGGTGTCCTGATGCACAAGAAGAATGTCTCTAGGCTTCTGGCTTTCAGAAATTAACTTAAATCCAGTGATAAAAGGGTTGTGTGGCAACTGTTGTATTAATTGTATGTGTATGTGTGAGAGAGAGAGTATAGGGGATCAAAGTATTGGACTAGGATCCAGGAGACTGAGGTTCAAATCCAATTCTCCCATGGAAGCTTGCTGAGTGACCTTGGGCTGGTAAAGCACTTTCATACTAACCTACCTCACGGAGTTGTCGTTCAGGGGATAAAATGGAGGAAAAGAGAAGGGTGCATAAATGAAGTAAATAAGAGCCGGAAGCCCAAACTCTGATAATCACTGAGTGTAATCATCAACCAGTGCCATAGAGATATTTCTGCCTAGTGCATTTTTATCCTGCCCTTCCACCAAGAAACTCGTGTTGGCCTACATTGTTCTCTCTCTGTCTTCACAACAACCCTGTAAGAAGAAGATATTGGATTTATATCCCGTCCTCCACTCCGAAGAGTCTCAGAGCGGCTCAAAATCTCCTTTCCCTTCCTCCCCCACAACAGACACCCTGTGAGGTAGATGAAGATATTGGATTTATATCCCACCCTCCACTCCGAAGAGTCTCAGAGCGGCTCACAATCTCCTTTCCCTTCCTCCCCCCACAACAGACACCCTGTGAGGTAGATGAAGATATTGGATTTATATCCCGCCCTCCACTCCGAAGAGTCTCAGAGCGGCTCACAATCTCCTTTACCTTCCTCCCCCACAACAGACACCCTGTGAGGTAGATGAAGATATTGGATTTATATCCCGCCCTCCACTCCGAAGAGTCTCAGAGCGGCTCACAATCTCCTTTACCTTCCTCCCCCACAACAGACACCCTGTGAGGTAGATGAAGATATTGGATTTATATCCCGCCCTCCACTCCGAAGAGTCTCAGAGCAGCTCACAATCTCCTTTCCCTTCCTCCCCCACAACAGACACCCTGTGAGGTAGATGAAGATACTGGATTTATATCTCGCCCTCCACTCCGAAGAGTCTCAGAGCGGCTCACAATCTCCTTTCCCTTCCTCCCCCACAACAGACACCCTGCGAGGTGGGTGGGGCTGGAGAGGGCTCTCACAGCAGCTGCCCTTTCAAGGACAACCTCTGCCAGAGCTATGGCTGACCCAAGGCCATTCCAGCAGGTGCAAGTGGAGGAGTGGGGAATCAAACCCGGTTCTCCCAGATAAGAGTCTGCACACTTAACCACTACACCAAACCGGCTCTCTAGATAGGTGAGGTTGAGAAAGTGGGCCAAGGAAGCTTAACGGCTGAGTTGCGTTTGGGATCCAGGCCTCCCTGGGCCTAACCTGACAGTTTCACTACTTAGACCACACTGACTCCCTCGAAATAAATGTGAGCCAGGCAATCAGGCTTCTGCAGGAGCACTTCTCAACTGATTTATTTGCTTCATTGATAACCCGCCTTTGTCTCCATTGGGGACCTGAAGCTGCTTTCATTGTTCTTTTCGCCATTTGATCCTCCCAATAACCCTGTGAGCTACACCAAGCTGACAATTTGTGATTGGCCCAAAGTCACCCAGCAGGCTTCCATGGCAGAGGGGGGATCTGAACTTGGGTCTCCCAGATCCTAGTCGGACACTTTAATCTCTGCACCGCATAATGCTCCATTTGAAGTTTCTGTTTCAGGTTTCACAATGTCTTGGGGATGCCCTTGCCACAATATTATACTGGTACTCCAAGAGCCGATCCCACTAGATTTTGTGTTGGTGTACAGACACCAGATTACAAAAATAAACAGAACTCTTGCCAAGTTGAGGGGGCACTCATTCAATACTACACAATTTTTTTTAGCTGGGGATGCCACAGATTGAACTTGGAACCTTCCACAAGAAAAATAGATGCTCTACAACTGAGCCAGCTATGAATGTGAATACATGAAATGGCCTTATCCTGAGTCAGCCTTTGTTCTTCCTAGGACAGTCTTGTCTACTCTCTCTGGCAGAGGCTCTCCAAGGTCTCTGGCAGAGGTCTTTGACACCACCTGCTACCAGATCCTTATAAATGGAAGTGCCAGGGGGTGGAATTTGGGGTCCTTTTGCATTCAAAGCAGATGCTCTATCACTGAGCCACAGTTACCTCACTTTCAGGTGTTGTGTGTGTGCGTATACACACACACACACACATATTGCCACTAGGAATCCCCCCACATTTTGTGTGAAGTATTACCCCAAGACATAACCTGAGTTTTTTCACCATCCCTTTTCTCTTTCCATTGTAACAGGGAAAGAAAGCAGACAACACCATGGTAGATTTCAGCTGCCAGGTTCCCTCTTTCATAGCAGAGATGATGTAATGTAAATGAAGGAGGAGCAAATTGTGTTGATGAATAGATAGCACCAACTTAAAAAAGGCAAAGAACACATCAGTCAAGAGTGACTGGTTGCCCAGTAACTCATGACAGCGTTGGTAACAAAAAACAAATTGTAATATCACCTCCAAATGAATAAAATTGAATCAAAGGCTTCCCTGATGAAAATGGGATGAGCGTTCCCTACCCATCCTATAATAGCTTTACCCCAGTTCTTGTCAGCAAGATGGGCCAGTCTGAACTGTCATAAGAACATTCAAAGAGCCCTAAAGGATCAGACTAGTGCTCCATCAAATCCAGCATCCTATTTCATACAGCAGCCATCGAGTTGCCTGGGTGGGTAAGCAAACAAGGCGTAGAGGCCTTGCCTTTCTCCAGTGTTGCCTCTGGATATGAAGGCTCCCTTTAGTAACAATGATGATGGACCTCTCTCCCATGAATCCGTCTAATCCTTTTTAAAGCCACCTATGGTCATGACCATGACTGTGTCCGCTGGGAGCAAATCCCACAATTTACTTAATCACTGAGTAAAGAAATATTTCCTTCTGTCTGGCCTGAATCTATTCCCCATCAGTTTTATCAAGTGTACATAAATACCTGTTTCCAACATTGGTGTGCATGTGAGAAAATCAAATCTCTGAAAAAACAAAAAGGTTTCCAATGTGCCGTCTTAAATGCACATGTTAAAATGGGGGAAAGCAGTTGGAAATTCACTTATGCCAACTTTCTGGAATGGATTGACAGTCGTGTGGACTTCAGTGGTCTCTTAGCCATCCTGAGTTGGCTATGCTCCTGTGAGTTCTAAGGGAACAAAGCAGATAGTCGCAACATTCCCTGTTCTCTTCAATAGTATACAAACCAGATGTTTGAGGGCATTTGTTAGGGGAAGGAGAAACCATATATACTGCTTGAACTCCTTGAAGGAAGGCTGGGATGAAAATGCACTAGGCCAGAGGTCTGTATGACTTCATAAGAACAAAACTTGGTTCTTTAAAGATGTATTCCTAGTTAAGGTCTATTGGAGGAGCAGGTGAGATGCTAGAATAACCAGGATGTAAAGGGAATGGTAGGAAAAGATTTTATGGGACTAAAGGGTTCATAGAAAGGGAAACGATAGAGGGGGATCCAAGAGCAAAACAGCTACGGCTTTATGCCTGTACATATTTATGACTTACTGTGAAACAATGTGTATGCCACTTCTTGATACAGTATCTACAAGAACCTTCATTTGGGCTGTGGAAACTTTACGGATTACTTACTAATCAACAAACCAATTATCAGTCATGTTACAGGGTTTTTTTTTTTTTTTAAGGGCTTTTAAATATCGGCTCTTTGCTGCCTTGCATTTGTGTTGTTTGGCATGTTAATTCTTATTAACTGTTCACATCATCCGTACGTTGCCTCCCACATTCTCCTTTCACCCCTTTTATCCTCACAACCACCCTGGGAGGGAGGTTAGACCGAGTCGGCATGTGACTGGCCCAAGGTCACCCAGCAAGTAGGCTTCTAGGGCAGAGCGAGGATCCACACCCGGGGCTCCCAGATCCTAGTCCAGCATCCTGACCACAACACCACCCTGGGTGCTGATGCCTACACTAAGCAGTGCGGGCTCTTCTCTGACCCCAGGGGGCTCCTCCTCCCCCCCGCCTCCCAGCCCCAGCGTTCTTAGGGTTGCCAAGTCCAATTCAAGAAATATCTGGGGACTTTGGGGGTGGAGCCAGGAGACTTTGGGGGTGGAGCCAGGAGACATTAGGGGTGGGGCCAAGATCAAGGCTGTGACAAGCATCATTGAACTCCAAAGGGAGTTCTGGCCATCACATTGAAAGGGACGGCACACCTTTTCAATGCCTTCCTTCCATAGGAAATCGTGAAGGATAGGGGCACCTTCTTTTGGGGCTCATAGAATTGGACCCCCTGGTCCATTCTTTTTGAAACTTGGGGAGTATTTTGGGGAGAGGCACTAGATGCTATACTGAAAATTTGGTGCCTTTATAAAAAAAAAACAGCCCCCCAGAGCCCCAGGGATCAATTCTCCGTGATTTTCTATGGGAATACATCTCCATAGGGACTAACAGAGTTCCCAGCAGACATTTCCCTTCCCTTCCCTCCCCCCCGCTTTCTGACGACCCTGAAGCGGGGGAGTGCCTCCAAACCGGGGGATCCCCTGCCCCCACCTGGGGATTGGCAACCCTAGGCGTTCTAGATGCGTCTGACTCAGCAGCCCCTCCAAAGCCAACCAAGCACCTTCACGGCGTCCTTGGCGCATGACGATGCGCCCTTCTTGGGGAACCCGAAGGCGCAGCAGCCCTCCCGCCTGCATCCAGTTCTCCGCAGAGGCTTTCGGAAGGGCTGAGTGGGCGGGCGGGCGGAGGAGGGCCAGGCTCCCCGTCCAAGGCTCCAGCCGCGCTGCGCTTCCCCGCTCGCTGTTTTTATGAATGGAATTCTCCAGTCGCTATTACTATGCCGCACAGCGCGCGCGCTTCTCCGGGCCCGCCGGCTGATTGGCTGCCGCCTCCCATTGACGTCAGCCCGGAGCCCGGGCCAACCGAGGCGCAGGAGCCGCCCGAGCGCAGAGCCAGCCCGACGCGTGAGTCACCCTCCAAAAGGGGGCTTCGCTCTTCTCTTCTCGCCGCAGCCGCGAGCGCGCCCTCATGTCCCCGGGCCCGGGCAGCTGCAGCCAGCCCTCCGCGAGCCCCGCAGCAGAGCCCACCCCGAAGAGCCGGCTGGAGTGGACGTGCGGCTGGAAGGCCACGCTGGGTGAGTAGCCAGCCCTGCACCAAAGTCCCCTTTGCAGGGCAGGAGATGAAGGGGGGGGGGGGGGAGGAAGGGGCTTAGAAGCATGAAGGGCTCCCCCCTCCCCCCCCCAAATCTTTCAAGCAGGGGCTCAAAAGCCTGGTTTGCTTTCCAGCAAGAAGCTCAGATGCGTTGAAGGCATGTTGGGGGGGGCGGGGGGGGGAGGAAGGGGCTTAGAAGCATGAAGGGCTCCCCCCTCTCCCCCACAATCTTTCAAGCAGGGGCTCAGAAGCCTGGTTTGCTTTCGAGCAAGAAGCTCAGATGCGTTGAAGGCATGTTGGGGGGGGGGGCGGGGGGAGGAAGGGGCTTAGAAGCATGAAGGGCTCCCCCCTCCCCCCCCCAAATCTTTCAAGCAGGGGCTCAAAAGCCTGGTTTGCTTTCCAGCAAGAAGCTCAGATGCGTTGAAGGCATGTTGGGGGGGGCGGGGGGGGGAGGAAGGGGCTTAGAAGCATGAAGGGCTCCCCCCTCTCCCCCACAATCTTTCAAGCAGGGGCTCAGAAGCCTGGTTTGCTTTCGAGCAAGAAGCTCAGATGCGTTGAAGGCATGTTGGGGGGGGGGGGGCGGGGGCAGGAAGGGGCTTAGAAGCATGAAGGGCTCCCCCCCCCCCCGTCTTTCAAGCAGGGGCTCAGAAGCCTGGTTTGCTTTCGAGCAAGAAGCTCAGATGCGTTGAAGGCATGTTGGGGGGCGGGGGGCAGGAAGGGGCTTAGAAGCATGAAGGGCTCCCCCCACCCCCCATCTTTCAAGCAGGGGCTCAGAAGCCTGGTTTGCTTTCGAGCAAGAAGCTCAGATGCGTTGAAGGCATGTGGGGGGGGGCAGGAAGGGGCTTAGAAGCATGAAGGGCTCCCCCCCCCCCCGTCTTTCAAGCAGGGGCTCAGAAGCCTGGTTTGCTTTCGAGCAAGAAGCTCAGATGCGTTGAAGGCATGTGGGGTGGGGGCAGGAAGGGGCTTAGAAGCATGAAGGGCTCCCCCCACCCCACCCCACCCCATCTTTCAAGCAGGGGCTCAGAAGCCTGGTTTGCTTTCGAGCAAGAAGCTCAGATGCGTTGAAGGCATGTTGGGGGGGCAGGAAGGGGCTTAGAAGCATGAAGGGCTCCCCCCCCCCCTTCTTTCAAGCAGGGGCTCAGAAGCCTGGTTTGCTTTCGAGCAAGAAGCTCAGATGCGTTGAAGGCATCCCTTTCTTACAGAGAGGTGCTTGCATTATGAGGAGCAGCATTCGGGAAGGGGTGGGGGGAATCTGTAGCTAATGGCTGAAAAATCAGGAAAGGAAGCAAGCCCCAGGACTATGGCTTTTGCAACCGTGGGTGCCCTACTAGACGCTCAGGGTCAGCGGGCACATCACAACCTTTCAAGATCTGTAAACCCTCCTTCCTGTTAAACTCAAGGGCAATTAGATGAATCAGATGTTCTGGGACCCGGCCCCATGTTATAGGCTTCATGCCTTGGGCTCCCAGTCAGCTGTGGGTTGAAATGTGTCGGAGGGAATGGTAGTGAGGGGCGTTATGAAAGGCTGACGCTCCAGCTACGAAATCATGAGGTAATCTGGGGAAGTATACACTGGCCAGCGATAGAGAACAGTGTTAGTGGGTTTGCTACCCTGTGTCTTGATAAGCTGTTATTTGAAACAGACGGCAAACAAAAGGTGATGGAAATATCCCACCTGGAGACCACTGTTAACCGACATGTGGCAATCACATGCAAAGCAGGTGTGAAATATACCTGAATTGTTTTCCTTGTACCACTGGTACAAGAAGAAGATATTGGGTTTATATCCCGCCCTCCACTCCGAAGAGTCTCAGAGCGGCTCACAATCTCCTTTCCCTTCCTCCGCCACAACAGACACCCTGTGAGGTAGATGAAGATAATGGATTTATATCCCACCCTCCACTCCGAAGAGTCTCAGAGCGGCTCACAATCTCCTTTCCCTTCCTCCCCCATAACAGTCACCCTGTGAGGTGGGTGGGGCTGGAGAGGGCTCTCACAGCAGCTGCCCTTTCAAGGACAACCTCTGCCAGAGCTATGGCTGACCCAAGGCCATGCTAGCAGGGGCAAGTGGAGGAGTGGGGAATCAAACCCGGTTCTCCCAGATAAGAGGCCGCACACTTAACCACTACACCAAACTGGCCCCCGTTTACTGGCTCAGGTGGTGAACCTCTACACCAAACTTCCCCAGATTACCTCATGATTTCATAGATGGAGTGTCAGTCTTTCATAACGCCCCTCACTACCATTCCCTCCAACACATTTAAACCCACTTGCTTTCCCACACAGGGAACACAGGGGATGAAGCCTATAAATTAAGGCATTTGTCTCAATAACACTTGACACCTAAGTCGTGTAGGTTAAAGAAATCCTTTAGTACAGTTTGTTTCAATTCTACCACTAGAAAAGCTGGAATCAGTTCAGAGATTTCCCCCCCCCTCCACCCAGGGGCATATGGTTTGGCTGAGGCTAACCGAGTGTTGTACTGCTGTGGCAGGTCACAAGGAGACATGATGAAAGACGACATGCCCTCCAACGTCACCGAAGAGCAGCAAGGGTGGTTCTTCTCCGGCAACACCAGTGATGACTCCTTGTATCTCTTGGGGGCTCCTCCTCTTCCTTTGAATCCTTGGGATGTGGTGCTTTGTGTTTCCGGGACCATCATTTCCTGTGAGAATGCTGTTGTGGTGGCCATCATATTTTACACCCCTGCCTTCCGGACACCGATGTTCCTGCTGATTGGGAGCTTGGCCACAGCTGACCTCTTGGCTGGGCTGGGCCTTATCTTCCACTTTGCCTTCATTTACTGCATCCAGTCTCAGGTGGTGAATCTCATCACAGTGGGACTCCTGGTAAGCTCATTCACCGCCAGCGTGGGCAGCCTATTGGCCATCACTATCGATCGCTACTTGTCCCTTTACAATGCCCTGACGTACTATTCCGAGAGGACGGTCACCAGGACATATGTGATGCTCATCATCAGCTGGGGCGTCTCTATCTCCTTTGGGCTCTTGCCTGTCATGGGCTGGAACTGCCTGAAGGACGTCTCCACCTGCAGCGTCGTCAGGCCCTTGACCAAGGACAATCTCATCATACTCTCGGTGTCGTTCTTCATGGTCTTTGCTGTCATGCTGCAACTTTATGTGCAGATCTGCAAGATTGTCTGCAGGCATGCCCAACAGATTGCCCTCCAGAGACATTTCCTGGCCACCTCGCACTATGTCACCACCAGGAAAGGCATCTCTACCTTGGCCGTCATCCTGGGGACCTTTGCTTCCTGCTGGTTGCCCTTTGCCATTTACTGCTTGCTGGGAGATTACACCTACCCAGCTTTCTATACCTACATGACAATTCTCCCTGCCACCTACAATTCTATGATCAACCCTGTAATCTATGCTTTCCGAAACCAGGAGATCCAGAAAGTATTATGGACCATTTGCTGTGGGTGTGCCTCGTCCACCATGCCTTTCCGGTCCAGAACTCCCAGTGATGTCTGAATCGCCCTTGATCCTCCAACCCTTGTTCGCGAATGGCCTCCCTTCTCCAGCCTCCCTCTCTGTTTTTGCACAATCTGATGGCGTCTGGGAGACATCAAATACCCTAGATACCAGAAAAGAAGACTACAATTTTTTCTCACGTATGCCATCAGAAAGAGAATATCTTAAATTCGTATACAAGTTAGGTTATGTATAGTACTTAAAAAAACCCCCCCTTTGTGTAAAACCTTTGTGTCATCTTGCCTGATTTCTTTAACCTGACACTTTCCTTTTGGGTAAACTGATTTCTCAATTTCTTCTCTCCTTATAAGAGTGTGTGAAGTTGCTGTTGTGTTATTTGTTCACCTATGGAAAAAGAATCATACGTATTTTTTATCTATATGTTTTTTAAAACCCCCAATGTGCTTTGCCTGTATGCGTATGTGTGTGTGTGTTTGTGCATATAGTATTATTTTCTTATAAGAGAAATGGAAAGAAACCTCGGATCCTTTGACTTTGTTTCTACAGCCTTAATTACCTCAGAAAAAAAAATATTTTTCTACATTTAAAGAAAAATAATTCATAATATCCTTAAATCAAATAAATTCCATCTTTTATTTCTCCATTTTCGGAAGAAGAGAGATGCCTTGATCTATGCCAGCTAAGAGGAATGTATGCATTTATTTATTTATCTATATTTATCAGGGTTTGGGGGGGGGGGGGAAGAAACGACATTTCCTCCTGTCTTCCTGTTTTGTATTTTGCTGCCCTCTGGTGTTCAGTCTATTAAATATATATAAAATATAAAGGAAGGAGGAAAAGAAGAAAAGAATGACGTTTGAGTCCAGTGGCATCTTTAAGACCAACGAAGTTTTATTCTGAGTACAAGCTTTTGTGTGCAAGCACATGTCTTCAGATCCGTTGAAAGAGAAGGAAAAGGAACTCTGTTTCATTTTTGTGTCTTGATTGAAACCAAGGCAGTATTAACAAATGGAATGCATTGCACATAAGCAACCGGAGTGGAAAGGGGGTTACTGAAATGCTAAATGATAACATTTCAGAGTAAGTGCTTTCTGGATCACAGCCTCAGCCTTTAATTAAATTAGATGGTGTGTTTTGTTTTTGTTTTTATCATGGATACATGTCATACACTCTAGGTTACGAATTATACTCCCCTCCCCCATTCAAATTTGCACAGTTCTGATCAGGAAACTAATGTAAAAGCACTTTGGAAATCTGAAGTTTTTATTACCGTGTTGCAGAAAGATGATGAAATATTCTGTAGTCGTCGAAAGGGACTGTATACTTTTGTTTACAACCATCTGGGAAAAAAAAATAAAAGATAATTTGTGATACACGCAGCTGTGTGGAGGTTTTATGTATGAGTGATGTGGCTGTGGCTCGGGGCTAGAGCATTTGCTTTGCATGCCCTGTACCTCAGTTTTGGAGAGGGACGGTGGCTCAGTGGCAGAGCATCTGCTTGGGAAGCAGAAGGTCCCAGGTTCAATCCCTGGCATCTCCACTAAAAAAGGGTCCAGGCAAATAGGTGTGAAAAACCTCAGCTTGAGACTCTGGAGAGCCGCTGCCAGTCTGAGAAGACAATACTGACTTTGATGGACCACGGGTCTGATTCAGTATAAGGCAGCTTCATATGTTCATATGTTAGGGGAGGGACGGTGGCTCAGTGGTAGAGCAACTGCTCGGGAAGCAGAAGGTCCCAGGTTCAATCCCCGGCATCTCCAAAAAAGGGTCCAGGCAAAGAGGTGTGAAAAACCTCAGCTTGAGACCCTGGAGAGCCGCTGCCAGTCTGAGAAGACAATACTGACTTTGATGGACCACGGGTCTGATTCAGTATAAGGCAGCTTCATATGTTCATATGTTAGGGGAGGGATGGTGGCTCAGTGGTAGAGCATCTGCTTGGGAAGCAGAAGGTCCCAGGTTCAATCCCTGGCATCTCCAAAAAAGGGTCCAGGCAAAGAGGTATGAAAAACCTCAGCTTGAGACCCTGGAGAGCTGCTGCCAGTCTGAGTAGACAAGACTGACTTTGATGGACCGAGGGTCTGATTCAGTATAAGGCAGCTTCATAGGTTCATATGTTCAGTTTTGATCCCTGGTTAAAAAGGATCAGGTACTAATGGATGTAAAAGCATGAAACCTACCAGGAAGAGTAGACGGTATTGAACTGGATAGACCCAGTAGAAAGGAGTTTCACTTTGTGTATGTGTGGGGGGCGGGCTGTGGCTCAATGGCAGAACATCTGTTTTGCATGCAGAAGGTCTCTAGTTCAAATTCCCGGCACTGCCAGTTAACAAAGAACAGGTAGTAGATCACGTGAACGATCCCTGAGAGCTGCTGCCAATCAGAACAGACAATACTGACTATGGATGGGCACAAACCAGGAAAACCCAGATGTTCTGCCAAACTGAACTAGTTCAGGACCTCGTGGGGCAGCCCCTGGGGTCCTAGAGACTCTAAAATCACAGAGCACCTCCAGTTGACTCTCCTCCACCTGCCCACCAAATTTGGTGAAGATTGGACTGGGGGGGGTTCATATTACAGCCCCCCAAACAAGGTGCCCCCAAGAAAGTGCTTTTCGGGGAGATGTCAGGTGCAGGTTTTGGAGTGTACAGAATGGACCCTGTGTGAATTACAGGCCCGGGGGAACTCATGGAGAACCTCGCCGGGAAGCCCCCCTACATGCCCTACAAGTTATAAGCAGATTGAACTTGGGGAATCCAAGTTGCGGACCCCCAAACAAGGTGCTTCAAGGAAAGTGCTTTTGGGGGAGATGTCAGGTGTAGCTTCAGGAGTGTACAGAATGGACCCTGCGTGAACTAGAAGCATCAAACTTGTCGTGGGCCTCCCCAGGACTTGCGGGGGTGGTGGTGGTGGTCTGAGTTACAGCCTGCCAAAGAAGACACCTCTGGGAAAGTACTTTCGGGGAGAATGTTGTCAAGGGTGGGTTCTGGGCCATAGAATGGACAAGAGGGACCCTAGTAGAGAGGAAGCATCACACTTGCAGTGGACCTCTCTGGGATGGACCCCCCCCCCCCCAGGAGGGAACTGTTGCTGGCAGTGTTGTGGGTGGATGTGTCCCTGGCTGGGCCCATCCTCTCTCCAATGACCAGATGAACACAGGGCCAACCCCCTCTGCCCTGGCCAGGGAGCTACCCTCCTAGTTGGTGGCTGTAGTGCATTGCAGCGCAGGGCCGAACAGGGCCAACCTTCCCCTCTGCCCAGGAGCCACCCACATGGTTGTCTCCTCAGGTCCACCCTCCCTCTGTGGACTACAATGTGATTAGGGGGCACAGCCAGCCCTCCCACCCTGCCCAGGGCCTGGGAGGCACCTGCATAGTGGGTGGCTGCATGTCCCCGAGCTTAGCTTTCCACCACAGTGAAGGTGACTGCAGGGCAGGGCCGAGTGACAACATTTCCTCTAAGCTGTGGAGCGATGTGAGCAAGAATTCGACGTCATGAACCAAAAGAGCTACTAGCGTTAAAGTTGTGAGTGAGCAATTTAACTGAGCTCCAGTGATGTGAGGTGGAAATTTTTCCATTTGTAAGTTATCTATCATTACTTAAAACACTTTTTATCTATCATTACTTAAACTTGAATTGGAAGATTTTCTCAGAAAATCTGCATCACTGCTGAGTGAAAGTGGGCTCTGGCCTAGGGTTGCCAAGTCCAATTTAAGAAATATCTGGGGACTTTGGGGGTGGAGCCAGGAGACTTTGGGGGTGGAGCCAGGAGACATTAGGGGTGGAGCCAAGATCAAGGCCATGACAAGCATCATTGACTCCAAAGGAAGTTCTGGCCATCACATTGAAAGGGGCGGCACACCTTTTCAATGCCTTCCTTCCATAGGAAATAATGAAGGATAGAGCCACCTTCTTTGGGGGCTCATAGAATTGGACCCCCTCGTCCAATCTTTTTGAAACTTGGGGGGTATTTTGGGGAGAGGCACTAGATGCTGTACTGAAAATTTGGTACCTCTACCTCAAAACACAGCCCCCCCCCAGAGCCCCAGATACCCATGGATCAATCCTCCATGATTTTCTATGGGGATAAATCTCCCTAGGGAATAACAGAGTTCCCAGCAGACGTTTCTCTCCTCTCCCCCCGCTTTCTGACGACCCTGAAGCGGGGGGAGGGCCTCCAAACCGGGGGATGCCCTGCCCCCACCTGGGGATTGGCAACCCTACTCTGGCCTGATGCTAAATATTTCCCTCCGCCCAACTTTATTTTGGGGCGCTTTGACCATCAATGCAGTGGCTGACTCACTTGTCCAGGATCAGAGTAAAGCCAAGGTTATTATGGGCAGTGCATGTAATAGAAAATAAGATGGACCTATTTTTTCTGTAACCAAGCAGGTTTCTGTAATCTGTATATAGTATGATTCCCAGGGCAGAACTTACGACGGAAAATAATTTAGCCATTCAGGGTACTAGGGACAAAATAAGCTATTTATAGAATTTTTTTCTTGTTATTTTAAACTGCGAAGGATTCACCTTTTTTTCAAAAATGGTGCAACCAAAAACTGTGATACAACCTTATTTCCACTATTCAGTGCTCACTGAAAATCACCGTATTTGCAAGTAACCTTTGGAATTCTGTCACTCCTTTAGAACAGGAGTCCCCAACCCCCGGGCAGTGGACTGGTCCCGGTCCGTGGCCTGTTAGCAACTGGGCCGTGAGTTGTATAATTATTTTATTATATATTACAATGTAGTAATAGTAAGAAGACAACGACATTGGATTTATATCCTGCCCTCCCCTCTGAATCTCCACTCTAAATCTCCTTTATCTTCAAACAGACACCCTGTGAGGTAGGTGGGACTGAGAGAGCTCTCCCAGAAGCTGCCCTTTCGAGGACAGCTCTGCAAGAGCTATGACTGATCCAAAGCCATTTTAGCAGCTGCAAGTGGTGGAGTGGGGAATCAAACCCGGTTCTCCCAGAGAAGAGTCCATATGCTTAAACACCACACCAAAATAAAAGTGCACAATTGTATCATCCCGAAAGCATTCCCCCCACCCCCTCCCCGGTCCATGGCAAAATTGTCTTCCACAAAACTGGTCCCTGGTGCCAAAAAAGTTGCGGACCACTGCTTTAGAACATCCCTTTCTGCCCACCATAAAATACTGAAAGGATGTAATTGCTTAAATATTACAACGAATAGTCTTTTTCTACCGAAAAAGCCCAGCAGGAACTTATTTGCATATTAGTCCACACCCCCTGATTAGTCCACACCCCCATTGTTTCACACAGGGCTTTTTTGTGGAAAAAGCCCAGAAGGGACTCTTTTGCATATTAGGCCACATCCCCTGGCACTAAGCCAGCCGGAACTGCGTTCCTGTGTGTCCCTGCTTCAAAAAAAGCCCTGGTCATAGCAGTGAAGGTTGTTAAGTACTGGGGTTGCCAAGTCCAATCCAAGAAATATCTGGGGACTTTGGGGGTGGAGCCAGGAGACTTTGTGGGTGGAGCCAGGCGACATTGTGGGTGGAGCCAAGATCAAGGCTGTGACAAGCATCTTTGAACTCCAAAGGGAGTTCTGGCCATCACATTTAAAGGGACGGCACACCTTTTCAATGCCTTCCTTCCATAGGAAATAGTGAAGGATAGGGGCACCTTCTTTTGGGGATCATAGAATTGGACCCCCTGGTCCAATCTTTTTGAAACTTGGGGGGTATTTTGGGGGAGAGGCACTGGATGCTATACTGAAAATTTGGTGCCTCTACCCCAAAAAACAGCCCCCACCCCGAGCCCCATATACCCGCGGATCAATTCTCCATGATTTTCTATGGGAATAAATCTCCATAGGGAATAACAGCGTTCCCAGCAGACATTTCCCTCCCCTCCCCCCGCTTTCTGACGACCCTGAAGTAGGCTTCCCAACCCTCCCGCCCTGGCGGGGGACTCCAGAATTTCCAGCCTCTTCCCCAGTTCCCCAAAAAAACAGAAGCGGGGGGAGGGGGGAACAGCGCCAAGGCTCAGGCTGAGGTGAAGGAGGAGGCAGCCAGTGGCCCGTCCACGCCGCCACCAACCGGCCCTCGACGGTGCTCCGAGGCAGCCTCCCCTCCCCTCCCTTCCCCTCGGGGCTGCAGCGGCGCATGGCCTTGACTGGTGGCTGCTGGGGCCGGCGGGGGGCTTCTGGCCGCGGCCTCGGGGCTGCTCGCGGTGCCTGGCTGCGGGGCTCCTGCTTTCCGCCACGCCGCCCCACCGGAAAGTTAAGCGGTGCCGCTGGCGCTGGGCCTGGCTGAGGGGCTCTGAGGGGAGGCTGGGGGTTTTAATATTAGTCTGCTCTTCTCGGGATCTCAGGGCAGACCGGTGCCCTCAGCCCTGTCCGCTTCCCTAATGATGGGGGCCAGTGGGGCTCAACAAGAGCTGAGTAGCCTTTGCTCCCTTAGCTTGGTTGGGGGTGTGAGTGAAGTTCTGAGGAGTGGGCTGGTAAGGAAACCAGTGACTGAGATAAAGATAAAGATCAATATTGAAATTTAAGCACGTGTGCCGTCCCTTTAAATGTGATGGCCAGAACTCTCTTGGAGTTCAATTATGCTTGCCACACCCTTGTTCCTGGCTCCTCCCCCAATGTCTCCTGGCTCCACCCCCAAAGTCTCCTGGCTCCACCCCCAAAGTCCCCAGATAATTCTTGAATTGGACTTGGCAACCCTACCCTGAAGTGGGGGGAGGGCCTCCAAACCGGGGGATTCCCTGCCCCCACCTGGGGATTGGCAGCCCTATTAAGTACAGGCCTTAAAACATATGCTGGTCAGTTATTAATCAAACAATACTCAAGTATTTAAAATATTTAAGCAAACAAACAGTAACGAAGAAGAAAATTCTTGCAGACAGCCATCCTGTTAGCTTGCAGATACAGCATTCTCCGCCATCTCATGGCTATGAATCAGCACTGAACTAGATGGAGCATTGGCCTGATCCAGAGGATCTGTGCTTAGGTTCTGCAAACAAAAAAACCGAAGCTCCCATGCCCGGCTCCTGCAACATGAACAAAAGCTTTGCAGTACCACCTCCCCAGGGCTTGTTTTGTAGAAAAATAGGTGGCAGAGCTCATTAGCATGTGCCCCCTCCATGAAAGCAACCCAATGCAAGAAAGGAGAGCCCTGGGTGAGTGAGGCCTGCTTGGGCTGGCTTGCCACCCAAAATCATATAAGAAGTGGGGAAGGGGTGACGTGGGCTTCTCCAGGGGTTAATGAGGGCTGCTGGGGGTGTGGCAAAGCCCCTGGTGGCTGGCTGGCTGGCTGGCTGCCCGCTCTGCTAATCCAGGGATAGTTATGCAGCTGCACCTATTATTCAATAGACAAGGTACGTGGGGAGGAAGAGGGGGAGCAGTCAGAAAGGTTCAGGAGTTGCGCTCCTGTGAGCTCCTGCTGGATTTGAGGCCTATGCGTTACCCTGTCCATGCTCTCCCAATCCCTCTTTCATTCCCTTTTACAACCAACCTGATCTCTTGCCTTCTCCAGGTTGTAACTGCAAGCGCCGCCTCTTTCTCTGTCTGTTTCACAGGCCACGCCCCCTCCTGACATTCCATCTCTTGGAAGCTTCTCCATTCACTCTGGGGCGGGCACTCCCTATTCTCATGCTCTGATTGGATGAAGAGGGTTGGGTAAAGGAGGGAGAGGGAATGTTGATGAAATGCAAATGGCAAAGCATTGCGTTGCATCCTGGTCACCACGCACTATTTTTAAGCATTTGCTCTCTGGTCTCCTGATTAGCGAAGACGGAACTGTTGGGGTGTACATATATATATGAACATAGGAAGCTGCCTTCTACTGAATCAGACCCTTGGTCCATCAACGTCAGTCTTGTCTTCTCAGACTGGCAGCGGCTCTCCAGGGTCTCACACCTATTCGCCTGGACCCTTTTTTGGAGATGCCAGGGATTGAACCTGGGACCTTCTGCTTCCCAAGCAGATGCTCTACCACTGAGCCACAGCCCCATTCATGGCTCTCCAGGGTCTCAAGCTGAGGTTTTTCACACTTATTTGCCTGGACCCTTTTTTGGAGATGCCAGGGATTGAACCTGGGACCTTCTGCTTCCCAAGCAGATGCTCTACCACTGAGCCACCATACCTCCCCAAACATATGAACATATGAAGCTGCCTTATACTGAATCAGACCCTTGGTCCATCAAAGTCAGTATTGTCTTCTCAGACTGGCAGCGGCTCTCCAGGGTCTCAAGCTGAGGTTTTTCACACCTGTTTGCCTGGACCCTTTTAGTTGGAGATGCCAGGGATTGAACCTGGGACCTTCTGCTTCCCAAGCAGATGCTCTACCACTGAGCCACAGGCTCTCAGCCTCTTATTGGAATTGGCCCATTTTTCAGTATGAGGGTCTGGGGCACCCAAAGCCTTTCCCCACAAGGCTGCTTTAAGTCTGGCCACTCCCTTCCTGGGTCTTCGGTGTCAGATGATGGGAAGCGGGCACGAGATTGTATTATGCCCTTCATCCAAACGTCAGAAACACGACGTGTGTGCATTGTTGCAAACCGTTTCAGCTCTGCATTCCTCACATTTCTTGAATAATGTCATCCTACCCATTTCAGAGGCCTCAATTCAAAAGTAATTCAAAAAATGCAGCTTGGTGAAACTCATGCTCTCCTTATGGCAGGAGGAAAAGAACAGAGGGAAGAGCGCTCTTTCCACCTCTGTTATGTGATCCTTTGGGCAGAAGAGGCAGCACTTGAGATGGAGAGCACACAGAGCAGTCTGAAAAAGTTCTTTTAAAGCTTGGTAGCTTTCATCCGCAGCTGGTCTGCAATTGTGCAGTCCCATGGGAGATGCACAGAAGCTATGGTGGTAAACATGAGTGGCACCCACATTGGTATTTATTTCTATGAGACTTATAATCAACAGCCACCCATGAAATGACAAAGGCATAGGCCCCAATTCAGTCCTACTCATGCAGAATTAGTCACACAAACCTGTTCATGCGCCCAACAGGGAAGTCAGTCTGCATCAAATCCCAGCATTGAGCTAATTCATTGCTTTCGAGGTTATGCAGTATGTGATGTTTGCCTCGTTAGATCAACCTTCAGTTAGCAGTTTTTGCCCTGAGTTGTTCTGAAGGCAGACGGTTGGAAACCAAACAGGGTTTGGCAAAACCATGTAGGTCATTATGGTATTTTAAAATGACATATTATTCCCCCCCCATAGGTTGCATCATGCCGGGCACGGACGTCAAGAGCGTAGTGCGTAGTGCGAGGCGAAGGTAGATGTAGAGGACCAGACGGCGGCGGCGCAGATGTCCTCTATAGGGATGCCTTTCATGAAGGCCGACGAGGTAGCGACGGCTCTGGTCGAGTGAGCTCGTATGTGTTGAGGGACTGGCTGTTTCGCCAGTTGGTAGCAGAGTTCAATGACAGAAACAGTCCTGGTCGCCCTCATGGATGACCTCCGACGGCAACTGGATCGAGGCGGCTCGGCAGTATTGCTGTTGTTAGACCTATCGGCGGCGTTCGATATGGTTGACCATCGGCTGCTGACCCGCCGCCTCGCCGACGCAGGAATTCGGGGGCTAGCCTTACAGTGGCTCTCCTCCTTTCTTGAGGGTCGGGGACAAAGGGTGGCGATCGGGGGGGAACTGTCTCAGAGGTATCCACTCCATTGCGGAGTGCCTCAGGGGGCAGTCCTCTCCCCGATGCTGTTTAACATCTTTATGCGCCCCCTTGCCCAGATTGCACGGAGGTATGGGCTGGGTTGCCATCAATATGCAGATGACACCCAGCTCTATCTATTGATGGACGGCCGGGCTGGTGATGTCCCAGCAAATTTGGACCGGGCACTACAAGCCGTGGCTGACTGGCTCAGGCTGAGCGGGCTGAAGTTGAATCCGGCGAAGACTGAGGTCCTTTGCGTGGGCCGTGGCGGACCGGGAGGGGAGACTACTTTACCGGCCTTTGACGGTGTGCCACTGGTACCGGTGCGCAAAGTCAAGAGCCTGGGGGTGCTACTGGAGTCCTCCCTATCAATGGAGGCCCAAGTAGCTGCCACTGCTAGATCCGCCTTCTTCTATCTCAAGAGGGCGAGGCAATTGGCCCCCTTCCTGGAACGCACCGACCTGGCAACTGTGATCCACGCAACGGTCACTTCGAGGTTAGACTACTGCAATGCCCTCTACATGGGGCTGCCCTTGTACCGAACACGGAGACTCCAGGTAGTCCAGAACGCGGCGGCCAGGCTGCTGGAGGGACTACCACGGTGGGAGCCTGCACGGCCTGGGCTGCGCAATCTGCACTGGCTGCCGGTTGTCTACCGTGTTCGCTATAAGGTGCTGGTTATTACCTTTAAAGCCCTATATGGCCGAGGACCTGCCTACCTAAAGGACCGCCTCTCCCCATATGTACCCCGGAGAGCACTGAGGTCTGGTTCTCAGAACTTATTAACAATCCCTGGGCCAAGAGAAGTTAGGTTGAAGGCCACTAGGGAGCAGGCCTTCTCGGTGATAGCCCCTCGCTGGTGGAACGACCTCCCAGAGATGGTGCGAGCCCTGCGGGACCTGAACCAATTCCGCAGGGCTTGCAAAACATTTCTTTTTCAGTTAGCATTTGAGTCACCATGTGGCAACTAAGACAGAACCTGATTAATGAATGAATAGACATTTAGCCATCTTAAATACATCATTTTAGCACCTATTTTTATATTTTATATGTTTATATGTTTTTATGTATTTTAAATAATTTATTGTAATTAATGTTTAAGTTGTTATGTTTTATGAATCACGGGACTCCCATGTCTATTATTGTTTAATGTGAATCATGAGACTCCCGTGTCTGTTAGCCGCCCTGAGCCCGCCTAGCGGGGAGGGCGGGATATAAAAATAAAATATTATTATTATTATTATTATAAAGCTAGGGCCCTACGTGCGTCCAAGTTGTGGAGCGCCCTCTGTCCTGCATCCGCGGGGTGCTGGAAGAAGGCTGGTATGGTTGATTGTCTTCCCAGGTGAAAGGGAGATACGACCTTTGGCAGGAAGGTCGGGTCGGGTCGGAGTACCACCGTGCTGTTATGAAAGATCGTGTATGGTGGGTCCGCCCTGAGTGCACAGATGTCGCTGGCCCTCTTACCTGTGGTGAGAGCCGTGAGTAACGCTGTTTTCCATGATAGCAGGTGTAGTGGAATAGAAGCCATGGGCTCAAAGGGTGGCTTCATGAGCTGGCTTAGGACGAGAGAAAGACTCCAGGTAGGAAGGATTTGTTTGATTGGTGGGTGTAGGCGAATGATGCCCTTGAGGAAGGCTCTGGTAGCATGGTGAGAAAAAACTGTCGTGCCCCCGATGCGGGGGTGGAAGGCAGAGATGGCTGCCAGGTGTACCCTTAGCGAAGAGTATGAGAGGCCCGCCCTAGAGAGTGTTAGGGTGTAAGCTAGCACCTGGGGTATGGTGGCGCAGCCAGGGTCGAAGTTGTGTTGGGAGGCATAGTGGGAGAAGCGTTTCCACTTAAGCAGATAGGATTTTCTAGTGGATGGCTTTCTGGAGTTCACTAAGACCTGGCGGACATCAGAGGGAAACTCTAGGAACTGATCTTCCAGGCTGTCAGTTTGAATGATGCCGGGTTGTGATGAAGGACCCTGCCGTCCTGTTGGGAGAGGAGGTCCTGTGCTTGAGGAAGTTGGAGGAATGTATTGTTGGACAGAAGCAGCAAGGTTGTAAACCATGGTTGGCGCGGCCACCACGGGGTTATTAGGATGCAATCCGTGCGGTCCGGCTGAATCTTCTGTAGGACTCTGGTGATGAGTGGAATGGGGGGAAAGAGGTAGTGGAGTGCCCCCTTCCAAGTTTGGAGGAAAGCGTCCCCCTTGGAGAGTTGGGATGGAGGACCTCTCATGTAGAAGTGGGTGCATTGGGCATTTGACAGTGAAGCAAATACATCTATTTTCGGGGTTCCGAAGATGCTGAAGATCTGTCGGATGTAGCGGCTGTTGATGGACCACTCGTGGCTGTTGGTCGAGCGGCGGCTCAGGGCATCTGCCTGGGTGTTTTCGGCTCCTGGTAGGTGAACAGCCGTGAGGAAGATGCCCTGGCTTATGCTCCAATGCCACAACGCCAAAGCCCTCTTGCAGAGTCTGGTGGAGGCGGTGCCTCCCTGCCTGTTGATGTAGAAGACCGTGGCGATGTTGTCGGAGGTGACCTGGACATGTCGGTGCCTCAGCGATGGGAGGAAGGAGCGTAGAGCCTTGTGCACTGCGAGGAGCTCTAGGCAGTTTATGTGGAGAGAGCGTTTGTAGTCTGACCATCGGCCCTGCACTGTGAGGGTTCCCAAGTGGGCTCCCCATCCCCACTTGGAGGCATCTGTGGTGACAATCACCGAGGGGGGTAGCTGTTTGAATGGCATGCCCCTGTGGAGGTGATGTTCCATTGTCCACCATTTGAGGGATGTCACGATGTGTAGCGGAAGGGTGAGTAGTGTGGACTGGTGCTGTGTGTGAGGACGGAAGGTCCTGACGAACCACATTTGCAGGGGTCGCATGTGCAGCTTTGCGAAACGTAGAACTGCGGTGGTTGCTGCCATGAGGCCTAGCATTCTCTGAAATGTGAGAGCTGTTTGGGAGTGCTGGGCGATGATGGTGTTGGCCAGAGACTGTATGCTGTGTACTCTGTCCTGAGGTAGGGAAGCTGTTTGAGAGACTGTGGAGATGTCTGCTCCTATGAACTGGATTCTCTGGGTGGGAACCAGTTTGGACTTTGATAGGTTGACTTGGAGGCCTAGGGTGGCCAGGAGAGAGAGGGTAGTGGAGACGTCCAGTTGCAATTGTTCCCTTGAATGGGCGACGATCAGCCAGTCGTCTATGTACGGGTAAATTGATATCTGTTGCTGACGTAGTGTGGCAGCTACCACTGCCATACACTTGGTGAAGACCCTTGGGGCTGTGGAGAGGCCGAATGGGAGGGAGCAGAACTGGAAGTGCTGTTCCCCGATGGCGAACCTGAGAAACCTTCTGTGGTGATGATTGATTGTAATGTGGAAATAGGCATCCTGAAGGTCTATGGACGCCATCCATGATTGTTCTGGGATGAGCGGAAGAATTGCCTGGAGTGTGATCATACGGAATTTTTTGTAGGTTATGTGCAGGTTGAGTTTGCGGAGGTCGAGGATGGGGCGGAGTCCTCCGTCCTTTTTCGGCACCAGGAAGTAGCGGGAGTAGAATCCGGTGCGATGGTATTGAGGTGGAACTGGTTCTATCGCGCCCTTGTCCAGCAAAGATGTGATTTCCGCCTGCAGAGGTGTGAACGGAGGTGTGGTGAGGAATCTGTGGTGTTTCGGAGTGGATGTAAACTCTATTAGGTAGCCCCTTTGTATGACGGCGAGGACCCAGGAGTCCGATGTTATGGCCCTCCAGGCAGGGTAGAATGGTTGCAGTCGGGTGTGTGTGTGAGGGTTTGGCTGATGGGGGGAAACTGGACGACTCGGGGCAGGATGGTCAAAGAGACGGCTTGGAGGTAGCTGCAGGTTTCTTAGCTGTTCGGCGTGACCTGTGTTGGAAGGAGGGTTTGGGCTGTGGTTTACGTCTCCATGGTTCCTGCTGTCTTGGAGACCTGGTTCCTTTGTAGTGGCTGGGTCTCCAACTCCTCTGTCGATTGAATTGGGCTTGGTGTTGCGAGACTCCCAGTCGTTTTGCCCTCTTCCTGCCATCGTCTACTGATGTGAGGATGTCATCTGTAGTTGTGTTGAATAAACCAAGGCCATCGAAAGGTAGATCCTCAACCTTGTACTTGATGTCAGGTTGGAGGGATGAGGATCTAAGCCACGCGTGTCTGCGTAGGGCTATGGCTGAGGCCAAGGTTTTGGAGGAACACTGTGCAGCGTGGCGAGCTGTATTGATCTGCTGCTTGCTCACTCTGGCCAGCTCCGGCAAGGCGTTGGTCGCTGGTTTCTGGGATGTCTCAGGCAGCGAGGGGATTAACGTGCTGAGGAAGGTGGTCAAGTTATAGGCGTATGCTGAGAAGCACGCCATGTAATTGTGTATCTTAGTCGTGGCCGTGGTGAGGGAGTATATCTTCCTCCCGATCGTGTCGAGCTTCTTGCCTTCTCGTTCTGGGGGCACTGGGTGTCTCGTTTGCTTCGACTTCGAGGAGGAGTGGACGATGATCGAGTTCGGAGCCGGGTGGGTGAATAGAAACTTAGAGTCTGGTGCGTGTATTTTGTAAAGGGCTTCAACCCTCTTGGATGTTGGTGGTACCGATGCCGGCTTGTCCCATGCTTCCTTGAGCGTTTCAAGGAGGACGGGGAGCATGGGGAGGGAGGAGCTCGACGGAAGGTCCGCATGCACGAGGTCGAATACGATGTCCGAGACTCTGGGCGCGTCTGTGTTGAGTTTGAGGTTTAGTGAATTTGCCATATTCGAAACGAGGTCGAGGTATGACTTTGGACCCTCTGACGGTGATAGGTCTGCTGGTTTGGCTATATCGGAGTCCGGAGATTGTAGGTCCGAACCCGAAGAGTGGTCGGAGTCGGAGAGTTCCGCCTCGGAATCGTCGTCGGTTCCTTGGTGCGGTTCAGGCTGGGGTTGGAGTGCTGGCTGTTTGTTGGGAGCCACTTGTACGGGTTCGAATGGTGAAGGACGTTTCGGTTCGGTGGTGGGATGCACGGGGTCATCACGGAGCCGAAGAGGTCTCTCTAAATCAGGGTGGTGTCTGTGCGGAGAGATGTCACGGTATCGACTCCGGTCAGGTCTGTCGATGCGATCTCGGTACCGAGGAGATTCGTGATAGCTGCGGTAGTGGCGGTCCCTCGGGTCCGCGTAGTAGGCATCGGAGGAGGGCGATCGTCGGTATCTTCTTCGGTCCCGTGGAGACGGGGACCTGGACCTCGACGGGGAGTAGTAGTAGTATCTCCCCCTGCGGCGGCTGTGGGACCTTCGGCGGCTGCGGGACCTTGGTCTGGTTGGGAGGACTCTCGGGGTTGAGGGTTCTCTGGTCAGAGAATGGGCATCCAGCGGCTGCGAGAGATCTACAAATTGACGGGGGTCGAGAGGGCGGTGGCTCCTAGCGGAGATAGGAGAGTGGGTCTCCAGTATCTGATCCGGTGGAGAGTTCAGAATCGACGGGGACCTGGATGAGATGCGCACGATTTCTAGTGGTGTAATCGGCGGTGTTGTTGTCGACTTCGATGCCGGAGTTTTCGGGATCGAGCCGGAGCCGCTTGCGGTCGGGTTCGATGCCTTCGGTTTGGTTGTGGTCGAGCCCGTGGTCGGGTTCGAACTCGAGTGTTGTCCGGTTTGTTCTGAGGGTCGGTGTCCGGTCTTAGACTTCTTTGAGCTGGCACTGCCCGTCGGGTCCGCGTGGGCGGAATCGGATCGGTGGCGCTTTTTAGAGTCATCCGACTTCTTGGTGTGCTTGCCGGACTTAGGCTTGCAGGGACCTTGAGCCACGGAAGCTGCCGACTGCGTCTCTCCCGCGAGAAGTGGGGAAGATGGCGCGAGTTGTTGTTGTCCGCCATGCGGCATGGTCGGTCGGAGGGAGGTTTCCATAAGATGGCTCCTGAGCCTCGCGGCGCGATTCTTGCGGGCCTGTTTGCCAAATTGGCTGCAGTGTACGCAGGAGTCCGTGCGATGGGCCTCTCCGAGACAAAATAGGCAGAGAGAGTGACCGTCGGACGAAGGGATTTTGAAGGAGCAGCGGGTGCAGCGTTTGAAAGTTATTTTGTCCCTTCCTTCCATCCGCCCGGGGGGGGGGGGAGGGAGAAAGTCCGGAAAACTAGTAAAGAGAGGGTTTTTTTTTTTATACGATACCAGGAGAAGTGTAGAAGATGAAGGATTGAAGTGAAGAGAAGGTGGATGTGAAGATTGCAGTGAAGAAGTTGGAGATCAACGAGGGAGGTGCGATCCGGTCGGCGGTAAGGAAGAAACTGAGTGGCTAAGCACCTCCCTCTCGTCCAGGCATGCGCAGTAGGTGCCTCCTCCCCAGGACGAGTGGGAGGCGCGCCAGATCTACGATCAAGATTGCTTTGAACTCTCCGAGGTCAGGGCCTATCCTGCGGATTACCCATATGTGTGAATGCACAGAGACCACGAAGAAGATTCAAGGCTTTGCTCTGTAGCTTCTGTGCAATTGAGAAATCCCGGCAAAGCAAGCTGCGACACAGAAAGAAGCAAGAAAGAGGGAGAAGGAAGCAGACTTGCTCACAGGCCCGTTAGGAGCCCTCGGGAGGCCTGATCTAGGCCTCATCGCTGCATCTTTGATACTCCTGGTGAAGGTACCACCATTTTATACTGGTTTTAACGGTTTCTCTCAGTCTTTACTCTTTTGATTGGATTGGCAGTTTGGATTTGTGTACATTTTATTGTCATAAAGTGTCTTGGGTATTACTGGGGATAGAAAGGCAGGTGATAGATAGGGTTGCCAATCCCCAGGTGGGGGCAGGGGATCTCCCGGTTTGGAGACCCTCCCCCCGCTTCAGGGTTATCAGAAAGCGGGGGAAGGGGAGAGAAGGGAAATGTCTGTTATTCCCTATGGAGTGTTATTCCCCTAGAAAATCATGGAGAATTGATCCGCGGGTATTTGGGGCTCCAGGAGGGCTGTTTTTTTGAGGAAGAGGCACCAAAGTTTAAGTACAGCATCTAGTGCCTCTCCCCAAAATACCCCTCAAGTTTCAAAACGATTGGACTAGGGGGTCCAATTCTATGAGCCCCCCAAGAAGGTGCCCCTATCCTTCATTATTTCCTATGGAAGGAAGGCATTGAAAAGGTGTGCCGTCCCTTTCAATGTGATGGCCGGAACTCCCTTTAGAGTTCAGTTATGCTTGTCACAGCCTTGATCTTGGCTCCACCCCAATGTCTCCTGGCTCCACCCCCAAAGTCCCCAGATATTTCTTGAATTGGACTTGGCAACCCTAGTAATAGATGCTTACAGTTAGAGAGATGGTGTGTATACTGGTCAACATGCTGAATTAGGACTGGGGAGACCAAGTTCAAACCTTTACATGCCACAATACTAACTGGGTGGCCTTTGTCCAGTCACTGTTTCTCATCCTGATCTACCTCATAGTGTGGCGTAGTGATAAGAGCCCCGACAAGGATGAGGAGGACAAGGATGAGACTAACAAAATTTGTGGCAGGGTATGAGCTTTTGTGAGTCAATGCTCACTTTGGGTACATCTGAAGAAATGAGCAGTGACGGATGAAAGCTCATACCCTGCCCCAAATTTTGTTAGTCTTTATGGTCCTACTGGACTCTTGCTCTTTTCTACCGCTACAAACAGATTAACAGGGCTACCCATTTTCATCTAAACAGGGATCTAGGAGACATTAAGTCAAATCCTCGCTCTGCCTTACGAAGGTTGCTGGGTGACCTCAAGTCAGTTGTGTTCTCTCTCTCAGCCTACCCACTTTACAGGGTGGTTGCTGTGCGCATAAAACTGAGGAAGGAAGAATTGTGTGGGTTCTGCCCTGAGCTCCTCAAAGGAAGGATAGGATATAAATACCACTAAATTAAAAAAACAAACAAACAACCCAACAAAGTCACTCTTAATTCACATTAAAAATCCACATTAATCAAGGAATAGGAGATCAGCAACCTCTTCCTGGTATGACCAAATGCATATTAAGCCTGAGTGGCAGGGATCTGCCCTACGCTGAGAAGAAATCAGAGTTCATATTTGGAAAAAAAAGGAATCTTGAGAGAGAAAGGAAGATGGATATATAATCAGCAGCTCTTTCCTGACCTCTAGTGGTGACAGAAGAAAAGAGCAGTTTGTTGTTGTTCAGTTGCACAGTCGAGTCCGACTCTTTGTGACCCCCAGGACAAAGTCACGCCAGGCCCTCCTGTCTTCCACCGTCCTCCGAAGTCTGCTCGGATTTGTGTTTGCTACATCAGTAACGCTGTCCGGCCATCTCATCTTTAAGCTTCTTTTGGCACACGAGTCCAGTATTCTTCAGACTGTATGTGGTACTATTTCAACAGAATTGCCTGTTTCTTTCTTTATTAAAATATTTATATTCTGCCTTTCTTCTTGATTCAAAGCAGCTTGTTGTTGTTCAGTCGCATAGGCGAGTCTGACTCATTACGACCCCATGGACAAAGTCACGCCAGGCCCTCTCGTCTTCCACCATCCTCCGAAGTCTGCTCAAATTCATACTTGTTGTCCAGCCACCTCATCTTTTGCTCTCCCCTTCTTCTTTTGCCTTCTGCCTTTCCCAGCATCAGGATCTTCTCCAGTGAGTGCTCCCTTCTCCTTTGGTGGCCAAAGTATTTGAGCTTCAGCTTCAGCATCTGCCCTTCCAGGGAACAATCTGGGTTGATTTCCCTTAGGACTGACCGATTGGATCTTCTTGCAGTTCAAGGGACTCTCAAGATATTCTCCAGCACCACATCTCAAAAGCATCTATTCTTTTGCACTCAGCCTTCCTTATGGTCCAGCTCTCACAGCCATACTTTACTGCTGGAAATACCATCGCTTTGACTATACGGACTTTTGTTGGCAGGGTGATGTCTCTACTTTTTATTATACTGCCCAGGTTCGCCATAGCTGTCCTCCCAAGGAGCAAACGTCTTTTAATTTCATGGCTACAGTCACCATCTGCAGTGATCTTGGATCCCAGAAATGTGAAATCTGTCACTACTTCCATGTCTTCCCCTTCTGTTTGCCAAGGAGTGATGGGGCCGGATGCCATGATCATAGTTTTTTTGATGTTGAGTTTCAAGCTTACTTTTGTGCTCTCCTCTTTCACCCTCAACAAGAGGTTCTTTAGGTCCTCCTCGCTTTCTGCCATTAGAGTGGTATCATCTGCATATCTGAGGTTGTTGATGTTTTTCCTGGCAATCTTAATTCCGGTTTGTGCTTCATCCAGGCCAGCATTCCGCATGATGTACTCTGCATATAAATTAAATAAGCAGGGTGACAATAGACATCCTTGTCGAACTTCTTTTTCTATTCTAAACCAATCAGTTGTTCCATCTCCCGTTCTGACAGTTGCTTCTTGACCTTTCTTGACAGTTGCTTCTTGAGCCAGTTTGGTGTAGTGGTTAAGTGTGCGGACTCTTATCTGGGAGAACCGGGTTTGATTCCCCACTCCTCCACTTGCACCTGCTGGAATGGCCTTGGGTCAGCCAGAGCTCTGGCAGAGGTTGTCCTTGAAAGGGCAGCAGCTGTGAGAGCCCTCTCCAGCCCCGCCCACCTCACAGGGTGTCTGTTGTGGGGGAGGAAGGTAAAGGAGATTGTGAGCCGCTCTGAGACTCTTCGGAGTGGAGGGCGGGATATAAATCCAATATCTTCATCTACCTCACAGGGTGTCTGTTGTGGGGGAGGAAGGTAAAGGAGATTGTGAGCCGCTCTGAGACTCTTCGGAGTGGAGGGCGGGATATAAATCCAATATCTTCATCTACCTCACAGGGTGTCTGTTGTGGGGGAGGAAGGGAAAGGAGATTGTGAGCCGCTCTGAGACTCTTCGGAGTGGAGGGCGGGATATAAATCCAATATCTTCATCTACCTCACAGGGTGTCTGTTGTGGGGGAGGAAGGTAAAGGAGATTGTGAGCTGCTCTGAGACTCTTTGGAGTGGAGAGCGGGATATAAATCCAATATCTTCTTCTTTAATATCTCCATTCAAACAGCTTGTGCTGTGGCTGGAAAGTAGCTTATTCCAGAATGAGCTACAGCTCTCCAGGCCAGCTGGTGTCCTGGGGAGATTCCTAGTCTTCAACTCCTGCCATGGTCACTGGATCCTGCCTGGTTATTTCTTACCTGCCTGCCTGTTTTCCTCTTGAGCCTTGCTGCCCTGTGTTCCAAGTAGAGAACTAGACCAGTGCTCCGTTTACTACACCACACTGGCTCCCACATGGACACATGAAATTGGGCGGTATGACTTGCACCCTTGATAGGAGACCATTAGTAAATTTGCTATCCATATGGGTGTCTGTTGTGGGGGAGGAAGGTAAAGGAGATTGTGAGCCGCTCTGAGACTCTTCGGAGTGGAGGGCGGGATATAAATCCAATATCTTCTTCTTCTTATATATATTTCTCAGGAGACATGTGAGGTGGTCTGGTACTCCCATCTCTTTAAGGACTTGCCACAGTTTGTTGTGATCCACACAATCAAAGGCTTTAGCATAGTCCATGAAGCAGAAATAGACATTTTTTTGATACTCCCATGCTTTCTCCATAATCCATCGAATGTTGGCAATTTGATCGCTAGTTCTTCTACCTCTCTGAAACCCAGCTTGAACTTCTGGTAGTTCCCGATCTATACTGCTGAAGCCTAGCTTGTAGGATCTTTAACATGACCTTGCTGGCATGTGAAATGAGTGCAATGGTGCGATAGTTTGAACATTCCTTGGCATTGCCCTTCTTTGGGATTGGAATATAAACTGACCTTTTCCAATCCTGTGGCCACTGTTGCGTTATCCAAATCTGTGACATAATGTGTGCATCACTTTAACAGCATCATCTTTTGGGACTTTGAATAGCTCAACTGGGATACAGTCATCTCCGCTCGCTTTGTCGTTAGTAATGCTTTCTGAGGCCCATTTGACTTCACACTCCAGGATGTCTGGCTCAAGGTCAGCGATTTCACAGTCATGGTTGTCAGTTTGTTACACAGGTTTATTTTAGTCATGAGGGAAAAACCACCAATAGGAAAGACCTCTCCACAGAGATTGGGCAAGGACCATATGAACGACCCTAAGCTTCTTGGAGAAAGTACATGTTTTGTACCTTCAAGTCACTTCTAGCTTATGGAGACTCTATGAATTAACAAGCTATTATTAACAGCTTTCCTCGGGTCTTGCAAACTGAAGGCCATGGCTTTCTTTATTGAGTCAATCAACTGGATTAAAAACACTAAAAGCCTGTTTTAAAACATCAGTGACATTTTCTGCCTCTAACTCCCTGCTGGTCCTAAATGGACAGGAAACAATATGTGTGAATAAGATCTCAGGGTACGGGTGGATTGTGAGCTAACCATGAGCAGTCAGTGTGATGCAGAGGCAAAAAAGCCCCTCGAGGCGGATCAACGGAGGCATAACATCCAAATTTCAAGATGCCGTAGTCTCACTGTACACTGCATTGGTCGGGGCCCACTTGGGAGGACTGAGTGCAGTTCTGGAGGCCTCGCTTCAAGAAGGATGTGGACAGAATGGAGCAGGTGCAGAAGAGAGAGACAGAGGTGATCAGGGGCCTGGAGAACAAGTCCTATGACAGCAATGGCCAAACCTGGTTAACATGAGAGCCATGAGACGTGAGCATCAGAGGAAGGAAGGAAGGAAGGAAGGAAGGAAGGAAGGAAGGAAGGAAGGAAGGAAGGAAGGAAGGAAGGAAGGAAGGAAGGAAGGAAGGAAGGAAGGAAGGAAGGAAGGAAGGAAGGAAGGAAGGAAGGAAGGAAGGAAGGAAGGAAGGAAGGAGGGAGGGAGGGAGGGAGGAATGGAAAGAAACTTTAACTTTAGATGCATTTTCCAAGCCTCTGGGTAGCTTGGCTTGGATAAGCAATTTAAAGAGACAAATGCCTTCTCCAAGCTGGCTGATGGAGGGGGGGCATTGAGAGCCACACAATATGTGTGAAAGAGCCACACGTGGCTCCCAAGCCACAGTCTGGCCACCCTTGCCTTATGAGGAAAGGCAACTTGGGGATGTTCAGTCTGGAGGAAAGGAAGTTGAGGGGGGACATGATTTTAAGTATTTGAAAGGCTGTCACTTAGAGAGAGCTGTTCCTGTTGGCAGTGGAGGAGAGGACCTGCAATAAAGGGTTTAAATTATGCATGGAAAGCTATTGCCTGGATATTATAATTCCCCCCCCCCCCGTAAGAGTAGTTCAGCAGTGGAATTGGCTGCCTAGGGAGGTGGTGAGCTTCCCCTCACTGGCAGTCTTCAAGCAGCAGCTGGATGAGCACTTACCAGTGACGCTTTAGGTGCCAGGTGCCCACTCACACCTTTTCTGGCACCCACCAAGTGTTTTTAGAGAGTGGTCAGGGTCAGTTCAGGCTTCTGCCCAGCAAGGCTTCCGATTGGCCACGCAGTTTTGTTCGGTTTTTTAAAATGTATCTTGGCAGCAGCTGCCACCACTGCACAAGGATCTTCACAGAGCGACTGAACGGAAGCTTCAACGGCCATTTTGCGGCTGGCTTTGCCTCCTGAGGCAGCCATTTTGTGGCCGTGCTCACCGTACCGAGTCATGATGTTCCACACAACTTGTAGGCAAGAATGCCCCTGTTGTGTCCTAGGCTCAAATGGGAGAACTGTTACTTTTGGAGGGAACTGTTACTTTTGGAGGGAAGCTGAACAAGCCAAAGTTTGTACTCCACACCAGGGTTCCAGAGAAGGCCTAAGTGTGCCCAATCAGGGGAAGGATTGAAACATAAGTAGCCAATCAACATCTAGGCTCATACTATACCCTGATAGGCCCTTAGGGCCCTGTAAATAGCCAATCCATGTACATAGTTAAGGACCAATCAGAAGGGGGCAAGAATTATATAAAGGAGCGGGAAGTTTGAATAGAGCTCAGTCTGTGTGTGTGTTCCTAAAGTAAAGCTTGCTGAAATCACTCTCCGACTCTGGTCTCTTACTACGCCGACCCCAGTACTTTACAGCCCCCTCACTCAATTGAAGACAACCTGGAGTCCTGCAGAAAAAAGGAAGCTGAAAATAATGTGTTAATAAATTATTTGAGAGACTGTACAGAGGGAAAAGACCCGCAATGAAATCCTACAAGTCTCTGAGGAATACATAAAGGGCAGGTCATTTGATACTTAAAATGACATCCTTCATAATTATACAAAGCAGATTTGATTAGTTATGCAGATTAGCTATCCAGATATGACTGGGTAATTCAGTATGAGTCCATATGCTTGGAGAAGACGCTCCTTCTGAATGCTTCTGCTGACCAGTCTCTTGTGGTTTGGCTAAAATTCCCTTGGCTTGCAGGTTCCTTTGTCCAATCCAGGGTGCTTTCTTTGTTTTACATGCTTCCCAAAATAGTCTGCTTCCAGGAAGTCCCAAACTTACTGCAGGCACATCAACTTGCAGTTAGAACAATGGCTCCTTTGAGATGTCAGCTATTTTCTCTGAGAGCATTGATAGTTTACCTTAACATCTTGTATTAGGAAGCTACTGGGATTAAATAAGAGTGTCTCTCATATCCTAGTGTGTCTGTAAGTGCAAAATATGATTTCTTGGTGTGCTTCTGGGTTAGCAGTATAAACTAAATATGCAGATAAGTAGCCATGTCCATCAATTATGCCAAAGGTTGGGGGCCCCTGCTTTAAGCTGCCCCTGCATTAAGCCAGGGGGTTGGACTAGATGGCCCTTCCAACTTGATAATTCTATGAAAAATGGGAAAATACAACTGTGAGACAATTATGAAACAGTGAATGAGAATGAGCTTAGTTTGATTCAAGATAGGAGCCAGTTCTAGAGTGATCCTACGCCACCCCTTGCCCCACCCCCAGAAATGCAACCAGGTATGAACATATGAAGCTGCCTTATACTGAATGAGACCCTTGGTCCATCAAAGTCAGTATTGTCTACTCAGACTGGCAGTGGCTCTCCAGGGTCTCAAGCTGAGGTTTTTCACACCTATTTGGCTGGACCCTTTTTTGGAGATGCCGGGGATTGAACCTGGGACCTTCTGCTTCCCAAGCAGCTGCTCTACCACTGAGCCACCGTCCCTCCTACATATGAAGCTGCCTTCTACTGAATCAGACCCTTGGTCCATCAAAGTCAGTATTGTCTACTCAGACTGGCAGCGGCTCTCCAGGGTCTCAAGCTGAAGTTTTTCACACCTATTTGCCTGGACCCTTTTTAGTTGGAGATGCCAGGGATTGAGCCTGGGACCTTCTGCTTCCCAAGCAGATGCTCTACCACTGAGCCACCATCCCTCCTACATATGAAGCTGCCTTCTACTGAATCAGACCCTTGGTCCATCAAAGTCAGTATTGTCTACTCAGACTGGCAGCGGCTCTCCAGGGTCTCAAGCTGAGGTTTTTCACACCTACTTGCCTGGAGATGCCGGGGATTGAACCTGGGACCTTCTGCTTCCCAAGCAGATGCTCTACCACTGAGCCACCATCCCTCCCCTAATAATAATAAACTGCTTGTGCTTCTCATACTATATTTAAGTAAACATGGAAGTCAGAGACTTACTCCCCCCCCCACACACACACACAAAAAGCTGGAATTTGGAGAGGGGGTCTGGTGTATTTATAAGAGGACTGTGCCCTCCCACCAGTAGCCAGCCTGGAAAGGCAAATTAATGAGATTCTAAGGAGAGGACAAAGGAGGACTGGTTTATTGACAATGGCTGCCATAAGACCCTTTCACTCTGCATTAAGTGAACACCTTTGCTTCACTGGTGTTCCTTGGGGGAAAGGTGGCGTTGAGGGGTCCCTCTCCCCAATAAAGTGGCCGGTACTGGACCTTCTTCAGTATGTACTTAGGCCACAGCAGGTGGCCACGACCCCAGTCTCAGCCTTCAGACTTCCAGCAGCCCTGACAACCAAGAGGATAAGTGTGGCCAGGCCACAGGAGGTGGTGGCAGCCACAAGTATAGCCACCTTCAAGAGGGGTTTAGATAAAAATATGGAGCAGAGGTCCATCAGTGGCTATTAGCCACAGTGTGTGTGTATATATAATTTTTTTTTTTGCCACTGTGTGACACAGTGTTGGACTGGATGGGCCATTGGCCTGATCCAACATGGCTTCTCTTATGTTATGTTCTTAATTGTTTATTTAACTTAATTTGAATGTAATTTAACTATATTTTAATTGTCTTTTATAGTAAGGATTGTAGTTTATTGTAATCCTGTGAGCCGCCCTGAGCCTGCCTCGGCGGGGGAGGGCGGGATATAAGAATAAAATTATTATTATTATTATTATTATTATTATTATTATTATTATTATTATTATTATGGTGCCAAAGAGCCGGCCAGGGCCAAGGCTCCAGGTCTTCACCAGGCTGTGCTGCCTCCCACTCTCTGCCTCTTGAGGCCTCTGCTGGCCTTGGGGTTAGAGGCAAATGGGGAGGATGACTCCCTGAATCCCCCACATCAGAATCCTCCAAACCCGTTTCTGTTCTCTCTCTCTCCTTGAAGTGGCTCATGAAGATGAGGTGGACAGGTGCGCATGTTGGGTACTTGCACAGAAGACCAATGCTATTCTTCCTTTCCACGACCCTCAGTGTTGCTGCCTTGGTCAAGCCCCAAATGCAGCGGCAATGAAGGACAAGCTCAGTGGGGGCTTTCCTGCCTACACAGCACGCCTTGGCAACTCAGGAAGCAACAGCAGGTCTCTCTCAACTGGCCCAAAGGCCACACCCCAGCCTCCCAAGCTTGGACCACTTTGAGAAGCGGCGAAGGAAAAGGCTTGCTCCAGCAGATGGGCTTGTCCCTTTCACCTGGAACAGACTCCCTGCTCTTAAGGCTACAGAATGGAGGAGCTGGCCTGTGCTCAAGCCAGGGGTGCTTTCAGACAGCAGGAATTCGGAGTTCATTTTTCTCTGGCAGCCTGTGCTTATTTGCAAGCAGTGTGTGTTCGGGGGGCGGGGGAGAAGGCTTGGAAACAAAGCAGACTCTGGCCTAAAGGGCACTTCTGCTTCCAACTCAGCTGTGGAGTCAACAGTAAAAATGTCAGCCATTTCTAAAGAAGCTGAGCCAGGATTGCCTCCAAACGCTTGCAAATGCACAACCTGGCAGGAAGCAGGGATTTGGGAAGGCACAAAAGCCGCTCGGAGCCTTTGGAATCGACAGATAAGGCTCGCAGCCGCCTGGAACCCAAAGAGAGCGAATAAATCCAGCCCAGATGACACACTAACAAAACCCACACGTGGGGAAGGCTCCCCATTAACACTGATTGGAGGCGGCAGCACCTTCACTCGCCTCGATCCCAGAGGGAGAACTGAAGGGGGGTGGGTGGGAAGAGAACATGACGTCAGCCCTGGAGAGGAGAAGACAAGCCCTCCAGTTGTCCGAGTCAGACTGCAGCTTGGCATGTGCGTTGCTAATGCCGTCTTGGAAAGAGAAAATTAAGCTGGTCTTTGGAGTTCAGAGCTCCTGCAGAAACAGCAGCCAGAGACAACAGCAGGCTCACCTCCAAGGCTTCAGCTCACCTCCCAGCCACAACGACAAGGCCTGATGCAGCCCCCCGCCCCCTCCGTCAGCACTTCCCCCTGAGAGCTCCTAGCTAATGGAAAGAAAATTTGGGAACATGTTAACACAAGCAGGCAATTAGGTCCTCCTTTGGGTCCTTTTGGCGCAGGTAAGCAGGTGCAGCGAGAGCAGCCACCAGCGGGAGAGGGTGTAGAAATCCCTGCCAGTCAGAAAAACAACAGTGTGTGGATGGGGACTGCTTTTTGTCTCTCCCGCATCTCGGCCACACAATTTTGTGACCTGCCAGCTAAGTGCAGGGAAAGAAAAACCAACCCTTACTGAGGAAGGTCTTTTAAAATAATCTTTGCTTTTAACTTCTACTTTAAGGCAATAGCTGTATAAGCGGCGCTAGATAGACTCGGGTTGCCGGGTCCAATTCAAGAAAGATCTGGGGACTTTGGGGGTGGAGCCAGGAGCAAGGGTGTGACAAGCAACAATGAACTCCAAAGGGAGTTCTGGCCACCACATTTAAAGGGGCAGCACACCTTTTAAATGCCTTCCTTCCGTTGGAAATAATGAAGGATAGGGGCACCTTCTTTTGGGGCTCATAGAATTGGACCCCTTGGTCTATTCTTTTTGAAACTTGGGGGGTATTTTGGGGAGAGGCACTAGATGCTATACTAAAAATTTGGTGCCTCTATAAAAAAAACAGCCCCCCCCCCAGAGCCCCAGATACCCATGAATCAATTCTGCATTATGCCCTATTGGAATCAGTCTCCATAGGGAATAATGGAGTGCCCAGCAGACATTTCCCTGCCCCCTTGCTTTCTGATGATCCTAAAGTGGGGGGGAGGGCCTCCAAACCAGGGGATCCCCTGCTCCCACCTGGGGATTGGCAACCCTAGATAGACAGACAACCCTTGGATTTACCAGAAAACTTCCCAGCGGGCTGTGGACAAAAGAGAATTAAGCCCCAGCTATACTGGCCGTGACCACTCGACTCTGGCCCGGCCCACTGCAAAGGTGGCTGTTGCCCTCTCCAATTTGCTGCAGCTGGCCAGGTCTGAGCTTAGGCCAGCTTACTTCTGGGCCATTTTGACTTCCAGCTGCCCCTGCTAACTGGAGAGCTTGACCTTGTGCTGCAGCGGTGTGGGGCAGAGCAAATGCAAGGAAACCGGCAGCATGTCATTCCCCTTCTCACTGCACTGTATCAGTAACAGGGAAGCCGCAGAACCCATCCCTCTGCAGAAAAAAAATTACAGAGTATTGGATTCAAATCAGCCACTGGCATTGAAAACACAGGCCTCGTTTTAGCGTAACTTCCTGATTTGTTTTTCAGAAGCCCTGCCTCTTGTAGTCCTTAAGCACTGAAGCATTTGTAAATCTGGGAAGTAGGCTTCCCAATCCCCAGGTCCCAGAGGGGGATCCCCCGGTTTTACAGGCTTCCCCCCTCCCCCAGCCAGCTGGCCGGCGGGAGAAGCCCCACCCCCACAGCCACCATGCACCTCCATGAACGATTCCCATAGGGAATGATGGGGAATTGATCTGTGGGTATCGGGGGCTCTGGGGGGCTGTTTTTTGAGTTAGAGGCACCAAATTTTCAGTATAGCATCTAGTGCCTCTCCCCAAAATACCTCCCAAGTTTCAAAAAGATTGGACTAGGGGGTCCAATTCTATGAGCCCCAAAAGAAGGTGCCCCTATCCTTCATTATTTCCTATGGAAGGAAGGCATTTTAAAAGATGTGCAGTCCCTTTAAATGTGATGGCCAGAACTCCCTTTGGAGTTCAGTTATGCTTGTCACAGCCTTGATCTTGGCTCCGCCCCTAAAGTCTCCTGGCTCCACCCCCAAAGTCCCCAGATATTTCTTGAATTGGACTTGGCAACCCTACTGGGAAGGATAATTTTTTCTTTCTAGGCTAAGCTGGCAAAACAACTAGATAAGTTCCTCTAGAGTCGAATATGAAAACAGGTGGCTACATGATGTAGAGAGGACCGAAAGAGGGTGTTGCTGACCAAGCAACCCAAAGAACAAGCAAAACTCTGATTTATGGTCTCTTCCAATGCAGGCTGAGGCTCTTCAGCTGTTAATCTGTCACGTCAAGCAGATCTAAGATCATCAATAGCACCCACCTTGACGTTCTGCCATCAGCAAAGGCCACTCAGTATAATTCATTCATGCGTTCTTCAACAGGCAAATTCAATCAAATATCATTTATTAATAGCTAAAAGGCCTCAATCAATTTGCCTCTCAAAAGTCAGTATCAATACAGTGTAGAAGTAACTGGTGATCTCAAAAGGAGTCAAGGAGATGTGTACGCGTCTGATTTTTGGAGAAACGAATCCTCCCTCATGTTCAGACGAATTAATGATTTCACAACGTGGCAGCTTTGCTCAGAAAGGGGGGAAAGACAGCAAACTCCAGAGAGAGAAGCCACAGATGTGATATTTCTGCTTGCCAAGATCTGCCCTGGCAAGAGTGCCACCACAACAGCATCAGGCAAAGCTGTGCGTAGCTCAGACAAACTTGTTTCCAGGCCCGAGCATATTCATAAAGCAGGATTTAGCTAAGCATTCCTCCTCCTCCCCAAATCTTCTGGTTATAGCGTTCTTTTGCATTAGAGATGATCAGCCAGTCAAGCTTGCTAAGAGATCTTGAACCCCTCAAGCCCAGCCTGCCTCCCCAGGGTGTTTATGAGGAGAAAATGGAAGGGGAGGATGTGCAGTGCCCTGAACCTCCTTGGGAGGGAAGAACGGGGTTAAAGCTTCACAAAAGTAAGTAGATAAATCAGCCTAAGATAGAACTGCTGGACTTTAACATTTCAAGAGAAACCATTAAATGTGAGGGGCAAAGGTAATCCATTAAATGTGAGGGTCTTCAAGAGAAACCATTAAATGTGAGGGGCAAAGGTAATCCATGGAGCTAATCTCTGCTCTCCCCCCCCCCCCTTCTTTATTGTTTTTATTTGGAAAGCTGTTTCTCCAGAGGCTGACTTGAGAAAGCTCACAAAGTAGAAATGCAATAAAGTACAAAAACAGAGATTGGGACTTGGGTAGAGGGTTTTAACTGGCTGGCTGGTTATAAACCACTCCTGTTTTCGCACGTTTTTTCAGAACTCCATATGTTTTTGTGGCAGAAGCATGGTGCATTTTAGAAAGATTTGGGGACAAAGACAGTAATTCTGCACCACAGAACTTCTGGGAGAGATCAGGCTCCATCCGTTCTGCTCCCTGCTCAGACAGGGGACACCCTTAAACACACAGGCTTTGCCCCTAGCATATGCCTGGCAACTCTCCCTTGGGATGCTTGATACAGGGCTTTTTTTTTGCAGAAAAAGCCCAGCAGGAACTCATTTGCATATTAGGCCACACCCCTGACATCACCATTGTTTCACTTTTTAAAAGAAAAAGCTCACAGGAACTTATTTGCATATCAGGCCACACCCCCTAACACCAAGCCAGCCGGAACGGTATTCCTGCTCAAAAAAGGCCTGCTTTTATACACAGGCCATGCTTTTCAAAGCTCTTTAAGCAAGGACCCCTTTTACAATCAGAGGATATCCTGCAGACAAAGCCAGACCAAGGACTTTTAGCATCCAAGGCAGATGACTTTGCTGCTGCCACCAATCTCCATCCCTTTTGCTGTGGGGAAACCACCCTGACTCACACTGCCCTCCGTGGGGCTGTGACTAAAGTTGGGATCTATCTGACATCCCTTAGCATCATAACATCACCTCTGGCTTCAACCAGGAGTGACATTAATGTGTCATGGCAATGCTCCAGAATACGTTGGAAGATCTAAGGTTTTACTGAAACGACATCTTGGCATGGGGGGGACTGTGTTGCCAGTGAGAGACCTGGTATACCTAGCTGTGGCTTGCTAAAGGGGCACACCCACAGGAGTGGATGGGCCCTGCGCTGCCCCCTCCTGGGTGAATGGAGAGAAGGAGCAGGCCCCCTAGTGGCATCAGGAGCACCACCTCGGGCAGCCATTTGCCAGTGCAGGATGGCAGGGCAGCAACAGGGCAGGTCTTGGCACCCCTCCATCTTTTGTGACCTTGGCAATCACCTAGGTGCACCTCATGGCCTTGCCTACAGAATCTCCTCTCCTCTTCTCCCCCCCCCCCACCAGCAAAAATACAAAGTAACTGGCGATATCAAAGATTTCAGGTTTTCACGGCTGGTAACATCATTAGGGTTTGTAGAATCTTTCGGGCTCAAGTGCCGTGTTCTACTGGAGAGAGTTTTTCTTCCAGACGTTTCGTTCTCGGCTGCGGAGAACATCCTCAGTGGCGTTGCAGCCGGAGCAGGCGCTCTGACCTTCTTGGCTGCTGTGCCTTGAGTGAGGCCAGGGCTGCTGGAGAGCTGCTATTTCTAGGCTGGAGGGGGTGTGGGTGTGGGGCCTAGAAATAGCAGCTCTCCAGCAGCCCTGGCCTCACTCAAGGCACAGCAGCCAAGAAGGTCAGAGCGCCTGCTCCGGCTGCAACGCCACTGAGGATGTTCTCCGCAGCCGAGAACGAAACGTCTGGAAGAAAAACTCTCTCCAGTAGAACACGGCACTTGAGCCCGAAAGATTCTACAAACCCTAATAACTGGCGATAGGTAATTTAACAATTATAATATCCAAAAGTCATCAAAAAGGCAAAATGAGATGGGAGGTTGCAAATGTCCCAGAACCCCTGCATAATGCTTGCGGAACCATGATCTTCCAACTAATCTCTGTAGACTCTGCTGTAGAAGAAGAGATTGGATTTATACCCCACCCTTCACTCAGAGTGGTTTACAACCTCCTCTCCCTTCAACAGATACCCTGTGAGGTATGTGGGGCTGAAAGAGCTCTTTGAGAACTGCTCTGAGGCAACCGTGACTGACCCAAGGTCACCCAGTAGCTGCACGTGGAGGAGCAGGGAGTCAAACCCGGTTCTCCAGATTAGAGTCCCCTGCTCTTAACCACTACACCAAACTGGCTCCTATAGGCTCTGCTGTAACAGCCAGCACGGTTAGATTTATCAGACTAGAATCTGAGAGACCCACCCTTTGCCAAGGAAGCCTCCTGGGTGACCTTCAGCTTGCCACCATCTCAGCCTACGTAACCTCACAGAGCTGTCATTGGGATACAATGAAGGAGAGGAGAGAAGGGTGTAAGCTGCTTTGGGTCCCCACTAGGGAGAATGGAAGGGGATCAATGAAGAAAATAATTACGTGCTTCTAGAGCGTACTGCCCATTCCCCTCAAACAGCAAATGTTTTCCATGAGCTGAGAGAGGACGGAGAAAGGCACCTTTTGTTCAAGCCTGATCTTGCAGGAGCTGGGAACTGTCCTTCCCACACGCTCCGAAGCAGAGCTAATTCAGCCACTGAGGTTTTGGATTTTTCTTTTTTTTGCCCAATTCACTGTTATAAAATGCAGTTTTTCTTCCTTTTTTGTGTCCAGTTCCATTCATGTGGCTTTTTCTTCAGAGGTGACATGTAACCCTGTTTTGTTCAGTTTGCTTGCTGTTCACCAATATACAACTCCCCCTCGCTTATATAGTAGGAGCCCCGTGGCGCAGAGTGGGAAGCTGCAGTATTTCAGTCCAAGCTCTGCTCACGACCTGAGTTTGATCCTGGCAGAAGCTGGGTTCAGGTAGCTGGCTCAAGGTTGACTCAGCCGAAGTACCCAGCTTGCTAGAGGTAAAGGGTAGATGAATGGGGAAGGCAATGGCAAACCACCCTGTAAAAAATCTGCTGTGATAATGTGATGCAACGTCACCCCAGAGTCAGAAATGACAGGGGTAGTTGACTACCTTTACCTTTTACAAGTTACTATGGATCCCCCCCCCTTTTTACAAATCACTATGGATCCCTTCAGGGTTAAAGGTAGAAATATTCAACTCCCAGCTATGCAGAAAAAATGAGAGGTTAACTATTCAGCCGCAAAAGGACAGGGAAGCCCAACCTCAAAGTTAGATCAAGGGGTAAAAGGGATATCATTTAAAAAGGCCAAATGAGGGGGGCGAGTTGCATGATATATAAAGGAGGTATATTCTTGTGAGGAAATACATGAATCTGAGCATGGAAGTTCCGTTGGAAGCCTCTGGGTAAAAAGAAAAGGAGTAAGAAATAATAGTGATAGTACGGCGCAGGTCTGCTGTAGACCACCAAGCCAGAGATAGGACTTGGATGAGACACTCTTAGAATAGATTACAAAGTTCTCAAAGGAGCCACAACACAGTGGTCATGGGAGGTTTCAATGACGTGGACATCTTTTGGCAGGCCTTTTTTTCCTGGAAAAGAGGTGCCACAACTCTCAAGAGGAGAAACAACACAGGTGTCCCTCATGAACTTTTAAACTTTTGAGAATTTCGTTATTACAAAAAGGTTCCAGAACTCCATTCTGCTGCGTTCCTCCAGAAAAAAAAAAAAGAACCACCCCTTTCTGTTGGAAGTACAACTCTGCTAAAAATGAAAGGCCAAATAAATTCCTGACCTGTCTTGCTGACTTCAGTTTTCAGAAAGCGGTGAGGGAACAAGGGGATCTGCTATCTCGGACTTGATTCTCATCAACAGGGAATAATTGGTTGATGAGGTGAAAGCAGTATGCACCCTGGATAATAGTGACCATGTAATTTTGGAATTTAAAGCCTTGGGGTAGGGAAGAGCTGTATGTAGTCAGACATATAGGCTGAACTTTAGGAAAGCAAATTTTAATAAACTTATGCTGGGTAGAATCCCATGGTCAGAAATACTTAAGGAGAAGGAAGTTCAAGGGGGTGGAAGAAGAAGATATTGGATTTATATCCCGCCCTCCACTCCGAAGAGTCTCAGAGCGGCTCACAATCTCCTTTACCTTCCTCCCCCACAACAGACACCCTGTGAGGTAGATGAAGATATTGGATTTATATCCCGCCCTCCACTCCGAAGAGTCTCAGAGCGGCTCACAATCTCCTTTACCTTCCTCCCCGCACAATAGACACCCTGTGAGGTAGATGAAGATATTGGATTTATATCCCGCCCTCCACTCCGAAGAGTCTCAGAGCGGCTCACAATCTCCTTTCCCTTCCTCCCCCACAGCAGACACCCTGTGAGGTAGATGAAGATATTGGATTTATATCCCGCCCTCCACTCCGAAGAGTCTCAGAGCGGCTCACAATCTCCTTTACCTTCCTCCCCCCACAATAGACACCCTGTGAGGTAGATGAAGATATTGGATTTATATCCCGCCCTCCACTCCGAAGAGTCTCAGAGCGGCTCACAATCTCCTTTCCCTTCCTCCCCCACAACAGACACCCTGTGAGGTGGGTGGGGATGGAGAGGGCTCTCACAGCAGCTGCCCTTTCAAGGACAACCTCTGCCAGAGCTATGGCTGACCCAAGGCCATTCCAGCAGCTGCAAGTGGAGGAGTGGGGAATCAAACCTGGTTCTCCCAGATAAGAGTTCGCACACTTAACCACTGCACCAAACTGGCTCTCCTGGAAGTTTCTTAAAAGCGAAATACTGACGACACAATCACAAATGATTCCTATGAGATGGAAAAGTGGGACAAGCCTAAACAAGCCAGCACAGCTCCATAAACAGCTTTCTAAAGATTTGAAAAATTTAAAAAAGGCCTCATTTTAAAAAGGGAAGGAGGATAACCAAGGATGGATATAAGCAAATAACTAGTGTTTGTAGTGAGTGCTAGAAAGAGATGCTAAAAACAACGAAAAGGGTTCTTTTTTATGTTCAAAGTAAGAAAAGAGCAAAGACATGGAAAGCTCACTGCCAGGACAGGAAAGTGAAATTGTAACAGGTGATGAAGAGAGGGCAGAACTGGCTCAGTTTGTACTTTTCCTCAGTCTTCTCTTGTGAGGGAACAGGTGTTCAACATGGTGAAAAGGATCCAGGAGTCAGTGGACCATACACTGAACATGAGTCAGCAGTGTGACGCAGTAACGAAAAAGGCAAATGCAACTTTGGGCTCATTAGGGTTTGTAGAATCTTTTGGGCTCAAGTGCCGTGTTCTACTGGAGAAAGTTTTTCTTCCAGACGTTTCGTTCTCGGCTACGGAGAACATCCTCAGTGGCGTTGCAGCCGGAGCAGGCGCTCCGACTGCAACGCCACTGAGGATGTTCTCCGTAGCCGAGAACGAAACGTCTGGAAGAAAAACTTTCTCCAGTAGAACACGGCACTTGAGCCCGAAAGATTCTACAAACCCTAATGATGTTACCAGCCATGAAAACCTGAAATCTTTGACAACTTTGGGCTGTATGAACCAAAGTATAGTGTCCAGATCACATGAAGTGATGGTATCACTTTACTCTGCTCTGGCTAGACTTTCAGTTTTGGGCACCACAATTTAAGAAGGATACAGACAAGCTAGAATGTATCCAGGGCAGGGCAACGAAGATGGTGAGGGGACTGGATTGGAGACCAAGTCCTGTGAGGAAAGGCTGAAGAAGCTGAATATATTTTCCTTGGAGAGATGACTGAGAGATGATATAATAACCATCTTCAAGTACTTGAAGAGCTGTCATGTAGTAGAAGATGGTGCGGAGTGGTTTTCTGTTGTCCCATAAGGTTGGACCAAAAAAATAGGTTGAACTTAAGAAGAAGATGAAGAAGATATTGGATTTATATCCCGCCCTCCACTCCGAAGAGTCTCAGAGTGGCTCACAATCTCCTTTCCCTTCCTCCCCCACAACAGACACCCTGTGAGGTAGATGGAGATATTGGATTTATATCCTGCCCTCCACTCCGAAGAGTCTCAGAGCAGCTCACAATCTCCTTTACCTTCCTCCCCCACAACAGAAACCCTGGACACCCTGTGAGGTGGGTGGGGCTGGAGAGGGCTCTCACAGCAGCTGCCCTTTCAAGGACCTCTGCCAGAACTATGGCTGACCCAAGGCCATTCCAGCAGGTGCAAGTGGAGGAGGGGGGAATCAAACCCGGTTCTCCCAGATAAGAGAGCTCTGGCTGACCCAAGGCCATTCCAGCAGGTGCAAGTGGAGGAGGGGGGAATCACACCCGGTTCTCCCAGATAAGAGAGCTATGGCTGACCCAAGGCCATTCCAGCAGGTGCAAGTGGAGGAGGGGGGAATCAAACCCGGTTCTCCCAGATAAGAGTCAACACACTTAACCACTACACCAAACTGGCTCTCAGATTTTTTGGTTTTTCTTGTTGTGATCCGCCCTGAGCCTGTTTTTAGGGACAGCGAAATAAAAATACGAATAAATAAAAATAAATGTTAGGAAGAACTCCCTGACAGAGCAGTTCCTCACTGGGACAGAATTCCTCAGGAAGTGGTGGACTCTCCTTCTTTGGAGGTTTTTAAAACAGGCTAGATGACCAACTGACAATAACACTGATTCTGTGAACTTAGGCAGTTCATCAAAGAAGGGGCAGGAAGGGTTGCATCGGTGCTTAGTTCTTGTGGCCCTTTCTTACACGCCCAGGGAAATGCTGATTGGAGTCAGGAAACAATTTTCTCCATGCCAGTTTGGCCAGAGATCCTGGAGGGTTTTTGCCATCTTCTGAGCATGGGTCACTTGGTGGGAGGGAGGTAGTTGTGAATTTTCTGCATTGTGCAGGGGGGTTGGACTAGATGACCCTGGAGGCTCCTTCCAACTCTATGATTCTAAGGATGGTGCATCCACTCTGTACCCTTTAACAAGCTGGGTGGTAGTAAGCAAGTGGTTTGCCATTCCTGTGGTGGAACTCTAGCTTGTCATATGGACATATGAAGCTGCCTTCTACTGAATCAGACCCTCAGTCCATCGAAGTCAGTATTGTCTTCTCAGACTGGCAGCGGCTCTCCAGGGTCTCAAGCTGAGGTTTTTCACACCTATTTGCCTGGACCCTTTTTTGGAGATGCCGGGGATCGAACCTGGGACCTTCTGCTTCCCAAGCAGATGCTCTATCACTGAGCCACAGCCCCATTCATGGCTCTCCGGGGTCTCAAGCTGCGGTTTTTCACACCTCTTTGCCTGGACCCTTTTTTGGAGATGCCAGGGATTGAACCTGGGACCTTCTGCTTACCAAGCAGATGCTCTATCACTGAGCCACCGTCCCTCAGTAGCAAAATTGAAAACTCAAAACGTCAATCAGCAGCACTGGAACAAGGGGCCTCTATCAGAAAAGCAGGGAGTTTCTGTACTTACTGGGGACTGCCTAGGTATACTCAATTCTATTTTTATGCAACTATCCCCCACAAACATTCCTCCAAACGCCTCGATAAAGACTGAGCATGGGAAATGCTTTCCAGGAGGCAATGGAAATGGGAAAGGAAACCAGCCTCTTCAAGCTGGGTGGTCCCAGGTTCAATCCCTGGCATCTCCAAAAAAGGGTCCAGGCAAATAGGTGTCAAAAACCTCAGCTTGAGACCCTGGAGAGCCGCTGCCAGTCTGAGAAGACAAGACTGACTTTGATGGACCAAGAGGGGGGGGGTCTGATTCAGTATAAGGCAGCTTCATATGTTCATTTGTTCAAGCTTTTTTTGGAGGGAGGGGCTTTCCAGAAAGGATAACACCCTTTCAAAAACAAAACAAACCAACCCTTCCCCGTCTTCCATACAGCATGGAGGGAAAGGGGAAAAGAGCTCCATCCTTGCATGGTGCAGCTGAGATTCAGAGCCAGTTGGACTTCCTGTTTCCAACAGCAGACGTCAGCAGCCAGTATTATAATACATGATGAAAGATGTTTATGTTGCCTCTCCAGAGAACTACAAATTTCACTACGGCACTAGACTGCCAAAGTTTAGGGAAAACCGGAGCAGGAAGTGACTCACTGTCACGATTGTGTCCTGCCATGAGATGTTTTATTGTGCTCTATTGCTGCATGCTTAATGTAACTCAGCTGCCTGCTAGGCCTGTGTGAGGGGGGGGGGGGAGAGAGATGATGCTTTTTGCTTTGTACTTTAGCAGCTCTTTGTTTATGGTTCAGATCCAACGTCTGTAACTCATAGCTTATCTCGTTGCCAAGGGAACAAAGACCGGGCACCTCCTTCAACCTAGGCTAAGTGAGTGGCCTTGGGAAGGCGTGAACTGAAGGTCTGTTGTCTCTGGCTGATAGACAACTTGGTGTGAAAAAGAGGGAGGGGGGGGGGAAGAGCCACATTTCTCTGTGCATTTTGGCTATAACTTTGTAGTCTGTAACCATTAGCCTAATTTCTGGCAACCCTCTAGCAGAGGGGTTGACTCCTGTATCCAAACTATTAAACTCTACCTTTGTTCCCTAAGAGTGTCTGCTTGGTTGATAACTGGTCGATCCTCAACACTCATTCCATTCCAACTCAGTTTTTGGGTACTACTGGACTTCTAGAAAGGGGGACATTCCAAACTATTCCACTTCCCCCATATCCCTGCAAATCCTCACTAGGTCCTACTTTGCACTACTAAAATAACCATCTAATTGAGGGGCGTCAAACTCATTTGTTATGAGGGCTGGGCCATGTGTGTCGTAAAATATGACAGGTAGCAGAGACAGAAACTTTATAAAGGACACAAACACAATTAAAGACTCAGAGGAAAACATGAAACGGCTGGGCATTGCAAGTTTTGTACATAAGCCGCTTCATGCGCTGGTCAGCCAATGGAGAAAATAGAGGCTTTGCTCTATGGCTCCTGTGCGATTGAGCAAGCCTGGCAAAGCAAGCTGTGATGCAGAAGGAAGCGAGAGAGAGAGAAGCAGATGACAATGAGTTGCTCGCAGGCCTGATAAGAGCCCTCGGGGGTCCTGATCTGGCCCAGGGGCCACATATGTGACACCCCTGATCTAATGCACCAGAAAAAGGAATTGGACATTTCATAAAAGTTCGTTTTTGTGCCTGCTCAAATCAGTGTTAAAACCTTCAATGTTAGAACAAAAATGCTGGTAACTGCGGATAAGACATTGGTCCTTTTTACAATCTGCCTTTGCGGAAGTGCACTTGCCAAGTGATTCCAAGGGCAATTTTTGTTTTAATCATCAAAAAGACGCATCAATGGTTCTTAGGGAACCATCAAAAAGACGCATCAATGGTTCTTAGGGAACTGGCAACAGACACTATGACCTGTTCATAGCACAAGTGACATATAGGCACCTTTGTTTGGAAATCAAGTTGCAACATCAGAAGCTGCTCAGAATGGCATTACTAGAGACAGGGCCTTTTCGATTGCAGCCCCGTTGGTGGAACCAGCTCCCGGAGGAGGTGAGGGCCCTGCGGAATCTTAGACAGTTCCACAGGGCCTGCAAGACAACCCTCTTCCGGCTGGCATATAACTGACCGATATCTGAATATCCAAATTCATGAATATCAGCATATCTGAACTTTGGAATACTTGAAGAACCGACTTTTAGGGAAGATGTAGCATGGTATATTGATAAATATGTTTTTATGTATTTTACTGTATTAATTTTTAATGTATTTAACTTGATTTACTGTTAGAGTTTTATGTTGTGAGCCGCCCTGAGCCCGCTTCGGTGGGGTAGGGCGGGATATAAATTGAATGAAATAAATAAATACTTTAAGCTGGGTACTCATTTGAAGGGCAGAAAGATAACCGAGTCGGCCTTATTTTCCCTTTCAATATCAAAAGCAGTCCAAATTTAGATCAGACTCTGTTCAGAAGAGAAATGGGTTGGCCCTCCAAATTCTTGGGGCTGTTACACCTTGACATTTCCGTTGAATCCTGCAGCTGCCATAACCCCAAATGATGAATTCAGCAAGGAAAGGCAAAACCCAAAGAGTCATTCCAGCGATGCATCAAAGCCACAGGTCAACACTGCCTAGAGCAGAAACAGATCCAGATGGGCAGCTATGTTGGTCTGTAGCAGCAGCAATTCGACAAAGTTTTATTCATGGTGCATGAGTAGGAAAAGCTCATACCTCGAATAAAACTGTTGGTCTTAAAGGCGCCACTGGACTCTTTGTTCTAGAGCAGAAATAGCTCCCTTTCACCCAAATCCTCTTTTGCGAACAAGACTACTTATACTGAGAATTGTTTGAGAGTTGGTAAGCTGTATCCCAGCTGCTATCGGGTCAGTATTATCTGACTGGCAGCGGCTCTCTGGTGTTTCAGACAGAGGTCTTTTTGTATTACCTGATCCTATCTTATCCTTTTAGCTGGAGGACTGAACCCAGGGCCTTCTACATGCAAACCAGATGTTCTACCATGGAGCCATAGTCCAGGGGTGGCCAAACTTGCTTAACGTCAGAGCCTGGTAGAAAGTTAGATGTTTCAGTCAGTTGGAAGGAAGGAAAACAGAGGGGCAGGGGGAGAGGTGGAAAGAAAGCAACTTTAAATGCATTCTCCAAGCCCCCAGATGGTTTGGAGAAGTGATTTAAAGAGAGAAATGCCCTTTCCTAGCTGGCCGACGGGGCAGTGGTGGCTTTGAGAACCAACAATATGTGTGAAAGAGCCACATGCGGCTCCCAAGTCACAGTTTGGCCAACCCTTTATAGTCCTCCTCATAACAAATCCATCAACAGCTATTAGCCTAGTACTAGAGAGAAGCTCCATTTAGCTACTGCATTTTATCCCATCCTCCTAGGCAGCACAGGACGGTATATACACAACTCTCCTCTTTCATCCTGACAGCCCTGCGATGTAGGTTAAGGTGAGAATAACTTGAACGCTACACAATACTGCACCTCTAGGATATGACAGTTTCAGAATATTAGTTGTTGATGAGACAAAAAACGGGGTGGGAGGGTGGGGGGGGGAGACAGACAGTTGCCAGGTTTGTTTACTTCCTGGAAACATCAGGCTGAAAACTATTAGTAGAAAGATGCTGGGCGACACAGATCATAGGTCTAATCCAGCTGAAACTTCTCGTATCCTGATGTTCTCATTTCTCTTCAGAAACCCAGTGTTGGAAAGGGCAAAGGCCAAGCTCCTCTCTCCAAGAATACACATGACTGGCAATGAGGGTACACACACACAAAAATGCTTTTGTCCCTGGCTTAGTTTTACACTACAGTTTTTCCTAAGGTTGAAAAATATATAAACCCCCATTAAAAAAAAATCCTTACAAGTGCTGAAGTTCTTATCTTGAAACAACTGTTGTCCAAAGTTCCCCACAAATCTATGTTGGAGAAAGCTAACGGAGATGACAGCGAAATGCAATACAGGAGGCATTCGTATTCCATCCATTAACTCCTGCAATGAATGGATGATTCATGGGATTATGTGCAGGACAGGTCTCCTCCCATTACTGCTGCTCTTAAGCGTTAAGACCCAGACTGAGAATGAGTCCCAGCATGATATTCTCATGAAAGAGGCTGCTTTATAGCAGCTTTTCTTAATCTGTTGGCATCTGAAACATATATATTTTTAAAAGGATTAGGCAGACACATGTAAGATATTAAGAAGATATTGGATTTATATCCCACCCTATACTCTGAATCTGAGTCTCAGAGCAGTCACAATCTCCTTTGACCTCCCCACCCCCACAACAACAGACACCCTGTGAAGTAGGTGGGGCTGAGAGAGCTCTTACAGCAGCTGCCCTTTTCAAGGACAACTCCTACAAGAGCTATGGCTGACCCAAGGTCATTCCAGCAGCTGCAAGTGGAGGAGTGGGGAATCGAACCCGGTTCTCCCAGGTAAGAGTCCACGCACCCAACCACTACACCAAACTGGCTCTCAGTAAGGTACTGCTTATATCCACTGATCGAACTGGCAAGCTAAATGGAGCCTCCAGAGAACAAGGCACAGCTATTATTAAATCATCAACTTCTCTGACCATCCTCTGTTGGAGACAGGATGCGCTTACTGAACATAAAAACATAAACTAAAAAGTTCTCTAAACGAAAATCTATTCTACCACCCTGACTCACACAGTGGCCAACCAGTTACTCTGGAGAGCCAACAACAGGGCACAGAGATCAGTGCCTTCTTGCTGCTGTCTCCTGGTGTCGGTATTCAAAGGTTTATTGCCTCCAAATTTGGAGCTTCCCTTTCGTCATCATGGCCTTTTAAAAGCCATCTATGGTTGTAGACATCACAACATCCCCTGGCAGCAGATTCCATATTTTAATCATTAAACGAGTAGGGAAGTATTTTCTTTTGTCCATCCTGAGTCTACATCCCAGCAACTTTATTGGCTGCCCTCAAGTTCTAGTATTTGGGGAGAGGAAGAAAAAAGTTCTTTCTGTGCACTCTCTGCCCCATGCATAACTTTATAAACTTCTATCACTTCCCCTACCCCAGTTGTCTCTTTTCTAAACTAAAAAAGTCCCAGACTCTTCCAACTTTTAGGAAAGGTGCTCCAACTACTTAATCATTTGACTACCATCTTCTGTAGCTTTTCCAGCTCTGCAACTGGGTGCCCTTGGTCTGATCCATCTAGACAATGTTTGTGTTCTTACAGTTTGCCCGATGCTGTTTTTTGGAGGCAATACTCAGTCACAAAGGTTTGTAGGAACCAGGGCAGTAGTTGACCTCTATCACTTACCAAGAAAACATGTAGTGAGTTACTGCCCATGAGAGCTATTGGCTGAGCCAAGTGTCCCTTGCACTGCTGGCCCTGAATGGGCCATTTGGGTAACTTTGCTCCAAGGCTGTTTTAGTATCCAACCCATCTCCACTGAGATCAGAGTTATTGTTTGCAAGGATTTGCATGCAATACATTTTTAAACTAGGAAACGGAGTGTAAACTAGGAAACTAGGAGTGTAAACTAGGAAACTGAGTGTAGTTTTAATAGACTGCTGTTATGTTTTTTTAATGTTTTAACTGTGTAAAATGTTTAAATTTAATATTTTTATGTTAGATTTTATGTGCTGTCTGAGCCGCTTCGGTGGGAAGGGCGGGATATAAATAGAAACTAAACTAAACTAAACTAAACTTAAAAACTGCAATGAAGATGGGTTCCATCCTCAGCCTTGGCAATGAAACCACACAAGAGGAAGACGAGCCTTTTGGATTTACCCGACAGTATGCCATCCTCACGCAAATTTCCAAGTAAAACGCACAACCGTTGATTGGCTAGAAAGAATTTATGATTGCTTTGAAGTTTACACAGTAAAAACAACTTTTTTAAAAAAGGACATACATTAAAAACAGTCCCTCAAGAAAAAGAGAGACAGAACGACAGGTCAGAGAGAGTACAAAAGCCACATTAAATGTCTGAATTAGAAACTGCAACTAGCCAGAGATGTTAAAAAAAAACACAACCCGAGGCTGCCAGATTGTGAAGGCGGGAAACTTTATGGATGGTCAATGACATTAAGCTCCCTCTTCACCCAGCAACCGGGTTGAACAGAAACATACACGCTACTGGCCTTGGTGCTGAATAAGGGTACGGTCACGGTAACGTTTCTTGATAAAATACTTGTTGATACTCTTGGATGCAGCCTTAAGACCACTTCATGCTGTCTGACTACAGTGATAGCCAGTTTCCAGGCATGCTGTACGAGCAAACAGGCAGTAGAAGAAGAAGATACTGGATTTATATCCCGCCCTCCACTCCGAAGAGTCTCAGAGCGGCTCATAATCTCCTTTCCCTTCCTCCCCCACGACAGACACCCTGTGAGGTGGGTGGGGCTGGAGAGGGCTCTCACAGCAGCTGCCCTTTCAAGGACAGAGTCTCAGAGCGACTCACAATCTCCTTTCCCTTCCTCCCCCACGACAGACACCCTGTGAGGTGGGTGGGGCTGAGAGGATTCTCACAGCAGCTGCCCTTTCAAGGACAACCCCTGCCAGAGCTATGGCTGACCCAAGGCCATGCCAGAACGTGCAAGGGGAGGAGTGGGGAATCAAACCCGGTTCTCCCAGATAAGAGTCCGCACACTTCACCACTACACCAAACTGGCTCTGCCAGCGAATATGTCAAAACAAAATAATCAATCTGGGAGATCACAGCATTGGCAAGGAGCGTGAACTGGGTTCTTGGTCCAATCGCATTTCCCACCGCTAAGCTTTCAGGAACTCCAGTCGTAACGGTTTTCCCCACCAAAACCAAGGCTCATCTGGTAGGTCAATTCTAACAACGTTACCCCGATCGGAGCGTAAGGAGAGTTATTCCCTTCTGAGTCTCCTGAAGTTAATGGGCTTAGAAGGGTGAACCTCTGCTTAGGATGGCACAGTTAAGTCAACCGCTGGGAGATTAAAAAGGAGGCTCCCTGTAGCGCTCCATCTTTATCCTGCACGAACCATTTGCAATAATTACTCATAAATATATTTATGTCATACGAAATAAGGCACTTACAAAAATCACCTATCGTTCTAGACAGGAAGTAAAAACATTGGTTAGTATTTTAAATCGACTGAACGAATCACGTTAAGAGCGGAAATTAAAAAAAAAAAAAATCATATCCCCAATCCCAACTCTTCTACATCCGCTTGCAGACTTGGCGAAAAAAAGATGCGTACAAAAGAAAATCAAAGAGAGCACTGCATGAGAGTCTCTGAAGGCACGGCAGCCCGTTAAAACACACAGCCTCCTTTCCCCAGGCATGGAGTTAAAAGGCAGGCAAAAGCAGTCCCCATTTCTACCAAAAGGTTGCCAGACACCACTGTCTCTGAAGGATTCCTCACCCTGGATTTGATCGACTGAGGTGGAAGAAGAGAAAAATCAGTGACTGTAGGGGGGAAAGGGTATTAGAACCTGCAAAGCAGAATCGGAGCACAGGGGTGGAAGGCAGAGAAAATATTCAGAAAGAGAAATTTCAAAGGAGGAGCGAAGTGCCCTGACTGCTTTGTATTACTATTTATAAACATACAGAGAAGCTAATGTTTTTATTCCGGATCCTTTAAGGATACCACATTACGCCCTGGCTTTGAACAGCTGGGTACCAACTCAGACTGAAGCAGCCATTCCACACAGCACTGCATAAGGCAACAAACCGCTCCAGTCCTAAGCACAAGAAGGAAGGCTCAAGAGCATGTGTGTGTACTAGATGCCACAAAGCAGTATTTGTTCCCTTAGACAAGAACCCACACACAAACATAATGCCATAACAGTACATTAGTGCAAAGCTGCCAGTTTTGTTGCACAGATCCGGAGAACCCGGAGTGGGAAGAGCTTCAAGAACAGAACAGATGCATTTCACTCTCAGGGAGCCGCTAATCAGAGCTCTGAGCATGCAGTCCAAATCACAGAAGGCACTGCGCCATCCATAGCACCTTCCTTTCCTTCTGACATGTGTTTAAAAAACAGAGCAGGACGAAAAGAATACAAGACAGTTTGGCTGGAGCCATTTTTTTTCAAAACTCTTGTGTGGTGTTTTGGGCAGTTCTAACGGAGCACTTTTTACAGCAAAGTTGATTAGCAAAAATGAGTCACCCCCCTTTTCTCCCAGACTACCGGGGAAAACAGACTTCCAGCTGCTCTGTACTAAGCAAAACACTAGACTTTGAGAATATTCTGAGAATATTGGCTTCTCTGGTGAAATTCACACATGAGCTCTTCCCCACTGCCTTCACTGGGGTTTTGGGCTCAGACTGAATGAACACCCTCTTCAACTCTTTGGTATCGTCACCAAAATGAACAATATCTGGGCTATGAAGGATTTCTGGCATCAAAAACTCTGAAGAGTTTAAAAAATGCAGTAAGAATTTGTAAGCGGAAGACCAAAAAGGATGCCTCCCTGCGCACCCCAAGATGATGACTCTGACAATTACAATTCCCTTTTGTCACAGGGAATCAAGTTACAAGATGCGTCATGGCCCAAAAAAAGCCATGTAGACCAAGGTAAAGAATTACAGATTGGCAAAAGGAGAGGTAGGTACCTTTCCTGGCACCCAGAGCCAGGTTCCTTATGGGGGGGGGGGCATCCAGCATCATTCTAGTAAGCAAGATCCCCAGGTGCCCATGGGATGTTTTGCATACCAGATCTTAGACAGGTAAGCCCAAAAGAACCATTTAAAAGGCACTCACTTAGAGAGAGGTACTTCTATTTAAAGCTGCTGTTCTGGCTTTAAAATAAAACCCAATTTATTTAAAATTATCTACAGATTTATTATCATAACACTCAAAGCAATTTGTCTCTGTCGGTAGCTGCTGATATACCACCCATGCAATTCAAGCTGGGAAAGGGAATGGGGGTTTTTTTTGGTCTGGTAATGAAGAAGGTAGAGCTAACTAAGGAAGAGTTAAAGCGAGCTAGTAAAGGCAGGCTGGGTGTCTATTACCAACAACCAATTTGGTCCTCAAAGCCTTCATGGGGCATCTGGAGAGGAAATGTGGCATGGGCCAATGGCTTTAATTTACCACTGGGCTCACCCCCATGCCAGAGGGTGCCACACGGTTCTCTGCTTAGGGTTCTGAAAGTATGCTACATCACAAGGCTATGTCCAGTGTCTCTGGGACCTTGCCAAATGCTGGAAATGACTTCCCAACTCAGATGACAAAGCAAAGAACAACCGGGCAATATGGAAATAAGACAAGATTGGTCAGTAAGATTGGGGGGGGGGGGGTCCTACCAGATTTCCCACTAGTAAAAGAGCAAGGAGGGGTCCCCTTTTAACCAACAGAAAGGCAACAATTGCCTTATACAGGCAAAAGCTGCAAGGGATTGGAGGAGGCTGTAGTGAGGAGAACTGGGTAAGAACAACTGAAAAAGCTGGTAGGATCCTGTGCTCTTTGGTTAATCCTTCTTCTTTAGATAGTTTTGGGGGGACCACATAAAACAACTAAGGAGGATTCAGCTTCTTTAAAAAGTCCCACCTATCCTGGATAGAATGCAACCCTCAAGCATCCATTTTAAACTTAAATTTAAAGAATTATTTAAAAGGCACTTGCGAGAGAGAGGTATTTTTAATCTAATGCTGCTGTTTGTTAATGGAAAGAAAAGAGAAAACCAAGCTCATCTTCTGGCAGCATTTCCCAGTTTGAGCGGTTAAATAAGCCACTCACCCAATGGCTGCTGTGTTTCCTTTTTTAGTGCCTGACATGGCGCTGCAGAGGGGGGGGGAAAGAGCCACCTGTAAATTTAGTGCCCTTCAAAATGGGCGACCATATGAAAGGAAGCTTCTGAACTGCCTTGGGGCCTACGGTTTTCAAGTTTGCCCACAACTGCACTGACCCCTACTCCCAAAAGGAATTTTAAACCGATTATGTTCTAGAACCCTGAGCATCTGAAGCGTTGAAGTTAATTTCAGTTTCCCTCTTTATCTGGAAAGGAGACAAAGTGCAGTCCTGTCAGTGAAAGTAGGTTAACTGGAAGCCCTTGGAATAGCCATCTTTGGTTACGAGAGAGAAAAGCAAGGATCGTTTTGGCAATCTGGGTGAGGGTGATTTTGCTTCTTCTAGTTTTCAAAGAGAGGATCAGCGGGCAGGCGGCTAATCGGACCACTCATCTTCGTCAAACTCGGAAGAATCGTCTTCTGAGTCGCTGTACTCCACCGCAATGCGGCGGGAAAGGATGGTCGCCACGTCGTTGCCCACAATATCTCGCTTCTCTTGCTCGCGCTGCTCTTCGACTTTGCGAAGTTGGAATCCTGGTAAGGAGAAAGGAGGGGAGGGACAGGTTACTCACAGAAAACAAACTTCTAATGCAACTGTGTTTCCAGAGGAAGAGCTGCTCAATGTCTGGAAGTGCACTGAAGCCATTTAACAAAAGAAAACACAGACAGCTATGATGGCCACACGGGGGGGGGAAGGGGGGATCAAACATAAGCAGTAATGAACATATATGAACATATGAAGCTGCCTTATCCTGAATCAGACCCTTGGTCCATCAAAGTCAGTATTGTCTCCTCAGACTGGCAGCGGCTCTCCAGGGTCTCGAGCCGAGGTTTTTCACACCTTTTTGCCTGGACCCTTTTTTGGAGATGTCAGGGATTGAACCTTGGACCTTCTGCTTCCCAAGCAGATGCTCTATCACTGAGCCACCATCCCTCCTACATATGAAGCTGCCTTCTACTGAATCAGACCCTTGGTCCATCAAAGTAAGTATTGTCTACTCAGACTGGCAGCGGCTCTCCAGGGTCTCAAGCTGAGGTTTTTCACACCTATTTGCCTGGACCCTTTTTTGGAGATGCCAGGGATTGAACCTGGGACCTTCTGCTTCCCAAGCAGATGCTCTACCACTGAGCCACCATCCCTCCCAAACATATGAAGCTGCCTTATACTGAATCAGACCCTCGGTCCATCAAAGTCAGTCTTGTCTTCTCAGACTGGCAGCGGCTCTCCAGGGTCTCAAGCTGAGGTTTTTCACACCTATTTGCCTGGACCCTTTTTTGGAGATGCCAGGGATTGAACCTGGGACCTTCTGCTTCCCAAGCAGATGCTTTACCATTGAGCCACCGTCCCTCCCCTAACTGGCAGTGGCTCTCCAGGGTCTCCATCTGAGGTTTTTCACACCTATTTGCCTGGACCCCTTTTTGGAGATGCCAGGTATTGAACCTGGGGCCTTCTGCTTCCCAAGCAGATGCTCTACCACTGAGCCACCGTCCCTCCCCAAGGAGTGAAAGGATTGCCAATGAACATATGAAGCTGCCTTCTACTGAATCAGACCCTTGGTCCATCAAAGTCAGTATTGTCTTCTCAGACTGGCAGCGGCTCTCCAGGGTCTCAAGCTGAGGTTTTTCACACCTATTTGCCTGGATCCTTTTTTGGAGATGCCAGGGATTGAACCTGGGACCTTCTGCTTCCCAAGCAGATGCTCTACCACTGAGCCACCGTCCCACCCCAGAACTAATGTAGTTCTACTTTCATAAAGACCAATTAAAAGTCATGGAATAGCAAGTTTCATGGAAGTCTTCCCCAGGCGGGAAGTTAAATATAAAAATGGGGGAATGAGCAGAAGAGAAGAAAATTGGATGGACCTGTTCCATGGACCTGGTTCCACTAGAAGAGGTGCTGTCATCAGGCAGAAGGAGCCTTCTGTTGATGCGTGATGCCTGGAAAAGTGTCTTCTATTATGGGGCAGCCCCTTCCACTCAAGGACACTACCTCTGCTAGTGTACACAAGAACCAACCCACTGTGTTGGACCCAGTCTTAATTGGCAATATCTACTGATACTTCCTTCCCACTACATAGCCCCCTCAAAAAAAAAAAGGCAGAATCTTGTGAGTGACAGAGGAAAGTAGCAGGCAAAAAAGGTCCATTCTGCTGATGAAAAACGTAGTATTGATCCAACGCACTGTGTCGCCTGTCTGTAATATGACAGTTTTGAGGGAAACATCCTGCAGGCTGTGCAAAAGGTCTTATTGGAAGTATCCAAAGATAAAGCAGTCGCCCTCTCACTGAAAACCTATAAAGCAGCAATTATCTGACTTTACTGTTTGGGGATTTTCAGTGTCTTCATAAAAGGTATTATGCAACTGCTGCTGTTTGTGCCACCTTGGTATATATAATAAAACAGAACCTAGAGGACGTACTAACAATGGCATTTGAGAACCCAAAGGAGAAACACTGCCCCTTCCCCAAAAAATGTGGCTTTACAATTTTAAGGAAGGTGTTGTGGCTCAGTGATAGAACATCTGCTTTGCTTGTAGAAGGTCCCAGGTTCAACCCCTGGCATATCCAGGTAAAGGATCAGGTAGGAAGTGATTTTATTTACTTCATTTATACCCCAACCTTTCTCCCCAGCATGATTTACATTATTCTCCTTTCCTCTATTTTATCCCGACAGCCACCCTCTGAGGTAGGTTAAGCTGATAATGTGCGACTGTTTAAGGTAGCAAGATTCCATAGCAGCAGCCTTTGAACCTGGGTCTCCTAGATCCAAGTCCAACACTCTAACCACCACACCATGTTGTCTCTCATCATCTCGGCTTAATCTCCCCTATACTGTATTCCCGGGAGCACCGTTATGAGTTAGTGTTTTCAGATGGGGGATATTTGCTTGATGGTTGCAGAAGTGATGGGAAGAAAGAGCCACTTGAGAGACCACATGGGTGGCCTTCCAGAAGCACAGGCATGGAAGTGACATCAAGAAGAAGATGAAGATGATATTGGATTTATATCCCGCCCTCCACTCCGAAGAGTCTCAGAGCGGCTCACAATCTCCTTTCCCTTCCTCCCCCACAACAGACACCCTGTGAGGTAGATGAAGATATTGGATTTATATCCCGCCCTCCACTCCGAAGAGTCTCAGAGCGGCTCACAATCTCCTTTCCCTTCCTCCCCCACAACAGACACCCTGTGAGGTAGATGAAGATAATGGATTTATATCCCGCCCTTCACTCCGAAGAGTCTCAGAGCGGCTCACAATCTCCTTTCCCTTCCTCCCCCACAACAGACACCCTGTGAGGTGGGCGGGGCTGGAGAGGGCTCTCACAGCAGCTGCCCTTTCAAGGACAACTCCTACAAGAGCTATGGCTGACCCAAGGCCATCCCAGCAGGTGCAAGTGGAGGAGTGGGGAATCAAACCTGGTTCTCCCAGATAAGAGTCTGTGCACTTAACCACTACATCAAAGACCTCAGAGCCGGAGTCCCTGGAGAGCTGCTGCCAGAGCAGACAACCCAGACCAAAATCCAGTATAAAACAACTTAATGTGTATCTTTTGAAGGGCAACATTTGCTGAAGAAATTTACAAAATCAAACTGTGGTTTGACTAAAAGAGGATTTCCACCCTGCGTGAAAAGGGAAGGTAGCTGGGTTCACTAGAGTCATTCCCGGCACATGCTTGCCACAGGCCTGCAACTGATATGATCTCAAAACCCCCGCTGTCCCCCCCCCCCCACCTCAGCTATTGGGCCAGGAAATAATCTAGTTTCAGAAGGCAAGGCCAGGTATATGCAACAGGAGACGAGACTTACCTTGACGAATAGCAGAAAGCAAGTCACTTCTAGCCTCACTAACGGCAGGCAATGAGGACTTTGGCTTGGAGGGCACTGAGTCCAGCTGTGGAAGAGCCTCTGGGCCATCTGTGCCACCAAAGGACAAAGGAGGGGGCCCAGGAGGGGGTGGAGGTGGAGGAGGGGGTGGTGCACCACTGGCTTGCTGGGGTGACATCGGTGGGGGCACAAGAGTGTACTCTGCTGCCGGCGGAGGTGGGGGTGGAGGGGCAGCAAAACTGGGGTGGGGGGGAAAGGAAGGGGGTGATGGGGGTGGTGGGATCCCCACAGCTGGGAATCCTGCAAGTGGTGGTGGTGGAGGAACCCCCATCATCGGTGGTGGAGGCGGAGGTGCAGGAGGCGGAGCAAAACCTGGCCGGGTTCCTTGTGGTGAACCAATGGGTGGGGCTGGGGGAGGGTGGCTTGGGCTAACTAGGCCAGATTTCTTCAGCCCTCCAGAACTACTTTGGTTGTGCGCTGGATAATTGCTGGATTGGAGAGACAGAGAGAGACAAAGCAGGCTGTTAAGTTTTGTAAAAGACCACAGGCCTAGACCTTCGCTGTGGGGCAAAGTAAAGCAATTACTTCCCAACTTTTCCTGATATTTTTTTCCTGCTAGATCTGACTAGAACAAAGGCAAATATGTGTTATATTCTATTGTACTTGCTTTGCAGCCTACAGCTGGCTTTTGGAAGGATTCTCCAGAATGTTTATGGGGGAAAAGCTACCGGTGTAAGAATGTTCATGAACACAGCAGGCTCAAAAGTATACTGACAACAGGATGCTTTCAAAGCCAGTTCCAGAAAATGGAATTGCCTGGGAAATCCATGACTACAGAACGTTCCATAACAATATCTTCCCATAAAGGAAGCCGGAGAAAACAATTACTCCAAAATTGCAGAGACAAGAAGCACAAAATTGTACAAAATCTACAAGATCCAGGAAACATCAGTGTTGTTCAAATCAAGTTCCTAGATCTCAAGTTAATATAGAAGTGCTGCATAAACATTCACTATCTTTTTCATATAATCTTAAGTCTACTTTCCATACTAACTTCAGTGGTAAAATATTTTGCTTTTTGGGAAAGAGAATCAAAATTTCATTAGGGTTTGTAGAATCTTTCGGGATCAAGTGCCGTGTTCTACTGGAGAAAGTTTTCCTTCCAGACGTTTCGTTCTCAGCTACGGAACGTCTGGAAGGAAAACTTTCTCCAGTAGAACACGGCACTTGATCCCGAAAGATTCTACAAACCCTAATGATGTTACCAGCCGTGAAAACCTGAAATCTCTGATAATCAAAATTTCATTTGCTTCACAGTGGCATCATGCATGTGTGATCACTGCAAAAAGACATGCCATTTTCACAAAGTAGCAGATACTTTCCTCCTAGATGAAAGCTATATTCCACAAAGGGGATGGTGTAAAGTCTCGAGAAACTACTGCAAATTAAAGGGGACATTTATCTGGCAAGCAACCATGGAGTGACACCCTTGAGCCTGGTGTTCTACGGACTACTACTGACCACCTACTTTGCTAACATCGAGGTGGCTTGTTGGACAGGCTTACTGTGGTCTCAGTCCATCATACGGACTCTAGAACCAAGCTATGACCATCTTTCCACCTCTTTGCTTACCTAAATTCCACTGGTGGAGGAGGAAGGTTGTCCTCAGCAAATGGAGGAGATGGAGAAACGGAATCCAGCTGTGGAGGAGGTGGATAGTAGCCTGCATCCACACTTTCGTTAGAGCCAATACTGCCATTCTGGTACACCATATTAGAGGAGTATCTAAAAACAACCACAAAAACAAAACACCATCAGGAGGCTGCACATTCTGACATCAAACAAAATCCTCCTCTTCGAAGGTTCCGTGACATCCTTCCATGCAAAAATAGCTTCAGACGCATTAAGGTCATGAAGAAAGACAAAGATGTTGAGAAACATTTTCCCTCATCACTTAGGCTCCAACTCTTCTGACAGAGATCACTAGTTACTCTGCAGGAACACACAGTACTGAGCATCATAAACTGATGTGTGTGCTCTGTTCACTAGAGGTACGAGGAACAGTTCAATCTCTTGAGATGTATATAAAAGACTTATTAAATATCTTAGTCTAGGCACTTTGGGAGTAGTAAACCCGGTTTGTTCCTTCTTTCTGGTTCTGATGAGGCAGGACTGGGTATAAGCTTACAAACAGGCCATAGAGAAGTGGGGCAAAAGCCTTCTGAATTTGCACTGGAACTCCTGAGGTCATGAAGACCTAGCTGAACTCCAGCAGAGCTTCTGAGATATAAGCTATCCTCTGCTCTGGGAGAGGGCAACTAGAACTCAACAGGGGGAATTAATTTCCTTCGCATTTGAAAAAAGTACATTCTTAGTAGCAAGAAGTACTGTTGTTTCCACGGTCTGTCCTGAATGAGAAAATATGAACAGCTAGCTACATTAAATTTGTACAACATACCATTTGCGTGAGCTGGGTATGCTTCAAAAGATGGTCTCAATTAATTAGTGAAACAATTTGTGTGCGTGTGTCTGTAGTTTGGGCCATGCACTCAAGAGGGATGCTAATTCACTTAGGGCTCCCAACTATCCTTGAGTGCTAAGGTGGAGGTGAGCCCAAAGCAGAAATGCTCTTTGTTGGAAACGATGCAATATT